>NW_028274828.1:0-605983 GCF_037043125.1 Eumetopias jubatus | reverse complement strand
CCTACTAAAGAATGAATGGGTCAACCAGGAAATTAAAGAAGATTTTAAAAAACTCATGGAAACCAATGAAAATGAAAACACAACTGCCCAAAATCGTTGGGATACACCCACGGCAGTCCTGCGAGGAAAGTACATATCAATACAAGGCTTTGTCAAGAAACAAGAAAGGTCTCAAATACACAACCTAACCCTACACCTAAAGGAGCTGGAGAAAGAACGGCAAAGAAAGCCTAAACCCAGCAGGAGAAGAGAAATCATGAAGATCAGAGCAGAAAACAATGAACTAGAACCCAAAAGAACAGGAGAAGAGATCAACGGAACTAGGAGCTGGTTCTTTGAAAGAATTCACAAGGTTGATAAACCCCTGGCCAGGCTGATCAAAAAGAAAAGAGAAATGACCCAAATCAACAAAATCAGGAATGAAAGAGGAGAGATCACAACCAACACCAAAGAAATACAAACAATGATAAGAACATAATATGAGCAACCCTATGGCAGCAAATTAGATAACCTGGAAGAAATGAGTGCCTTCCTAGAGATGTGTCAACTACCAAAACTGACCCAGGAAGAAATAGAAAACCTAAAGTGTCCTATAACCACGAAGGCAATTGAAGCAGTCATCAAAAATCTCCCAAGAACCAAAGCCCAGGGCCAGGTGGCTTCCCAGGGGAATTCTATCAGACATTTAAAGAAGAAATAATACCTAGTCTCCTGAAACGGTTCCCAAAGGTAGAAAGGCAAGGAAAACTTCCAAACTCATTTTACGAGGCCACCGTTACCTTGATCCCCAAACCAGACAAAGATCCCATCAAAAAGGAGAATTACAGACCCATATCCTTGAAGAACATCGATGCAAAAATCCTCACCAAAATACTAGCCAAGAGGATCCAACAGTACATTAAAAGGACTATTCACCAAGACCAAGTGGGATTTATCCCTGGGCCGCAAGGCTGGTTCAACATCCGCAAATCAATCAACGTGATAAAATACATTCACAAAAGAAAGAACAAGAATCATAGGATCCTCTCAATAGATGCAGAAAAAGCATTTGACAAAGTACAGCACCCTTTCTTGATCAAAACTCTTCAGAGTATAGGGACAGAGGGTACATACCTCAATATCATAAAAGCCATCTACGAAAAACCTACAGCGAATACCATTCTCAATGGGGAAAGCTGAGAGCTTTTCCCCTAAGGTCAGGAACGCGGCAGGGAGAGCCACTCTCACCACTGCTACTCAACATACTATTCGAAGTCCTAGCCACAGCAATCAGACAACAAAAAGAAATCAAAGGCATCCCAATCGGCAGAGAGGAAGTCAAACTCTCACTCTTTGCAGATGATATGATACTTTATGTGGAAAACCCAAAAGACTCCACACCAAAACTGCTAGAACTCACACAGGAATTCAGTCAAAGAGCAGGCTATAAAATCAATGCACAGAAATCAGTGGCATTCCTCTACACCAACAACAAGACAGAAGAGAGACAAATCAAGGAGTCGATCCCATTCACAATTGCACCCAAAACCATAAGATACCTAGGAATAAATTGAACCAAAGAGGCAAAGGATCTGTACTCAGAAATCTACAGAATACTCAGGAATGAAATTGAAGAAGACACAAAGAAATGGAAAAACGTTCCATGCTCATGGATTGGGAGAACCAACATTGTGAAGAGGTCAATGCTCCCTAGAGCAATCTACACATTCAATGCAATCCCCATCAAAATACCATCCACTTTTTTCAAAGGAATGGAACAAATAATCCTAAATTTTGAATGGAACCAGAAGAGACCCCGAAGAGCCAGAGGAGTATTGAAAAAGAAGAGCAAAGCGGGCGGCATCACAATTCTGGACTTCGAGCGCTATGACAAAGCTGTCCTCATCAAGACAGTATGGTACTGGCACAAAAAGAGACATATAGATCCATGGAACAGAATCGAGAGCCCAGAAATGGACCCTCAACTCTATGGTCAACTTACCTTTGTCAAAGCGGGAAAGAATGTCCAATGGCAAAAAGACAGCCTCTTCAACAACGGGTGTTGGGAAAATTGGACAGCCACATTCAGAAGAATGACACTGGACCATTTCCATACACCACACACAAAAATAGACTCCAAATGCGTGAAACACCTCACTGTGAGACAGGAGTCCATCAAAATCCTAAAGGAGAACACAGGTAGCAAGCTCTTCGACGTCAGCCGTAGCAACTTCTTCCTAGAAACATCACCAAAGGCACGGGAAGCCAGGGCCAAAAGGAACTATTGGGATTTCATCAAGATAAAAAGCTTTGGCACAGCAAAAGAAACAGTCCACAAAACCAAAAGACACCCGACACAATGGGAGAAAATATTTGCAAATGACATATCAGATAAAGGGCTACTATCCAAAATCTATAAAGAACTTATCGAACTCAACAGCCAAAGAACAAATAACCCAATCAACAAATGGGCAGAAGCCATGAACAGACATTTTTCCAAAGAAGACATCCAAATGGCCAACAGGCACATGAAAAAGTGCTCAGCACGGCTCGGCATCAGGGAAATCCAAATCAAAACCTCAATGAGACACCACCTCACACCCGTCAGAAGGGCTAAAACTAACAAGTCAGGCAACGACAGATGTTGGCGGGGATGTGGAGAAAGGGGAACCCTCCTACAGTGTTGGTGGGAATGCAAGCTGGCGCAACCCCTCTGGAAAACAGTATGGAGGTTCCTCAAGCAGTTGAAATTAGAGCTACCATTCGATCCAGCAATGGCACTCCTGGGTATTTACCCCAAAGACACAAAGGTAGGGATCCGAAGAGGTACGTGCACCCCATTGTTTATAGCGGCAATGTCCACAATAGCCAAACTGTGGAAAGAGCCAAGATGTCCATCGACAGAGGAATGGATAAAGAAGAGGTGGTATACATATACACATTGGAATATTATGCAGCCATCCAAAGGAATGAGATCTTGCCATGTGCAACGACGTGGATGGAACAGGAGGGTCCGATGATTAGTGAAATACGTCAATCAGAGAAAGACATGTATCATATGACCTCACTGATATGAGGAATTCTTAATGTCAGGAACAAACTGAGGGTTGCTGGAGTGGTCGGGGGTGGGAGGGATGGGGTGGCTGGGTGATAGACATTGGGGAGGGTATGAGCTACGGTGAGCGCTGTGAATTGTGTAAGACTGTTGAATCACAGATCTGTACTTCTGAAACAAATAACGCAACATATTTTAAGAATAAAGAAAAAGGAGAAGATAGCAGGAGAGGAAGAATGAAGGGGAGATAGTCAGACGGGGAGACGAACCAGGAGAGATGATGGACTCTGAAAAACAAACTGAGGTTTCAAGACGGGAGGTGGGTAGGGGGATGGGTTAGCCTGGTGATGGGTATTAAAGAGGGCACATTCCGCATGGAGCACCGTGTGATAGGAACAAACTATGAATCATGGAACACTACACCAAAACAAATGATGTAGTACATGGTGATTAACAAAGCAATAAAAAACAAAGACTGTAATAAGAGATGAAGAAGGACACTATGTCCTACTTAAAGGGTCTATCCAACAAGAAGATCTAACAATTGTAAATATCTATGCCCCGAACATGGAAGCATCCAATTTTATAAGGCAATTAATAAGAAAAGCAAAGAAACACATTGACAACAATACAATAATAGTGGGGCACTTTAACACCCCCCTGACTGAAATGGCCAGATCATCTAAGCAAAAGATCAACAAGGAAATAAAGACTTGCAATGACACACTGGAGCAAATGGACTTCACAGACATATGCAGAACGTTCCATCCCAAAGCAACGGAATACACTTTCTTCTCTAGTGCCCATGGAACATTCTCCAGAATGGATCGCATCCTAGGTCCCAAATCAGGTCTCAAACGGTACCAAAAGATTGGGATCATTCCCTGCACATTTTCAGACCACAATGCTTTGAAACTAGAACTCAATCACAAGAGGAAAGTCGGAAAGAACTCAAATACATGGAGGGTAAAGAGCCTCCTACTAAAGAATGAATGGGTCAACCAGGAAATTAAAGAAGATTTTAAAAAACTCATGGAAACCAATGAAAATGAAAACACAACTGCCCAAAATCGTTGGGATACACCCACGGCAGTCCTGCGAGGAAGTAGATAGCAATACAAGCCTTTGTCAAGAAACAAGAAAGGTCTCAAATACACAACCTAACCCTACACCTAAAGGAGCTGGAGAAAGAACGGCAAAGAAAGCCTAAACCCAGCAGGAGAAGAGAAATCATGAAGATCAGAGCAGAAATCAATGAACTAGAACCCAAAAGAACAGGAGAACAGATCAACGGAACTAGGAGCTGGTTCTTTGAAAGAATTCACAAGGTTGATAAACCCCTGGCCAGGCTGATCAAAAAGAAAAGAGAAATGACCCAAATCAACAAAATCAGGAATGAAAGAGGAGAGATCACAACCAACACCAAAGAAATACAAACAATGATAAGAATATAATATGAGCAACCCTACGGCAGCAAATTAGATAACCTGGAAGAAATGGGTGCCTTCCTAGAGATGTGTCAACTACCAAAACTGACCCAGGAAGAAATAGAAAACCTAAAGAGTCCTATAACCACGAAGGCAATTGAAGCAGTCATCAAAAATCTCCCAAGAAACCAAAGCCCAGGGCCAGGTGGCTTCCCAGGGGAATTCTATCAGACATTTAAAGAAGAAATAATACCTAGTCTCCTGAAACGGTTCCCAAAGGTAGAAAGGCAAGGAAAACTTCCAAACTCATTTTACGAGGCCACCGTTACCTTGATCCCCAAACCAGACAAAGATCCCATCAAAAAGGAGAATTACAGACCCATATCCTTGATGAACAGCGATGCAAAAATCCTCACCAAAATACTAGCCAAGAGGATCCAACAGTACATTAAAAGGACTATTCACCACGACCAAGTGGGATTTATCCCTGGGCCGCAAGGCTGGTTCAACATCCGCAAATCAATCAACGTGATAAAATACATTCACAAAAGAAAGAACAAGAATCATAGGATCCTCTCAATAGATGCAGAAAAAGCATTTGACAAAGTACAGCACCCTTTCTTGATCAAAACTCTTCAGAGTATAGGGACAGAGGGTACATACCTCAATATCATATAAGCCATCTACGAAAAACCTACAGCGAATATCATTCTCAATGGGGAAAAGCTGAGAGCTTTTCCCCTAAGGTCAGGAACACGGCAGGGAGAGCCACTCTCACCACTGCTACTCAACATAGTATTCGAAGTCCTAGCCACAGCAATCAGACAACAAAAAGAAATCAAAGGCATCCCAATCGGCAGAGAGGAAGTCAAACTCTCACTCTTTGCAGATGATATGATACTTTATGTGGAAAACCCAAAAGACTCCACCCCAAAACTGCTAGAACTCACACAGGAATTCAGTCAAGGAGCAGGCTATAAAATCAATGCACAGAAATCAGTGGCATTCCTCTACACCAACAACAAGACAGAAGAGAGACAAATCAAGGAGTCGATCCCATTCACAATTGCACCCAAAACCATAAGATACCTAGGAATAAATTGAACCAAAGAGGCAAAGGATCTGTACTCAGAAATCTACAGAATACTCAGGAATGAAATTGAAGAAGACACAAAGAAATGGAAAAACGTTCCATGCTCATGGATTGGGAGAACCAACATTGTGAAGAGGTCAATGCTCCCTAGAGCAATCTACACATTCAATGCAATCCCCATCAAAATACCATCCACTTTTTTCAAAGGAATGGAACAAATAATCCTAAATTTTGAATGGAACCAGAAGAGACCCCGAATAGCCAGAGGAGTATTGAAAAAGAAGAGCAAAGCGGGCGGCATCAGAATTCTGGACTTCGAGCGCTATGACAAAGCTGTCCTCGTCAAGACAGTATGGTACTGGCACAAAAACAGACACATAGATCCATGGAACAGAACCGAGAGCCCAGAAATGGACCCTCAACTCTATGGTCAACTTACCTTTGACAAAGCAGGAAAGAATGTCCAATGGCAAAAAGACAGCCTCTTCAAAAACGGGTGTTGGGAAAATTGGACAGCCACATGCAGAAGAATGACACTGGACCATTTCCATACACCACACACAAAAATAGACTCCAAATGCGTGAAAGACCTCACTGTGAGACAGGAGTCCATCAAAATCCTAAAGGAGAACACAGGTAGCAAGCTCTTCGACGTCAGCCGCAGCAACTTCTTCCTAGAAACATCACCAAAGGCACGGGAAGCCAGGGCCAAAATGAACTATTGGGATTTCATCAAGATAAAAAGCTTTGGCACAGCAAAAGAAACAGTCCACAAAACCAAAAGACACCCGACACAATGGGAGAAAATATTTGCAAATGACATATCAGATAAAGGGCTACTATCCAAAATCTACAAAGAACTTATCGAACTCAACAGACAAAGAACAAATAACCCAATCAACAAATGGGCAGAAGCCATGAACAGACATTTTTCCAAAGAAGACATCCAAATGGCCAACAGGCACATGAAAAAGTGCTCAACACGGCTCGGCATCAGGGAATTCCAAATCAAATCCTCAATGAGATACCACCTCACACCCGTCAGAAGGGCTAAAATTAACAAGTCAGGGAACGACAGATGTTGGCGGGGATGTGGAGAAAGGGGAACCCTCCTACAGTGTTGGTGGGAATGCAAGCTGGCGCAACCCCTCTGGAAAACAGTATGGAGGTTCCTCAAACAGTTGAAATTAGCGCTACCATTCGATCCAGCAATGGCACTCCTGGGTATTTACCCGAAAGATACAAAGGTAGGGACCCGGAGCGGTACGTGCACCCCATTGTTTATAGCAGCAATGTCCACAATAGCCAAACTGTGGAAAGAGCCAAGATGTCCATCGACAGAGGAATGGATAAAGAAGAGGTGGTATACATATACACAATGGAATATTATGCAGCCATCCAAAGGAATGAGATCTTGCCATGTGCAACGACGTGGATGGAACAGGAGGGTCCGATGATTAGTGAAATACGTCAATCAGAGAAAGACATGTATCATATGACCTCACTGACATGAGGAATTCTTAATGTCAGGAACAAACTGAGGGTTGCTGGAGTGGTCGGGGGTGGGAGGGATGGGGTGGCTGGGTGATAGACATTGGGGAGGGTATGAGCTACGGTGAGCGCTGTGAATTGTGTAAGACTGTTGAATCACAGATCTGTACTTCTGAAACAAATAACGCAACATATTTTAAGAATAAAGAAAAAGGAGAAGATAGCAGGAGAGGAAGAATGAAGGGGAGTTAGTCAGAGGGGGAGACGAACCAGGAGAGATGATGGACTCTGAAAAACAAACTGAGGTTTCAAGACGGGAGGTGGGTAGGGGGATGGGTTAGCCTGGTGATGGGTATTAAAGAGGGCACATTCCGCATGGAGCACTGTGTGTTAGGAACAAACAATGAATCATGGAACACTACACCAAAACAAATGATGTAGTACATGGTGATTAACAAAGCAATAAAAATCAAAGACTGTAATAAGAGATGAAGAAGGACACTATGTCCTACTTAAAGGGTCTATCCAACAAGAAGATCTAACAATTGTAAATATCTATGCCCCGAACATGGGAGCATCCAATTATATAAGGCAATTAATAAGAAAAGCAAAGAAACACATTGACAACCATACAATAATAGTGGGGCACTTTAACACCCCCCTGACTGAAATGGCCAGATCATCTAAGCAAAAGATCAACAAGGAAATAAAGACTTGCAATGACACACTGGAGCAAATGGACTTCACAGACATATGCAGAACGTTCCATCCCAAAGCAACGGAATACACTTTCTTCTCTAGTGCCCATGGAACATTCTCCAGAATGGATCACATCCTAGGTCCCAAATCAGGTCTCAACCGGTACCAAAAGATTGGCATCATTCCCTGCACATTTTCAGACCACAATGGTTTGAAACTAGAACTCAATCACAAGAGGAAAGTCGGAAAGACCTCAAATACATGGAGGCTAAAGAGCCTCCTACTAAAGAATGAATGGGTCAACCAGGAAATTAAAGAAGATTTTAAAAAACTCATGGAAACCAATGAAAATGAAAACACAACTGCCCAAAATCGTTGGGATACACCCACGGCAGTCCTGCGAGGAAAGTACATATCAATACAAGGCTTTGTCAAGAAACAAGAAAGGTCTCAAATACACAACCTAACCCTACACCTAAAGGAGCTGGAGAAAGAACGACAAAGAAAGCCTAAACCCAGCAGGAGAAGAGAAATCATGAAGATCAGAGCAGAAATCAATGAACTAGAACCCAAAAGAACAGGAGAAGAGATCAACGGAACTAGGAGCTGGTTCTTTGAAAGAATTCACAAGGTTGATAAACCCCTGGCCAGGCTGATCAAAAAGAAAAGAGAAATGACCCAAATCAACAAAATCAGGAATGAAAGAGGAGAGATCACAACCAACACCAAAGAAATACAAACAATGATAAGAACATAATATGAGCAACCCTATGGCAGCAAATTAGATTACCTGGAAGAAATGGGTGCCTTCCTAGAGATGTGTCAACTACCAAAACTGACCCAGGAAGAAATAGAAAACCTAAAGTGTCCTATAACCACGAAGGCAATTGAAGCAGTCATCAAAAATCTCCCAAGAAACCAAAGCCCAGGGCCAGGTGGCTTCCCAGGGGAATTCTATCAGACATTTAAAGAAGAAATAATACCTAGTCTCCTGAAACGGTTCCCAAAGGTGGAAAGGCAAGGAAAACTTCCAAACTCATTTTACGAGGCCACCGTTACCTTGATCCCCAAACCAGACAAAGATCCCATCAAAAAGGAGAATTACAGACCCATATCCTTGAAGAACATCGATGCAAAAATCCTCACCAAAATACTAGCCAAGAGGATCCAACAGTACATTAAAAGGACTATTCACCACGACCAAGTGGGATTTATCCCTGGGCCGCAAGGCTGGTTCAACATCCGCAAATCAATCAACGTGATAAAATACATTCACAAAAGAAAGAACAAGAATCATAGGATCCTCTCAATAGATGCAGAAAAAGCATTTGACAAAGTACAGCACCCTTTCTTGATCAAAACTCTTCAGAGTATAGGGACAGAGGGTACATACCTCAATATCATAAAAGCCATCTACGAAAAACCTACAGCGAATATCATTCTCAATGGGGAAAAGCTGAGAGCTTTTCCCCTAAGGTCAGGAACGCGGCAGGGAGAGCCACTCTCACCACTGCTACTCAACATAGTATTCGAAGTCCTAGCCACAGCAATCAGACAACAAAAAGAAATCAAAGGCATCCCAATCGGCAGAGAGGAAGTCAAACTCTCACTCTTTGCAGATGATATGATACTTTATGTGGAAAACCCAAAAGACTCCACCCCAAAACTGCTAGAACTCACACAGGAATTCAGTCAAAGAGCAGGCTATAAAATCAATGCACAGAAATCAGTGGCATTCCTCTACACCAACAACAAGACAGAAGAGAGACAAATCAAGGAGTCGATCCCATTCACAATTGCACCCAAAACCAGAAGATACCTAGGAATAAATTGAACCAAAGAGGCAAAGGATCTGTACTCAGAAATCTACAGAATACTCAGGAATGAAATTGAAGAAGACACAAAGAAATGGAAAAACGTTCCATGCTCATGGATTGGGAGACCCAACATTGTGAAGAAGTCAATGCTCCCTAGAGCAATCTACACATTCAATGCAATCCCCATCAAAATACCATCCACTTTTTTCAAAGGAATGGAACAAATAATCCTAAATTTTGAATGGAACCAGAAGAGACCCCGAATAGCCAGAGGAGTATTGACAAAGAAGAGCAAAGCGGGCGGCATCACAATTCTGGACTTCGAGCGCTATGACAAAGCTGTCCTCATCAAGACAGTATGGTACTGGCACAAAAACAGACACATAGATCCATGGAACAGAATCGAGAGCCCAGAAATGGACCCTCAACTCTATGGTCAACTTACCTTTGACAAAGCGGGAAAGAATGTCCAATGGCAAAAAGACAGCCTCTTCAACAACGGGTGTTGGGAAAATTGGACAGCCACATGCAGAAGAATGACACTGGACCATTTCCATACACCACACACAAAAATAGGCTCCAAATGCGTGAAAGACCTCACTGTGAGACAGGAGTCCATCAAAATCCTAAAGGAGAACACAGGTAGCAAGCTCTTCGACGTCAGCCGCAGCAACTTCTTCCTAGAAACATCACCAAAGGCACGGGAAGCCAGGGCCAAAATGAACTATTGGGATTTCATCAAGATAAAAAGCTTTGGCACAGCAAAAGAAACAGTCCACAAAACCAAAAGACACCCGACACAATGGGAGAAAATATTTGCAAATGACATATCAGATAAAGGGCTACTATCCAAAATCTATAAAGAACTTATCGAACTCAACAGCCAAAGAACAAATAACCCAATCAACAAATGGGCAGAAGCCATGAACAGACATTTTTCCAAAGAAGACATCCAAATGGCCAACAGGCACATGAAAAAGTGCTCAACACGGCTCGGCATCAGGGAAATCCAAATCAAATCCTCAATGAGACACCACCTCACACCCGTCAGAAGGGCTAAAATTAAGAAGTCAGGGAACGACAGATGTTGGCGGGGATGTGGAGAAAGGGGAACCCTCCTACAGTGTTGGTGGGAATGCAAGCTGGCGCAACCCCTCTGGAAAACAGTATGGAGGTTCCTCAAACAGTTGAAATTAGAGCTACCATTCGATCCAGCAATGGCACTCCTGGGTATTTACCCCAAAGATACAAAGGTAGGGACCCGAAGCGGTACGTGCACCCCATTGTTTATAGCAGCAATGTCCACAATAGCCAAACTGTGGAAAGAGCCAAGATGTCCATCGACAGAGGAATGGATAAAGAAGAGGTGGTATACATATACACAATGGAATATTATGCAGCCATCAAAAGGAATGAGATCTTGCCATGTGCAACGACGTGGATGGAACAGGAGGGTCCGATGATTAGTGAAATACGTCAATCAGAGAAAGACATGTATCATATGACCTCACTGACATGAGGAATTCTTAAGGTCAGGAACAAACTGAGGGTTGCTGGAGTGGTCGGGGGTGGGAGGGATGGGGTGGCTGGGTGATAGACATTGGGGAGGGTATGAGCTACGGTGAGCGCTGTGAATTGTGTAAGACTGTTGAATCACAGATCTGTACTTCTGAAACAAATAACGCAACATATTTTAAGAATAAAGAAAAAGGAGAAGATAGCAGGAGAGGAAGAATGAAGGGGAGATAGTCAGACGGGGAGACAAACCAGGAGAGATGATGGACTCTGAAAAACAAACTGAGGTTTCAAGACGGGAGGAGCGTAGGGGGATGGGTTAGCCTGGTGATGGGTATTAAAGAGGGCACATTCCGCATGGAGCACCGTGTGTTAGGAACAAACAATGAATCATGGAACACTACACCAAAACAAATGATGTAGTACATGGTGATTAACAAAGCAATAAAAAACAAAGACTGTAATAAGAGATGAAGAAGGACACTATGTCCTACTTAAAGGGTCTATCCAACAAGAAGATCTAACAATTGTAAATATCTCTGCCCCGAACATGGGAGCATCCAATTATATAAGGCAATTAATAAGAAAAGCAAAGAAACACATTGACAACAATACAATAATAGTGGGGCACTTTAACACCCCCCCTGACGGAAATGGCCAGATCATCTAAGCAAAAGATCAACAAGGAAATAAAGACTTGCAATGACACACTGGAGCAAATGGACTTCACAGAGATGTGCAGAACGTTCCATCCCAAAGCAACGGAATACACTTTCTTCTCTAGTGCCCATGGAACATTCTCCAGAATGGATCACATCCTAGGTCCCAAATCAGGTCTCAACCGGTACCAAAAGATTGGGATCATTCCCTGCACATTTTCAGACCACAATGCTTTGAAACTAGAACTCAATCACAAGAGGAAAGTCGGAAAGAACTCAAATACATGGAGGCTAAAGAGCCTCCTACTAAAGAATGAATGGGTCAACCAGGAAATTAAAGAAGATTTAAAAAAACTCATGGAAACCAATGAAAATGAAAACACAACTGCCCAAAATCGTTGGGATACACCCACGGCAGTCCTGCGAGGAAAGTAGATAGCAATACAAGCCTTTGTCAAGAAACAAGAAAGGTCTCAAATACACAACCTAACCCTACACCTAAAGGAGCTGGAGAAAGAACGGCAAAGAAAGCCTAAACCCAGCAGGAGAAGAGAAATCATGAAGATCAGAGCAGAAATCAATGAACTAGAACCCAAAAGAACAGGAGAACAGATCAACGGACTTAGGAGCTGGTTCTTTGAAAGAATTCACAAGGTTGATAAACCCCTGGCCAGGCTGATCAAAAAGAAAAGAGAAATGACCCAAATCAACAAAATCAGGAATGAAAGAGGAGAGATCACAACCAACACCAAAGAAATACAAACAATGATAAGAACATAATATGAGCAACCCTATGGCAGCAAATTAGATAACTTGGAAGAAATGGGTGCCTTCCTAGAGATGTGTCAACTACCAAAACTGACCCAGGAAGAAATAGAAAACCTAAAGAGTCCTATAACCACGAAGGCAATTGAAGCAGTCATCAAAAATCTCCCAAGAAACCAAAGCCCAGGGCCAGGTGGCTTCCCAGGGGAATTCTATCAGACATTTAAAGAAGAAATAATACCTAGTCTCCTGAAACGGTTCCCAAAGGTAGAAAGGCAAGGAAAACTTCCAAACTCATTTCACGAGGCCACCGTTACCTTGATCCCCAAACCAGACAAAGATCCCATCAAAAAGGAGAATTACAGACCCATATCCTTGATGAACATCGAGGCAAAAATCCTCACCAAAATACTAGCCAAGAGGATCCAACAGTACATTAAAAGGACTATTCACCACGACCAAGTGGGATTTATCCCTGGGCCGCAAGGCTGGTTCAACATCCGCAAATCAATCAAAGTGATAAAATACATTCACAAAAGAAAGAACAAGAATCATAGGATCCTCTCATTAGATGCAGAAAAAGCATTTGACAAAGTACAGCACCCTTTCTTGATCAAAACTCTTCAGAGTATAGGGACAGAGGGTACATACCTCAATATCATAAAAGCCATCTACGAAAAACCTACAGCGAATATCATTCTCAATGGGGAAAAGCTGAGAGCTTTTCCCCTAAGGTCAGGAACGCGCCAGGGAGAGCCACTCTCACCACTGCTACTCAACATAGTATTCGAAGTCCTAGCCACAGCAATCAGACAACAAAAAGAAATCAAAGGCATCCCAACCGGCAGAGAGGAAGTCAAACTCTCACTCTTTGCAGATGATATGATACTTTATGTGGAAAACCCCAAAGACTCCATCCCAAAACTGCTAGAACTCACACAGGAATTCAGTCAAGGAGCAGGCTATAAAATCAATGCACAGAAATCAGTGGCATTCCTCTACACCAACAACAAGACAGAAGAGAGACAAACCAAGGAGTCGATCCCATTCACAATTGCACCCAAAACCAGAAGATACCTAGGAATAAATTGAACCAAAGAGGCAAAGGATCTGTACTCAGAAATCTACAGAATACTCAGGAATGAAATTGAAGAAGACACAAAGAAATGGAAAAACGTTCCATGCTCATGGATTGGGAGAACCAACATTGTGAAGAGGTCAATGCTCCCTAGAGCAATCTACACATTCAATGCAATCCCCATCAAAATACCATCCACTTTTTCGAAGGAATGGAACAAATAATCCTAAATTTTGAATGGAACCAGAAGAGACCCCGAAGAGCCAGAGGAATATTGAAAAAGAAGAGCAAAGCGGGCGGCATCACAATTCTGGACTTCGAGCGCTATGACAAAGCTGTCCTCATCAAGACAGTATGGTACTGGCACAAAAACAGACACATAGATCCATGGAACAGAATCGAGAGCCCAGAAATGGACCCTCAACTCTATGGTCAACTTACCTTTGACAAAGCAGGAAAGAATGTCCAATGGCAAAAAGACAGCCTCTTCAACAACGGGTGTTGGGAAAATTGGACAGCCACATGCAGAAGAATGACACTGGACCATTTCCATACACCACACACAAAAATAGGCTCCAAATGCGTGAAAGACCTCACTGTGAGACAGGAGTCCATCAAAATCCTAAAGGAGAACACAGGTAGCAAGCTCTTCGACGTCAGCCGCAGCAACTTCTTCCTAGAAACATCACCAAAGGCACGGGAAGCCAGGGCCAAAAGGAACTATTGGGATTTCATCAAGATAAAAAGCTTTGGCACAGCAAAAGAAACAGTCCACAAAACCAAAAGACACCCGACACAATGGGAGAAAATATTTGCAAATGACATATCAGATAAAGGGCTACTATCCAAAATCTATAAAGAACTTATCGAACTCAACAGCCAAAGAACAAATAACCCAATCAACAAATGGGCAGAAGCCATGAACAGACATTTTTCCAAAGAAGACATCCAAATGGCCAACAGGCACATGAAAAAGTGCTCAACACGGCTCGGCATCAGGGAAATCCAAATCAAATCCTCAATGAGACACCACCTCACACCCGTCAGAAGGGCTAAAATTAAGAAGTCAGGGAACGACAGATGTTGGCGGGGATGTGGAGAAAGGGGAACCCTCCTACAGTGTTGGTGGGAATGCAAGCTGGCGCAACCCCTCTGGAAAACAGTATGGAGGTTCCTCAAACAGTTGAAATTAGAGCTACCATTCGATCCAGCAATGGCACTCCTGGGTATTTACCCCAAAGATACAAAGGTAGGGACCCGAAGCGGTACGTGCACCCCATTGTTTATAGCAGCAATGTCCACAATAGCCAAACTGTGGAAAGAGCCAAGATGTCCATCGACAGAGGAATGGATAAAGAAGAGGTGGTATACATATACACAATGGAATATTATGCAGCCATCCAAAGGAATGAGATCTTGCCATGTGCAACGACGTGGATGGAACAGGAGGGTCCGATGATTAGTGAAATACGTCAATCAGAGAAAGACATGTATCATATGACCTCACTGACATGAGGAATTCTTCATGTCAGGAACAAACTGAGGGTTGCTGGAGTGGTCGGGGGTGGGAGGGATGGGGTGGCTGGGTGATAGACATTGGGGAGGGTATGAGCTACGGTGAGCGCTGTGAATTGTGTAAGACTGTTGAATCACAGATCTGTACTTCTGAAACAAATAACGCAACATATTTTAAGAATAAAGAAAAAGGAGAAGATAGCAGGAGAGGAAGAATGAAGGGGAGATAGTCAGACGGGGAGACGAACCAGGAGAGATGATGGACTCTGAAAAACAAACTGAGGTTTCAAGACGGGAGGAGCGTAGGGGGATGGGTTAGCCTGGTGATGGGTATTAAAGAGGGCACATTCCGCATGGAGCACTGTGTGTTAGGAACAAACAATGAATCATGGAACACTACACCAAAACAAATGATGTAGTACATGGTGATTAACAAAGCAATAAAAAACAAAGACTGTAATAAGAGATGAAGAAGGACACTATGTCCTACTTAAAGTGTCTATCCAACAAGAAGATCTAACAATTGTAAATATCTCTGCCCCGAACATGGGAGCATCCAATTATATATGGCAATTAATAAGAAAAGCAAAGAAACACATTGACAACAATACAATAATAGTGGGGCACTTTAACACCCCCCCTGACGGAAATGGCCAGATCATCTAAGCAAAAGATCAACAAGGAAATAAAGACTTGCAATGACACACTGGAGCAAATGGACTTCACAGACATATGCAGAACGTTCCATCCCAAAGCAACGGAATACACTTTCTTCTCTAGTGCCCATGGAACATTCTCCAGAATGGATCACATCCTAGGTCCCAAATCAGGTCTCAACCGGTACCAAAAGATTGGGATCATTCCCTGCACATTTTCAGACCACAATGCTTTGAAACTAGAACTCAATCACAAGAGGAAAGTCGGAAAGAACTCAAATACATGGAGGCTAAAGAGCCTCCTACTAAAGAATGAATGGGTCAACCAGGAAATTAAAGAAGATTTAAAAAAACTCATGGAAACCAATGAAAATGAAAACACAACTGCCCAAAATCGTTGGGATACACCCACGGCAGTCCTGCGAGGAAAGTAGATAGCAATACAAGCCTTTGTCAAGAAACAAGAAAGGTCTCAAATACACAACCTAACCCTACACCTAAAGGAGCTGGAGAAAGAACGGCAAAGAAAGCCTAAACCCAGCAGGAGAAGAGAAATCATGAAGATCAGAGCAGAAATCAATGAACTAGAACCCAAAAGAACAGGAGAACAGATCAACGGACTTAGGAGCTGGTTCTTTGAAAGAATTCACAAGGTTGATAAACCCCTGGCCAGGCTGATCAAAAAGAAAAGAGAAATGACCCAAATCAACAAAATCAGGAATGAAAGAGGAGAGATCACAACCAACACCAAAGAAATACAAACAATGATAAGAACATAATATGAGCAACCCTATGGCAGCAAATTAGATAACTTGGAAGAAATGGGTGCCTTCCTAGAGATGTGTCAACTACCAAAACTGACCCAGGAAGAAATAGAAAACCTAAAGAGTCCTATAACCACGAAGGCAATTGAAGCAGTCATCAAAAATCTCCCAAGAAACCAAAGCCCAGGGCCAGGTGGCTTCCCAGGGGAATTCTATCAGACATTTAAAGAAGAAATAATACCTAGTCTCCTGAAACGGTTCCCAAAGGTAGAAAGGCAAGGAAAACTTCCAAACTCATTTCACGAGGCCACCGTTACCTTGATCCCCAAACCAGACAAAGATCCCATCAAAAAGGAGAATTACAGACCCATATCCTTGATGAACATCGAGGCAAAAATCCTCACCAAAATACTAGCCAAGAGGATCCAACAGTACATTAAAAGGACTATTCACCACGACCAAGTGGGATTTATCCCTGGGCCGCAAGGCTGGTTCAACATCCGCAAATCAATCAAAGTGATAAAATACATTCACAAAAGAAAGAACAAGAATCATAGGATCCTCTCATTAGATGCAGAAAAAGCATTTGACAAAGTACAGCACCCTTTCTTGATCAAAACTCTTCAGAGTATAGGGACAGAGGGTACATACCTCAATATCATAAAAGCCATCTACGAAAAACCTACAGCGAATATCATTCTCAATGGGGAAAAGCTGAGAGCTTTTCCCCTAAGGTCAGGAACGCGCCAGGGAGAGCCACTCTCACCACTGCTACTCAACATAGTATTCGAAGTCCTAGCCACAGCAATCAGACAACAAAAAGAAATCAAAGGCATCCCAACCGGCAGAGAGGAAGTCAAACTCTCACTCTTTGCAGATGATATGATACTTTATGTGGAAAACCCCAAAGACTCCATCCCAAAACTGCTAGAACTCACACAGGAATTCAGTCAAGGAGCAGGCTATAAAATCAATGCACAGAAATCAGTGGCATTCCTCTACACCAACAACAAGACAGAAGAGAGACAAACCAAGGAGTCGATCCCATTCACAATTGCACCCAAAACCAGAAGATACCTAGGAATAAATTGAACCAAAGAGGCAAAGGATCTGTACTCAGAAATCTACAGAATACTCAGGAATGAAATTGAAGAAGACACAAAGAAATGGAAAAACGTTCCATGCTCATGGATTGGGAGAACCAACATTGTGAAGAGGTCAATGCTCCCTAGAGCAATCTACACATTCAATGCAATCCCCATCAAAATACCATCCACTTTTTCGAAGGAATGGAACAAATAATCCTAAATTTTGAATGGAACCAGAAGAGACCCCGAAGAGCCAGAGGAATATTGAAAAAGAAGAGCAAAGCGGGCGGCATCACAATTCTGGACTTCGAGCGCTATGACAAAGCTGTCCTCATCAAGACAGTATGGTACTGGCACAAAAACAGACACATAGATCCATGGAACAGAATCGAGAGCCCAGAAATGGACCCTCAACTCTATGGTCAACTTACCTTTGACAAAGCAGGAAAGAATGTCCAATGGCAAAAAGACAGCCTCTTCAACAACGGGTGTTGGGAAAATTGGACAGCCACATGCAGAAGAATGACACTGGACCATTTCCATACACCACACACAAAAATAGGCTCCAAATGCGTGAAAGACCTCACTGTGAGACAGGAGTCCATCAAAATCCTAAAGGAGAACACAGGTAGCAAGCTCTTCGACGTCAGCCGCAGCAACTTCTTCCTAGAAACATCACCAAAGGCACGGGAAGCCAGGGCCAAAAGGAACTATTGGGATTTCATCAAGATAAAAAGCTTTGGCACAGCAAAAGAAACAGTCCACAAAACCAAAAGACACCCGACACAATGGGAGAAAATATTTGCAAATGACATATCAGATAAAGGGCTACTATCCAAAATCTATAAAGAACTTATCGAACTCAACAGCCAAAGAACAAATAACCCAATCAACAAATGGGCAGAAGCCATGAACAGACATTTTTCCAAAGAAGACATCCAAATGGCCAACAGGCACATGAAAAAGTGCTCAACACGGCTCGGCATCAGGGAAATCCAAATCAAATCCTCAATGAGACACCACCTCACACCCGTCAGAAGGGCTAAAATTAAGAAGTCAGGGAACGACAGATGTTGGCGGGGATGTGGAGAAAGGGGAACCCTCCTACAGTGTTGGTGGGAATGCAAGCTGGCGCAACCCCTCTGGAAAACAGTATGGAGGTTCCTCAAACAGTTGAAATTAGAGCTACCATTCGATCCAGCAATGGCACTCCTGGGTATTTACCCCAAAGATACAAAGGTAGGGACCCGAAGCGGTACGTGCACCCCATTGTTTATAGCAGCAATGTCCACAATAGCCAAACTGTGGAAAGAGCCAAGATGTCCATCGACAGAGGAATGGATAAAGAAGAGGTGGTATACATATACACAATGGAATATTATGCAGCCATCCAAAGGAATGAGATCTTGCCATGTGCAACGACGTGGATGGAACAGGAGGGTCCGATGATTAGTGAAATACGTCAATCAGAGAAAGACATGTATCATATGACCTCACTGACATGAGGAATTCTTCATGTCAGGAACAAACTGAGGGTTGCTGGAGTGGTCGGGGGTGGGAGGGATGGGGTGGCTGGGTGATAGACATTGGGGAGGGTATGAGCTACGGTGAGCGCTGTGAATTGTGTAAGACTGTTGAATCACAGATCTGTACTTCTGAAACAAATAACGCAACATATTTTAAGAATAAAGAAAAAGGAGAAGATAGCAGGAGAGGAAGAATGAAGGGGAGATAGTCAGACGGGGAGACGAACCAGGAGAGATGATGGACTCTGAAAAACAAACTGAGGTTTCAAGACGGGAGGAGCGTAGGGGGATGGGTTAGCCTGGTGATGGGTATTAAAGAGGGCACATTCCGCATGGAGCACTGTGTGTTAGGAACAAACAATGAATCATGGAACACTACACCAAAACAAATGATGTAGTACATGGTGATTAACAAAGCAATAAAAAACAAAGACTGTAATAAGAGATGAAGAAGGACACTATGTCCTACTTAAAGTGTCTATCCAACAAGAAGATCTAACAATTGTAAATATCTCTGCCCCGAACATGGGAGCATCCAATTATATATGGCAATTAATAAGAAAAGCAAAGAAACACATTGACAACAATACAATAATAGTGGGGCACTTTAACACCCCCCCTGACGGAAATGGCCAGATCATCTAAGCAAAAGATCAACAAGGAAATAAAGACTTGCAATGACACACTGGAGCAAATGGACTTCACAGACATATGCAGAACGTTCCATCCCAAAGCAACGGAATACACTTTCTTCTCTAGTGCCCATGGAACATTCTCCAGAATGGATCACATCCTAGGTCCCAAATCAGGTCTCAACCGGTACCAAAAGATTGGGATCATTCCCTGCACATTTTCAGACCACAATGCTTTGAAACTAGAACTCAATCACAAGAGGAAAGTCGGAAAGAACTCAAATACATGGAGGCTAAAGAGCCTCCTACTAAAGAATGAATGGGTCAACCAGGAAATTAAAGAAGATTTAAAAAAACTCATGGAAACCAATGAAAATGAAAACACAACTGCCCAAAATCGTTGGGATACACCCACGGCAGTCCTGCGAGGAAAGTAGATAGCAATACAAGCCTTTGTCAAGAAACAAGAAAGGTCTCAAATACACAACCTAACCCTACACCTAAAGGAGCTGGAGAAAGAACGGCAAAGAAAGCCTAAACCCAGCAGGAGAAGAGAAATCATGAAGATCAGAGCAGAAATCAATGAACTAGAACCCAAAAGAACAGGAGAACAGATCAACGGAACTAGGAGCTGGTTCTTTGAAAGAATTCACAAGGTTGATAAACCCCTGGCCAGGCTGATCAAAAAGAAAAGAGAAATGACCCAAATCAACAAAATCAGGAATGAAAGAGGAGAGATCACAACCAACACCAAAGAAATACAAACAATGATAAGAACATAATATGAGCATCCCTATGGCAGCAAATTAGATAACCTGGAAGAAATGGGTGCCTTCCTAGAGATGTGTCAACTACCAAAACTGACCCAGGAAGAAATAGAAAACCTAAAGAGTCCTATAACCACGAAGGCAATTGAAGCAGTCATCAAAAATCTCCCAAGAAACCAAAGCCCAGGGCCAGGTGGCTTCCCAGGGGAATTCTATCAGACATTTAAAGAAGAAATAATACCTAGTCTCCTGAAACGGTTCCCAAAGGTAGAAAGGCAAGGAAAACTTCCAAACTCATTTTACGAGGCCACCGTTACCTTGATCCCCAAACCAGACAAAGATCCCATCAAAAAGGAGAATTACAGACCCATATCCTTGATGAACAGCGATGCAAAAATCCACACCAAAATACTAGCCAAGAGGATCCAACAGTACATTAAAAGGACTATTCACCACGACCAAGTGGGATTTATCCCTGGGCCGCAAGGCTGGTTCAACATCCGCAAATCAATCAACGTGATAAAATACATTCACAAAAGAAAGAACAAGAATCATAGGATCCTCTCAATAGATGCAGAAAAAGCATTTGACAAAGTACAGCACCCTTTCTTGATCAAAACTCTTCAGAGTATAGGGACAGAGGGTACATACCTCAATATCATAAAAGCCATCTACGAAAAACCTACAGCGAATACCATTCTCAATGGGGAAAAGCTGAGAGCTTTTCCCCTAAGGTCAGGAACGCGGCAGGGAGAGCCACTCTCACCACTGCTACTCAACATAGTATTCGAAGTCCTAGCCACAGCAATCAGACAACAAAAAGAAATCAAAGGCATCCCAATCGGCAGAGAGGAAGTCAAACTCTCACTCTTTGCAGATGATATGATACTTTATGTGGAAAACCCCAAAGACTCCACCCCAAAACTGCTAGTACTCACACAGGAATTCAGTCAAGGAGCAGGCTATAAAATCAATGCACAGAAATCAGTGGCATTCCTCTACACCAACAACAAGACAGAAGAGAGACAAACCAAGGAGTCGATCCCATTCACAATTGCACCCAAAACCAGAAGATACCTAGGAATAAATTGAACCAAAGAGGCAAAGGATCTGTACTCAGAAATCTACAGAATACTCAGGAATGAAATTGAAGAAGACACAATGAAATGGAAAAACGTTCCATGCTCATAGATTGGGAGAACCAACATTGTGAAGAGGTCAATGCTCCCTAGAGCAATCTACACATTCAATGCAATCCCCATCAAATACCATCCACTTTTTTCAAAGGAATGGAACAAATAATCCTAAATTTTGAATGGAACCAGAAGAGACTCCGAATAGCCAGAGGAGTATTGAAAAAGAAGAGCAAAGCGGGCGGCATCACAATTCTGGACTTCGAGCGCTATGACAAAGCTGTCCTCGTCAAGACAGTATGGTACTGGCACAAAAACAGACACATAGATCCATGGAACAGAACCGAGAGCCCAGAAATGGACCCTCAACTCTATGGTCAACTTACCTTTGACAAAGCAGGAAAGAATGTCCAATGGCAAAAAGACAGCCTCTTCAACAACGGGTGTTGGGAAAATTGGACAGCCACATGCAGAAGAATGACACTGGACCATTTCCATACACCACACACAAAAATAGACTCCAAATGCGTGAAAGACCTCACTGTGAGACAGGAGTCCATCAAAATCCTAAAGGAGAACACAGGTAGCAAGCTCTTCGACGTCAGCCGCAGCAACTTCTTCCTAGAAACATCACCAAAGGCACGGGAAGCCAGGGCCAAAATGAACTATTGGGATTTCATCAAGATAAAAAGCTTTGGCACAGCAAAAGAAACAGTCCACAAAACCAAAAGACACCCGACACAATGGGAGAAAATATTTGCAAATGACATATCAGATAAAGGGCTACTATCCAAAATCTACAAAGAACTTATCGAACTCAACAGACAAAGAACAAATAACCCAATCAACAAATGGGCAGAAGCCATGAACAGACATTTTTCCAAAGAAGACATCCAAAAGGCCAACAGGCACATGAAAAAGTGCTCAACACGGCTCGGCATCAGGGAATTCCAAATCAAATCCTCAATGAGATACCACCTCACACCCGTCAGAAGGGCTAAAATTAACAAGTCAGGGAACGACAGATGTTGGCGGGGATGTGGAGAAAGGGGAACCCTCCTACAGTGTTGGTGGGAATGCAAGCTGGCGCAACCCCTCTGGAAAACAGTATGGAGGTTCCTCAAACAGTTGAAATTAGAGCTACCATTCGATCCAGCAATGGCACTCCTGGGTATTTACCCGAAAGATACAAAGGTAGGGACCCGAAGCGGTACGTGCACCCCATTGTTTATAGCAGCAATGTCCACAATAGCCAAACTGTGGAAAGAGCCAAGATGTCCATCGACAGAGGAATGGATAAAGAAGAGGTGGTATACATATACACAATGGAATATTATGCAGCCATCCAAAGGAATGAGATCTTGCCATGTGCAACGACGTGGATGGAACAGGAGGGTCCGATGATTAGTGAAATACGTCAATCAGAGAAAGACATGTATCATATGACCTCACTGACATGAGGAATTCTTAATGTCAGGAACAAACTGAGGGTTGCTGGAGTGGTCGGGGGTGGGAGGGATGGGGTGGCTGGGTGATAGACATTGGGGAGGGTATGAGCTACGGTGAGCGCTGTGAATTGTGTAAGACTGTTGAATCACAGATCTGTACTTCTGAAACAAATAACGCAACATATTTTAAGAATAAAGAAAAAGGAGAAGATAGCAGGAGAGGAAGAATGAAGGGGAGTTAGTCAGAGGGGGAGACGAACCAGGAGAGATGATGGACTCTGAAAAACAAACTGAGGTTTCAAGACGGGAGGTGGGTAGGGGGATGGGTTAGCCTGGTGATGGGTATTAAAGAGGGCACATTCCGCATGGAGCACTGTGTGTTAGGAACAAACAATGAATCATGGAACACTACACCAAAACAAATGATGTAGTACATGGTGATTAAAAAAGCAATAAAAATCAAAGACTGTAATAAGAGATGAAGAAGGACACTATGTCCTACTTAAAGGGTCTATCCAACAAGAAGATCTAACAATTGTAAATATCTATGCCCCGAACATGGGAGCATCCAATTATATAAGGCAATTAATAAGAAAAGCAAAGAAACACATTGACAACAATACAATAATAGTGGGGCACTTTAACACCCCCCTGACGGAAATGGCCAGATCATCTAAGCAAAAGATCAACAAGGAAATAAAGACTTGCAATGACACACTGGAGCAAATGGACTTCACAGACATATGCAGAACGTTCCATCCCAAAGCAACGGAATACACTTTCTTCTCTAGTGCCCATGGAACATTCTCCAGAATGGATCACATCCTAGGTCCCAAATCAGGTCTCAACCGGTACCAAAAGATTGGCATCATTCCCTGCACATTTTCAGACCACAATGGTTTGAAACTAGAACTCAATCACAAGAGGAAAGTCGGAAAGATCTCAAATACATGGAGGCTAAAGAGCCTCCTACTAAAGAATGAATGGGTCAACCAGGAAATTAAAGAAGATTTTAAAAAACTCATGGAAACCAATGAAAATGAAAACACAACTGCCCAAAATCGTTGGGATACACCCACGGCAGTCCTGCGAGGAAAGTATATATCAATACAAGGCTTTGTCAAGAAACAAGAAAGGTCTCAAATACACAACCTAACCCTACACCTAAAGGAGCTGGAGAAAGAACGGCAAAGAAAGCCTAAACCCAGCAGGAGAAGAGAAATCATGAAGATCAGAGCAGAAATCAATGAACTAGAACCCAAAAGAACAGGAGAAGAGATCAACGGAACTAGGAGCTGGTTCTTTGAAAGAATTCACAAGGTTGATAAACCCCTGGCCAGGCTGATCAAAAAGAAAAGAGAAATGACCCAAATCAACAAAATCAGGAATGAAAGAGGAGAGATCACAACCAACACCAAAGAAATACAAACAATGATAAGAACATAATATGAGCAACCCTATGGCAGCAAATTAGATTACCTGGAAGAAATGGGTGCCTTCCTAGAGATGTGTCAACTACCAAAACTGACCCAGGAAGAAATAGAAAACCTAAAGTGTCCTATAACCACGAAGGCAATTGAAGCAGTCATCAAAAATCTCCCAAGAAACCAAAGCCCAGGGCCAGGTGGCTTCCCAGGGGAATTCTATCAGACATTTAAAGAAGAAATAATACCTAGTCTCCTGAAACGGTTCCCAAAGGTAGAAAGGCAAGGAAAACTTCCAAACTCATTTTACGAGGCCACCGTTACCTTGATCCCCAAACCAGACAAAGATCCCATCAAAAAGGAGAATTACAGACCCATATCCTTGAAGAACATCGATGCAAAAATCCTCACCAAAATACTAGCCAAGAGGATCCAACAGTACATTAAAAGGACTATTCGCCACGACCAAGTGGGATTTATCCCTGGGCCGCAAGGCTGGTTCAACATCCGCAAATCAATCAACGTGATAAAATACATTCACAAAAGAAAGAACAAGAATCATAGGATCCTCTCAATAGATGCAGAAAAAGCATTTGACAAAGTACAGCACCCTTTCTTGATCAAAACTCTTCAGAGTATAGGGACAGAGGGTACATACCTCAATATCATAAAAGCCATCTACGAAAAACCTACAGCGAATACCATTCTCAATGGGGAAAAGCTGAGAGCTTTTCCCCTAAGGTCAGGAACGCGGCAGGGAGAGCCACTCTCACCACTGCTACTCAACATAGTATTCGAAGTCCTAGCCACAGCAATCAGACAACAAAAAGAAATCAAAGGCATCCCAATCGGCAGAGAGGAAGTCAAACTCTCACTCTTTGCAGATGATATGATACTTTATGTGGAAAACCCCAAAGACTCCACCCCAAAACTGCTAGAACTCACACAGGAATTCAGTCAAGGAGCAGGCTATAAAATCAATGCACAGAAATCAGTGGCATTCCTCTACACCAACAACAAGACAGAAGAGAGACAAACCAAGGAGTCGATCCCATTCACAATTGCACCCAAAACCAGAAGATACCTAGGAATAAATTGAACCAAAGAGGCAAAGGAACTGTACTCAGAAATCTACAGAATACTCAGGAATGAAATTGAAGAAGACACAAAGAAATGGAAAAACGTTCCATGCTCATGGATTGGGAGAACCAACATTGTGAAGAGGTCAATGCTCCCTAGAGCAATCTACACATTCAATGCAATCCCCATCAAAATACCATCCACTTTTTTCAAAGGAATGGAACAAATAATCCTAAATTTTGAATGGAACCAGAAGAGACCCCGACGAGCCAGAGGAATATTGAAAAAGAAGAGCAAAGCGGGCGGCATCACAATTCTGGACTTCGAGCGCTATGACAAAGCTGTCCTCATCAAGACAGTATGGTACTGGCACAAAAACAGACACATAGATCCATGGAACAGAATCGAGAGCCCAGAAATGGACCCTCAACTCTATGGTCAACTTACCTTTGACAAAGCAGGAAAGAATGTCCAATGGCAAAAAGACAGCCTCTTCAACAACGGGTGTTGGGAAAATTGGACAGCCACATGCAGAAGAATGACACTGGACCATTTCCATACACCACACACAAAAATAGGCTCCAAATGCGTGAAAGACCTCTCTGTGAGACAGGAGTCCATCAAAATCCTAAAGGAGAACACAGGTAGCAAGCTCTTCGACGTCAGCCGCAGCAACTTCTTCCTAGAAACATCACCAAAGGCACGGGAAGCCAGGGCCAAAATGAACTATTGGGATTTCATCAAGATAAAAAGCTTTGGCACAGCAAAAGAAACAGTCCACAAAACCAAAAGACACCCGACACAATGGGAGAAAATATTTGCAAATGACATATCAGATAAAGGGCTACTATCCAAAATCTATAAAGAACTTATCGAACTCAACAGCCAAAGAACAAATAACCCAATCAACAAATGGGCAGAAGCCATGAACAGACATTTTTCCAAAGAAGACATCCAAATGGCCAACAGGCACATGAAAAAGTGCTCAACACGGCTCGGCATCAGGGAAATCCAAATCAAATCCTCAATGAGACACCACCTCACACCCGTCAGAAGGGCTAAAATTAACAAGTCAGGGAACGACAGATGTTGGCGGGGATGTGGAGAAAGGGGAACCCTCCTACAGTGTTGGTGGGAATGCAAGCTGGCGCAACCCCTCTGGAAAACAGTATGGAGGTTCCTCAAACAGTTGAAATTAGAGCTACCATTCGATCCAGCAATGGCACTCCTGGGTATTTACCCCAAAGATACAAAGGTAGGGACCCGAAGCGGTACGTGCACCCCATTGTTTATAGCAGCAATGTCCACAATAGCCAAACTGTGGAAAGAGCCAAGATGTCCATCGACAGAGGAATGGATAAAGAAGAGGTGGTATACATATACACAATGGAATATTATGCAGCCATCCAAAGGAATGAGATCTTGCCATGTGCAACGACGTGGATGGAACAGGAGGGTCCGATGATTAGTGAAATACGTCAATCAGAGAAAGACATGTATCATATGACCTCACTGACATGAGGAATTCTTAATGTCAGGAACAAACTGAGGGTTGCTGGAGTGGTCGGGGGTGGGAGGGATGGGGTGGCAGGGTGATAGACATTGGGGAGGGTATGAGCTACGGTGAGCGCTGTGAATTGTGTAAGACTGTTGAATCACAGATCTGTACTTCTGAAACAAATAACGCAACATATTTTAAGAATAAAGAAAAAGGAGAAGATAGCAGGAGAGGAAGAATGAAGGGAAGATAGTCAGACGGGGAGACGAACCAGGAGAGATGATGGACTCTGAAAAACAAACTGAGGTTTCAAGACGGGAGGAGCGTAGGGGGATGGGTTAGCCTGGTGATGGGTATTAAAGAGGGCACATTCCGCATGGAGCACTGTGTGTTAGGAACAAACAATGAATCATGGAACACTACACCAAAACAAATGATGTAGTACATGGTGATTAACAAAGCAATAAAAAACAAAGACTGTAATAAGAGATGAAGAAGGACACTATGTCCTACTTAAAGTGTCTATCCAACAAGAAGATCTAACAATTGTAAATATCTCTGCCCCGAACATGGGAGCATCCAATTATATAAGGCAATTAATAAGAAAAGCAAAGAAACACATTGACAACAATACAATAATAGTGGGGCACTTTAACACCCCCCCTGACGGAAATGGCCAGATCATCTAAGCAAAAGATCAACAAGGAAATAAAGACTTGCAATGACACACTGGAGCAAATGGACTTCACAGACATATGCAGAACGTTCCATCCCAAAGCAACGGAATACACTTTCTTCTCTAGTGCCCATGGAACATTCTCCAGAATGGATCACATCCTAGGTCCCAAATCAGGTCTCAACCGGTACCAAAAGATTGGGATCATTCCCTGCACATTTTCAGACCACAATGCTTTGAAACTAGAACTCAATCACAAGAGGAAAGTCGGAAAGAACTCAAATACATGGAGGCTAAAGAGCCTCCTACTAAAGAATGAATGGGTCAACCAGGAAATTAAAGAAGATTTAAAAAAACTCATGGAAACCAATGAAAATGAAAACACAACTGCCCAAAATCGTTGGGATACACCCACGGCAGTCCTGCGAGGAAAGTAGATAGCAATACAAGCCTTTGTCAAGAAACAAGAAAGGTCTCAAATACACAACCTAACCCTACACCTAAAGGAGCTGGAGAAAGAACGGCAAAGAAAGCCTAAACCCAGCAGGAGAAGAGAAATCATGAAGATCAGAGCAGAAATCAATGAACTAGAACCCAAAAGAACAGGAGAACAGATCAACGGAACTAGGAGCTGGTTCTTTGAAAGAATTCACAAGGTTGATAAACCCCTGGCCAGGCTGATCAAAAAGAAAAGAGAAATGACCCAAATCAACAAAATCAGGAATGAAAGAGGAGAGATCACAACCAACACCAAAGAAATACAAACAATGATAAGAACATAATATGAGCATCCCTATGGCAGCAAATTAGATAACCTGGAAGAAATGGGTGCCTTCCTAGAGATGTGTCAACTACCAAAACTGACCCAGGAAGAAATAGAAAACCTAAAGAGTCCTATAACCACGAAGGCAATTGAAGCAGTCATCAAAAATCTCCCAAGAAACCAAAGCCCAGGGCCAGGTGGCTTCCCAGGGGAATTCTATCAGACATTTAAAGAAGAAATAATACCTAGTCTCCTGAAACGGTTCCCAAAGGTAGAAAGGCAAGGAAAACTTCCAAACTCATTTTACGAGGCCACCGTTACCTTGATCCCCAAACCAGACAAAGATCCCATCAAAAAGGAGAATTACAGACCCATATCCTTGATGAACAGCGATGCAAAAATCCACACCAAAATACTAGCCAAGAGGATCCAACAGTACATTAAAAGGACTATTCACCACGACCAAGTGGGATTTATCCCTGGGCCGCAAGGCTGGTTCAACATCCGCAAATCAATCAACGTGATAAAATACATTCACAAAAGAAAGAACAAGAATCATAGGATCCTCTCAATAGATGCAGAAAAAGCATTTGACAAAGTACAGCACCCTTTCTTGATCAAAACTCTTCAGAGTATAGGGACAGAGGGTACATACCTCAATATCATAAAAGCCATCTACGAAAAACCTACAGCGAATACCATTCTCAATGGGGAAAAGCTGAGAGCTTTTCCCCTAAGGTCAGGAACGCGGCAGGGAGAGCCACTCTCACCACTGCTACTCAACATAGTATTCGAAGTCCTAGCCACAGCAATCAGACAACAAAAAGAAATCAAAGGCATCCCAATCGGCAGAGAGGAAGTCAAACTCTCACTCTTTGCAGATGATATGATACTTTATGTGGAAAACCCCAAAGACTCCACCCCAAAACTGCTAGTACTCACACAGGAATTCAGTCAAGGAGCAGGCTATAAAATCAATGCACAGAAATCAGTGGCATTCCTCTACACCAACAACAAGACAGAAGAGAGACAAACCAAGGAGTCGATCCCATTCACAATTGCACCCAAAACCAGAAGATACCTAGGAATAAATTGAACCAAAGAGGCAAAGGATCTGTACTCAGAAATCTACAGAATACTCAGGAATGAAATTGAAGAAGACACAATGAAATGGAAAAACGTTCCATGCTCATAGATTGGGAGAACCAACATTGTGAAGAGGTCAATGCTCCCTAGAGCAATCTACACATTCAATGCAATCCCCATCAAATACCATCCACTTTTTTCAAAGGAATGGAACAAATAATCCTAAATTTTGAATGGAACCAGAAGAGACTCCGAATAGCCAGAGGAGTATTGAAAAAGAAGAGCAAAGCGGGCGGCATCACAATTCTGGACTTCGAGCGCTATGACAAAGCTGTCCTCGTCAAGACAGTATGGTACTGGCACAAAAACAGACACATAGATCCATGGAACAGAACCGAGAGCCCAGAAATGGACCCTCAACTCTATGGTCAACTTACCTTTGACAAAGCAGGAAAGAATGTCCAATGGCAAAAAGACAGCCTCTTCAACAACGGGTGTTGGGAAAATTGGACAGCCACATGCAGAAGAATGACACTGGACCATTTCCATACACCACACACAAAAATAGACTCCAAATGCGTGAAAGACCTCACTGTGAGACAGGAGTCCATCAAAATCCTAAAGGAGAACACAGGTAGCAAGCTCTTCGACGTCAGCCGCAGCAACTTCTTCCTAGAAACATCACCAAAGGCACGGGAAGCCAGGGCCAAAATGAACTATTGGGATTTCATCAAGATAAAAAGCTTTGGCACAGCAAAAGAAACAGTCCACAAAACCAAAAGACACCCGACACAATGGGAGAAAATATTTGCAAATGACATATCAGATAAAGGGCTACTATCCAAAATCTACAAAGAACTTATCGAACTCAACAGACAAAGAACAAATAACCCAATCAACAAATGGGCAGAAGCCATGAACAGACATTTTTCCAAAGAAGACATCCAAAAGGCCAACAGGCACATGAAAAAGTGCTCAACACGGCTCGGCATCAGGGAATTCCAAATCAAATCCTCAATGAGATACCACCTCACACCCGTCAGAAGGGCTAAAATTAACAAGTCAGGGAACGACAGATGTTGGCGGGGATGTGGAGAAAGGGGAACCCTCCTACAGTGTTGGTGGGAATGCAAGCTGGCGCAACCCCTCTGGAAAACAGTATGGAGGTTCCTCAAACAGTTGAAATTAGAGCTACCATTCGATCCAGCAATGGCACTCCTGGGTATTTACCCGAAAGATACAAAGGTAGGGACCCGAAGCGGTACGTGCACCCCATTGTTTATAGCAGCAATGTCCACAATAGCCAAACTGTGGAAAGAGCCAAGATGTCCATCGACAGAGGAATGGATAAAGAAGAGGTGGTATACATATACACAATGGAATATTATGCAGCCATCCAAAGGAATGAGATCTTGCCATGTGCAACGACGTGGATGGAACAGGAGGGTCCGATGATTAGTGAAATACGTCAATCAGAGAAAGACATGTATCATATGACCTCACTGACATGAGGAATTCTTAATGTCAGGAACAAACTGAGGGTTGCTGGAGTGGTCGGGGGTGGGAGGGATGGGGTGGCTGGGTGATAGACATTGGGGAGGGTATGAGCTACGGTGAGCGCTGTGAATTGTGTAAGACTGTTGAATCACAGATCTGTACTTCTGAAACAAATAACGCAACATATTTTAAGAATAAAGAAAAAGGAGAAGATAGCAGGAGAGGAAGAATGAAGGGGAGTTAGTCAGAGGGGGAGACGAACCAGGAGAGATGATGGACTCTGAAAAACAAACTGAGGTTTCAAGACGGGAGGTGGGTAGGGGGATGGGTTAGCCTGGTGATGGGTATTAAAGAGGGCACATTCCGCATGGAGCACTGTGTGTTAGGAACAAACAATGAATCATGGAACACTACACCAAAACAAATGATGTAGTACATGGTGATTAAAAAAGCAATAAAAATCAAAGACTGTAATAAGAGATGAAGAAGGACACTATGTCCTACTTAAAGGGTCTATCCAACAAGAAGATCTAACAATTGTAAATATCTATGCCCCGAACATGGGAGCATCCAATTATATAAGGCAATTAATAAGAAAAGCAAAGAAACACATTGACAACAATACAATAATAGTGGGGCACTTTAACACCCCCCTGACGGAAATGGCCAGATCATCTAAGCAAAAGATCAACAAGGAAATAAAGACTTGCAATGACACACTGGAGCAAATGGACTTCACAGACATATGCAGAACGTTCCATCCCAAAGCAACGGAATACACTTTCTTCTCTAGTGCCCATGGAACATTCTCCAGAATGGATCACATCCTAGGTCCCAAATCAGGTCTCAACCGGTACCAAAAGATTGGCATCATTCCCTGCACATTTTCAGACCACAATGGTTTGAAACTAGAACTCAATCACAAGAGGAAAGTCGGAAAGATCTCAAATACATGGAGGCTAAAGAGCCTCCTACTAAAGAATGAATGGGTCAACCAGGAAATTAAAGAAGATTTTAAAAAACTCATGGAAACCAATGAAAATGAAAACACAACTGCCCAAAATCGTTGGGATACACCCACGGCAGTCCTGCGAGGAAAGTATATATCAATACAAGGCTTTGTCAAGAAACAAGAAAGGTCTCAAATACACAACCTAACCCTACACCTAAAGGAGCTGGAGAAAGAACGGCAAAGAAAGCCTAAACCCAGCAGGAGAAGAGAAATCATGAAGATCAGAGCAGAAATCAATGAACTAGAACCCAAAAGAACAGGAGAAGAGATCAACGGAACTAGGAGCTGGTTCTTTGAAAGAATTCACAAGGTTGATAAACCCCTGGCCAGGCTGATCAAAAAGAAAAGAGAAATGACCCAAATCAACAAAATCAGGAATGAAAGAGGAGAGATCACAACCAACACCAAAGAAATACAAACAATGATAAGAACATAATATGAGCAACCCTATGGCAGCAAATTAGATTACCTGGAAGAAATGGGTGCCTTCCTAGAGATGTGTCAACTACCAAAACTGACCCAGGAAGAAATAGAAAACCTAAAGTGTCCTATAACCACGAAGGCAATTGAAGCAGTCATCAAAAATCTCCCAAGAAACCAAAGCCCAGGGCCAGGTGGCTTCCCAGGGGAATTCTATCAGACATTTAAAGAAGAAATAATACCTAGTCTCCTGAAACGGTTCCCAAAGGTAGAAAGGCAAGGAAAACTTCCAAACTCATTTTACGAGGCCACCGTTACCTTGATCCCCAAACCAGACAAAGATCCCATCAAAAAGGAGAATTACAGACCCATATCCTTGAAGAACATCGATGCAAAAATCCTCACCAAAATACTAGCCAAGAGGATCCAACAGTACATTAAAAGGACTATTCGCCACGACCAAGTGGGATTTATCCCTGGGCCGCAAGGCTGGTTCAACATCCGCAAATCAATCAACGTGATAAAATACATTCACAAAAGAAAGAACAAGAATCATAGGATCCTCTCAATAGATGCAGAAAAAGCATTTGACAAAGTACAGCACCCTTTCTTGATCAAAACTCTTCAGAGTATAGGGACAGAGGGTACATACCTCAATATCATAAAAGCCATCTACGAAAAACCTACAGCGAATACCATTCTCAATGGGGAAAAGCTGAGAGCTTTTCCCCTAAGGTCAGGAACGCGGCAGGGAGAGCCACTCTCACCACTGCTACTCAACATAGTATTCGAAGTCCTAGCCACAGCAATCAGACAACAAAAAGAAATCAAAGGCATCCCAATCGGCAGAGAGGAAGTCAAACTCTCACTCTTTGCAGATGATATGATACTTTATGTGGAAAACCCCAAAGACTCCACCCCAAAACTGCTAGAACTCACACAGGAATTCAGTCAAGGAGCAGGCTATAAAATCAATGCACAGAAATCAGTGGCATTCCTCTACACCAACAACAAGACAGAAGAGAGACAAACCAAGGAGTCGATCCCATTCACAATTGCACCCAAAACCAGAAGATACCTAGGAATAAATTGAACCAAAGAGGCAAAGGAACTGTACTCAGAAATCTACAGAATACTCAGGAATGAAATTGAAGAAGACACAAAGAAATGGAAAAACGTTCCATGCTCATGGATTGGGAGAACCAACATTGTGAAGAGGTCAATGCTCCCTAGAGCAATCTACACATTCAATGCAATCCCCATCAAAATACCATCCACTTTTTTCAAAGGAATGGAACAAATAATCCTAAATTTTGAATGGAACCAGAAGAGACCCCGACGAGCCAGAGGAATATTGAAAAAGAAGAGCAAAGCGGGCGGCATCACAATTCTGGACTTCGAGCGCTATGACAAAGCTGTCCTCATCAAGACAGTATGGTACTGGCACAAAAACAGACACATAGATCCATGGAACAGAATCGAGAGCCCAGAAATGGACCCTCAACTCTATGGTCAACTTACCTTTGACAAAGCAGGAAAGAATGTCCAATGGCAAAAAGACAGCCTCTTCAACAACGGGTGTTGGGAAAATTGGACAGCCACATGCAGAAGAATGACACTGGACCATTTCCATACACCACACACAAAAATAGGCTCCAAATGCGTGAAAGACCTCTCTGTGAGACAGGAGTCCATCAAAATCCTAAAGGAGAACACAGGTAGCAAGCTCTTCGACGTCAGCCGCAGCAACTTCTTCCTAGAAACATCACCAAAGGCACGGGAAGCCAGGGCCAAAATGAACTATTGGGATTTCATCAAGATAAAAAGCTTTGGCACAGCAAAAGAAACAGTCCACAAAACCAAAAGACACCCGACACAATGGGAGAAAATATTTGCAAATGACATATCAGATAAAGGGCTACTATCCAAAATCTATAAAGAACTTATCGAACTCAACAGCCAAAGAACAAATAACCCAATCAACAAATGGGCAGAAGCCATGAACAGACATTTTTCCAAAGAAGACATCCAAATGGCCAACAGGCACATGAAAAAGTGCTCAACACGGCTCGGCATCAGGGAAATCCAAATCAAATCCTCAATGAGACACCACCTCACACCCGTCAGAAGGGCTAAAATTAACAAGTCAGGGAACGACAGATGTTGGCGGGGATGTGGAGAAAGGGGAACCCTCCTACAGTGTTGGTGGGAATGCAAGCTGGCGCAACCCCTCTGGAAAACAGTATGGAGGTTCCTCAAACAGTTGAAATTAGAGCTACCATTCGATCCAGCAATGGCACTCCTGGGTATTTACCCCAAAGATACAAAGGTAGGGACCCGAAGCGGTACGTGCACCCCATTGTTTATAGCAGCAATGTCCACAATAGCCAAACTGTGGAAAGAGCCAAGATGTCCATCGACAGAGGAATGGATAAAGAAGAGGTGGTATACATATACACAATGGAATATTATGCAGCCATCCAAAGGAATGAGATCTTGCCATGTGCAACGACGTGGATGGAACAGGAGGGTCCGATGATTAGTGAAATACGTCAATCAGAGAAAGACATGTATCATATGACCTCACTGACATGAGGAATTCTTAATGTCAGGAACAAACTGAGGGTTGCTGGAGTGGTCGGGGGTGGGAGGGATGGGGTGGCAGGGTGATAGACATTGGGGAGGGTATGAGCTACGGTGAGCGCTGTGAATTGTGTAAGACTGTTGAATCACAGATCTGTACTTCTGAAACAAATAACGCAACATATTTTAAGAATAAAGAAAAAGGAGAAGATAGCAGGAGAGGAAGAATGAAGGGAAGATAGTCAGACGGGGAGACGAACCAGGAGAGATGATGGACTCTGAAAAACAAACTGAGGTTTCAAGACGGGAGGAGCGTAGGGGGATGGGTTAGCCTGGTGATGGGTATTAAAGAGGGCACATTCCGCATGGAGCACTGTGTGTTAGGAACAAACAATGAATCATGGAACACTACACCAAAACAAATGATGTAGTACATGGTGATTAACAAAGCAATAAAAAACAAAGACTGTAATAAGAGATGAAGAAGGACACTATGTCCTACTTAAAGTGTCTATCCAACAAGAAGATCTAACAATTGTAAATATCTCTGCCCCGAACATGGGAGCATCCAATTATATAAGGCAATTAATAAGAAAAGCAAAGAAACACATTGACAACAATACAATAATAGTGGGGCACTTTAACACCCCCCCTGACGGAAATGGCCAGATCATCTAAGCAAAAGATCAACAAGGAAATAAAGACTTGCAATGACACACTGGAGCAAATGGACTTCACAGACATATGCAGAACGTTCCATCCCAAAGCAACGGAATACACTTTCTTCTCTAGTGCCCATGGAACATTCTCCAGAATGGATCACATCCTAGGTCCCAAATCAGGTCTCAACCGGTACCAAAAGATTGGGATCATTCCCTGCACATTTTCAGACCACAATGCTTTGAAACTAGAAATCAATCACAAGAGGAAAGTCGGAAAGAACTCAAATACATGGAGGCTAAAGAGCCTCCTACTAAAGAATGAATGGGTCAACCAGGAAATTAAAGAAGATTTAAAAAAACGCATGGAAACCAATGAAAATGAAAACACAACTGCCCAAAATCGTTGGGATACACCCACGGTAGTCCTGCGAGGAAAGTAGATAGCAATACAAGCCTTTGTCAAGAAACAAGAAAGGTCTCAAATACACAACCTAACCCTACATCTAAAGGAGCTGGAGAAAGAACGGCAAAGAAAGCCTAAACCCAGCAGGAGAAGAGAAATCATGAAGATCAGAGCAGAAATCAATGAACTAGAACCCAAAAGAACAGGAGAACAGATCAACGGAACTAGGAGCTGGTTCTTTGAAAGAATTCACAAGGTTGATAAACCCCTGGCCAGGCTGATCAAAAAGAAAAGAGAAATGACCCAAATCAACAAAATCAGGAATGAAAGAGGAGAGATCACAACCAACACCAAAGAAATACAAACAATGATAAGAACATAATATGAGCATCCCTATGGCAGCAAATTAGATAACCTGGAAGAAATGGGTGCCTTCCTAGAGATGTGTCAACTACCAAAACTGACCCAGGAAGAAATAGAAAACCTAAAGAGTCCTATAACCATGAAGGCAATTGAAGCAGTCATCAAAAATCTCCCAAGAAACCAAAGCCCAGGGCCAGGTGGCTTCCCAGGGGAATTCTATCAGACATTTAAAGAAGAAATAATACCTAGTCTCCTGAAACGGTTCCCAAAGGTAGAAAGGCAAGGAAAACTTCCAAACTCATTTTACGAGGCCACCGTTACCTTGATCCCCAAACCAGACAAAGATCCCATCAAAAAGGAGAATTACAGACCCATATCCTTGATGAACAGCGATGCAAAAATCCTCACCAAAATACTAGCCAAGAGGATCCAACAGTACATTAAAAGGACTATTCACCACGACCAAGTGGGATTTATCCCTGGGCCGCAAGGCTGGTTCAACATCCGCAAATCAATCAACGTGATAAAATACATTCACAAAAGAAAGAACAAGAATCATAGGATCCTCTCAATAGATGCAGAAAAAGCATTTGACAAAGTACAGCACCCTTTCTTGATCAAAACTCTTCAGAGTATAGGGACAGAGGGTACATACCTCAATATCATAAAAGCCATCTACGAAAAACCTACAGCGAATATCATTCTCAATGGGGAAAAGCTGAGAGCTTTTCCCCTAAGGTCAGGAACGCGGCAGGGAGAGCCACTCTCACCACTGCTACTCAACATAGTATTCGAAGTCCTAGCCACAGCAATCAGACAACAAAAAGAAATCAAAGGCATCCCAATCGGCAGAGAGGAAGTCAAACTCTCACTCTTTGCAGATGATATGATACTTTATGTGGAAAACCCCAAAGACTCCACCCCAAAACTGCTAGAACTCACACAGGAATTCAGTCAAGGAGCAGGCTATAAAATCAATGCACAGAAATCTGTGGCATTCCTCTACACCAACAACAAGACAGAAGAGAGACAAACCAAGGAGTCGATCCCATTCACAATTGCACCCAAAACCAGAAGATAACTAGGAATAAATTGAACCAAAGAGGCAAAGGATCTGTACTCAGAAATCTACAGAATACTCAGGAATGAAATTGAAGAAGACACAAAGAAATGGAAAAAAGTTCCATGCTCATGGATTGGGAGAACCAACATTGTGAAGAGGTCAATGCTCCCTAGAGCAATCTACACATTCAATGCAATCCCCATCAAATACCATCCACTTTTTTCAAAGGAATGGAACAAATAATCCTAAATTTTGAATGGAACCAGAAGAGACTCCGAATAGCCAGAGGAGTATTGAAAAAGAAGAGCAAAGCGGGCGGCATCACAATTCTGGACTTCGAGCGCTATGACAAAGCTGTCCTCATCAAGACAGTATGGTACTGGCACAAAAACTGACACCTAGATCCATGGAACAGAATCCAGAGCCCAGAAATGGACCCTCAACTCTATGGTCAACTTACCTTTGACAAAGCAGGAAAGAATGTCCAATGGCAAAAAGACAGCCTCTTCAACAACGGGTGTTGGGAAAATTGGACAGCCAAATGCAGAAGAATGACACTGGACCATTTCCATACACCACACACAAAAATAGGCTCCAAATGCGTGAAAGACCTCACTGTGAGACAGGAGTCCATCAAAATCCTAAAGGAGAACACAGGTAGCAAGCTCTTCGACGTCAGCCGCAGCAACTTCTTCCTAGAAACATCACCAAAGGCACGGGAAGCCAGGGCCAAAATGAACTATTGGGATTTCATAAAGATAAAAAGCTTTGGCACAGCAAAAGAAACAGTCCACAAAACCAAAAGACACCCGACACAATGGGAGAAAATATTTGCAAATGACATATCAGATAAAGGGCTACTATCCAAAATCTATAAAGAACTTATCGAACTCAACAGCCAAAGAACAAATAACCCAATCAACAAATGGGCAGAAGCCATGAACAGACATTTTTCCAAAGAAGACATCCAAATGGCCAACAGGCACATGAAAAAGTGCTCAACACGGCTCGGCATCAGGGAAATCCAAATCAAATCCTCAATGAGACACCACCTCACACCCGTCAGAAGGGCTAAAATTAAGAAGTCAGGGAACGACAGATGTTGGCGGGGATGTGGAGAAAGGGGAACCCTCCTACAGTGTTGGTGGGAATGCAAGCTGGCGCAACCCCTCTGGAAAACAGTATGGAGGTTCCTCAAACAGTTGAAATTAGAGCTACCATTCGATCCAGCAATGGCACTCCTGGGTATTTACCCCAAAGATACAAAGGTAGGGACCCGAAGCGGTACGTGCACCCCATTGTTTATAGCAGCAATGTCCACAATAGCCAAACTGTGGAAAGAGCCAAGATGTCCATCGACAGAGGAATGGATAAAGAAGAGGTGGTATACATATACACAATGGAATATTATGCAGCCATCAAAAGGAATGAGATCTTGCCATGTGCAACGACGTGGATGGAACAGGAGGGTCCGATGATTAGTGAAATACGTCAATCAGAGAAAGACATGTATCATATGACCTCACTGACATGAGGAATTCTTAAGGTCAGGAACAAACTGAGGGTTGCTGGAGTGGTCGGGGGTGGGAGGGATGGGGTGGCTGGGTGATAGACATTGGGGAGGGTATGAGCTACGGTGAGCGCTGTGAATTGTGTAAGACTGTTGAATCACAGATCTGTACTTCTGAAAAAAATAACGCAACATATTTTAAGAATAAAGAAAAAGGAGAAGATAGCAGGAGAGGAAGAATGAAGGGGAGTTAGTCAGAGGGGGAGACGAACCAGGAGAGATGATGGACTCTGAAAAACAAACTGAGGTTTCAAGACGGGAGGTGGGTAGGGGGATGGGTTAGCCTGGTGATGGGTATTAAAGAGGGCACATTCCGCATGGAGCACTGTGTGTTAGGAACAAACAATGAATCATGGAACACTACACCAAAACAAATGATGTAGTACATGGTGATTAACAAAGCAATAAAAAACAAAGACTGTAATAAGAGATGAAGAAGGACACTATGTCCTACTTAAAGGGTCTATCCAACAAGAAGATCTAACAATTGTAAATATCTATGCCCCGAACATGGGAGCATCCAATTATATAAGGCAATTAATAAGAAAAGCAAAGAAACACATTGACAACAATACAATAATAGTGGGGCACTTTAACACCCCCCTGACTGAAATGGCCAGATCATCTAAGCAAAAGATCAACAAGAAATAAAGACTTGCAATGACACACTGGAGCAAATGGACTTCACAGACATATGCAGAACGTTCCATCCCAAAGCAACGGAATACACTTTCTTCTCTAGTGCCCATGGAACATTCTCCAGAATGGATCACATCCTGGGTCCCAAATCAGGTCTCAACGGGTACCAGAAGATTGCGATCATTCCCTGCACATTTTCAGACCACAATGCTTTGAAACTAGAACTCAATCACAAGAGGAAAGTCGGAAAGACCTCAAATACATGGAGGCTAAAGAGCCTCCTACTAAGGAATGAATGGGTCAACCAGGAAATTAAAGAAGATTTTAAAAAACTCATGGAAACCAATGAAAATGAAAACACAACTGCCCAAAATCGTTGGGATACACCCACGGCAGTCCTGCGAGGAAAGTACATATCAATACAAGCCTTTGTCAAGAAACAAGCAAGGTCTCAAATACACAACCTAACCCTACACCTAAAGGAGCTGGAGAAAGAACGGCAAAGAGAGCCTAAACCCAGCAGGAGAAGAGAAATCATGAAGATCAGAGCAGAAATCAATGAACTAGAACCCAAAAGAACAGGAGAACAGATCAACGGAACTAGGAGCTGGTTCTTTGAAAGAATTCACAAGGTTGATAAACCCCTGGCCAGGCTGATCAAAAAGAAAAGAGAAATGACCCAAATCAACAAAATCAGGAATGAAAGAGGAGAGATCACAACCAACACCAAAGAAATACAAACAATGATAAGAACATAATATGAGCAACCCTATGGCAGCAAATTAGATAACCTGGAAGAAATGGGTGCCTTCCTAGAGATGTGTCAACTACCAAAACTGACCCAGGAAGAAATAGAAAACCTAAAGAGTCCTATAACCACGAAGGCAATTGAAGCAGTCATCAACGGTCTCCCAAGAAACCAAAGCCCAGGGCCAGGTGGCTTCCCAGGGGAATTCTATCAGACATTTAAAGAAGAAATAATACCTAGTCTCCTGAAACGGTTCCCAAAGGTAGAAAGGCAAGGAAAACTTCCAAACTCATTTTACGAGGCCACCGTTACCTTGATCCCCAAACCAGACAAAGATCCCATCAAAAAGGAGAATTACAGACCCATATCCTTGATGAACATCGATGCAAAAATCCTCACCAAAATACTAGCCAAGAGGATCCAACAGTACATTAAAAGGACTATTCACCACGACCAAGTGGGATTTATCCCTGGGCCGCAAGGCTGGTTCAACATCCGCAAATCAATCAACGTGATAAAATACATTCACAAAAGAAAGAACAAGAATCATAGGATCCTCTCAATAGATGCAGAAAAAGCATTTGACAAAGTACAGCACCCTTTCTTGATCAAAACTCTTCAGAGTATAGGGACAGAGGGTACATACCTCAATATCATAAAAGCCATCTACGAAAAACCTACAGCGAATATCATTCTCAATGGGGAAAAGCTGAGAGCTTTTCCCCTAAGGTCAGGAACGCGGCAGGGAGAGCCACTCTCACCACTGCTACTCAACATAGTATTCGAAGTCCTAGCCACAGCAATCAGACAACAAAAAGAAATCAAAGGCATCCCAATCGGCAGAGAGGAAGTCAAACTCTCACTCTTTGCAGATGATATGATACTTTATGTGGAAAACCCATAAGACTCCACCCCAAAACTGCTAGAACTCACACAGGAATTCAGTCAAGGAGCAGGCTATAAAATCAATGCACAGAAATCAGTGGCATTCCTCTACACCAACAACAAGACAGAAGAGAGACAAACCAAGGAGTCGATCCCATTCACAATTGCACCCAAAACCATAAGATACCTAGGAATGAATTGAACCAAACAGGCAAAGGATCTGTACTCAGAAATCTACAGAATACTCAGGAATGAAATTGAAGAAGACACAAAGAAATGGAAAAACGTTCCATGCTCCTGGATTGGGAGAACCAACATTGTGAAGAGGTCAATGCTCCCTAGAGCAATCTACACATTCAATGCAATCCCCATCAAAATACCATCCACTTTTTTCAAAGGAATGGAACAAATAATCCTAAATTTTGAATCGAACCAGAAGAGACCCCGAATAGCCAGAGGAGTATTGAAAAAGAATAGCAAAGCCGGCGGCATCACAATTCTGGACTTCGAGCGCTATGACAAAGCTGTCCTCATCAAGACTGTATGGTACTGGCACAAAAACAGACACATAGATCCATGGAACAGAATCCAGAGCCCAGAAATGGACCCTCAACTCTATGGTCAACTTACCTTTGACAAAGCAGGAAAGAATGTCCAATGGCAAAAAGACAGCCTCTTCAACAACGGGTGTTGGGAAAATTGGACAGCCACATGCAGAAGAATGACACTGGACCATTTCCATACACCACACACAAAAATAGGCTCCAAATGCGTGAAAGACCTCACTGTGAGACAGGAGTCCATCAAAATCCTAAAGGAGAACACAGGTAGCAAGCTCTTCGACGTCAGCCGCAGCAACTTCTTCCTAGAAACATCACCAAAGGCACGGGAAGCCAGGGCCAAAAGGAACTATTGGGATTTCATCAAGATAAAAAGCTTTGGCACAGCAAAAGAAACAGTCCACAAAACCAAAAGACACCCGACACAATGGGAGAAAATATTTGCAAATGACATATCAGATAAAGGGCTACTATCCAAAATCTATAAAGAACTTATCGAACTCAACAGCCAAAGAACAAATAACCCAATCAACAAATGGGCAGAAGCCATGAACAGACATTTTTCCAAAGAAGACATCCAAATGGCCAACAGGCACATGAAAAAGTGCTCAACACGGCTCGGCATCAGGGAAATCCAAATCAAATCCTCAATGAGACACCACCTCACACCCGTCAGAAGGGCTAAAATTAAGAAGTCAGGGAACGACAGATGTTGGCGGGGATGTGGAGAAAGGGGAACCCTCCTACAGTGTTGGTGGGAATGCAAGCTGGCGCAACCCCTCTGGAAAACAGTATGGAGGTTCCTCAAACAGTTGAAATTAGAGCTACCATTCGATCCAGCAATGGCACTCCTGGGTATTTACCCCAAAGATACAAAGGTAGGGACCCGAAGCGGTACGTGCACCCCATTGTTTATAGCAGCAATGTCCACAGTAGCCAAACTGTGGAAAGAGCCAAGATGTCCATCGACAGAGGAATGGATAGAGAAGAGGTGGTATACATATACACAATGGAATATTATGCAGCCATCCAAAGGAATGAGATCTTGCCATGTGCAACGACGTGGATGGAACAGGAGGGTCCGATGATTAGTGAAATACGTCAATCAGAGAAAGACATGTATCATATGACCTCACTGACATGAGGAATTCTTAATGTCAGGAACAAACTGAGGGTTGCTGGAGTGGTCGGGGGTGGGAGGGATGGGGTGGCTGGGTGATAGGCATTGGGGAGGGTATGAGCTACGGTGAGCGCTGTGAATTGTGTAAGACTGTTGAATCACAGATCTGTTCTTCTGAAACAAATAACGCAACATATTTTAAGAATAAAGAAAAAGGAGAAGATAGCAGGAGAGGAAGAATGAAGGGGAGTTAGTCAGAGGGGGAGACGAACCAGGAGAGATGATGGACTCTGAAAAACAAACTGAGGTTTCAAGACGGGAGGTGGGTAGGGGGATGGGTTAGCCTGGTGATGGATTTTAAAGAGGGCACATTCGGCATGGAGCATCGTGTGTTAGGAACAAACAATGAATCATGGAACACTACACCAAAACAAATGATGTAGTACATGGTGATTAACAAAGCAATAAAAAACAAAGACTGTAATAAGAGATGAAGAAGGACACTATGTCCTACTTAAAGGGTCTATCCAACAAGAGGATCTAACAATTGTAAATATCTATGCCCCGAACATGGGAGCATCCAATTATATAAGGCAATTAATAAGAAAAGCAAAGAAACACATGGAGAACAATACAATAATAGTGGGGCACTTTAACACCGCTCTGACTGAAATGGCCAGATCATCTAAGCAAAAGATCAACAAGGAAATAAAGACTTGAAATGACACACTGGAGCAAATGGACTTCACAGACATATGCAGAACGTTCCATCCAAAAGCAACGGAATACATTTTCTTCTCTAGTGCCCATGGAACATTCTCCAGAATGTATCAGATCCTAGGTCCCAAATCAGGTCTCAACAGGTACCAAAAGATTGGGATCATTCCCTGCACATTTTCAGACCACAATGCTTTGAAACTAGAACTCAATCACAAGAGGAAAGTCGGAAAGACCTCAAATACATGGAGGCCTAAGAGCCTCCTACTAAAGAATGAATGGGTCAACCAGGAAATTAAAGAAGATTTTAAAAAACTCATGGAAACCAATGAAAATGAAAACATAACTGCCCAAAATCGTTGGGATACACCCACGGCAGTCCTGCGAGGAAAGTACATATCAATACAAGCCTTTGTCAAGAAACAAGAAAGGTCTCAAATACACAACCTAACCCTACACCTAAAGGAGCTGGAGAAAGAACGGTAAAGAAAGCCTAAACCCAGCAGGAGAAGAGAAATCATGAAGATCAGAGCAGAAATCAATGAACTAGAACCCAAAAGAACAGGAGAACAGATCAACGGAACTAGGAGCTGGTTCTTTGAAAGAATTCACAAGGTTGATAAACCCCTGGCCAGGCTGATCAAAAAGAAAAGAGAAATGACCCAAATCAACAAAATCAGGAATGAAAGAGGAGAGATCACAACCAACACCAAAGAAATACAAACAATGATAAGAACATAATATGAGCAACCTTATGGCAGCAAATTAGATAACCTGGAAGAAATGGGTGCCTTCCTAGAGATGTGTCAACTACCAAAACTGACCCAGGAAGAAATAGAAAACCTAAAGAGTCCTATAACCACGACGGCAATTGAAGCAGTCATCAAAGATCTCCCAAGAAACCAAAGCCCAGGGCCAGGTGGCTTCCCAGGGGAATTCTATCAGACATTTAAAGAAGAAATAATACCTAGTCTCCTGAAACGGTTCCCAAAGGTAGAAAGGCAAGGAAAACTTCCAAACTCATTTTATGAGGCCACCGTTACCTTAATCCCCAAACCAGACAAAGATCCCATCAAAAAGGAGAATTACAGACCCATATCCTTGATGAACATCGATGCAAAAATCCTCACCAAAATACTAGCCAAGAGGATCCAACAGTACATTAAAAGGACTATTCACCACGACCAAGTGGGATTTATCCCTGGGCCGCAAGGCTGGTTCAACATCCGCAAATCAATCAACGTGATAAACTACATTCACAAAAGAAAGAACAAGAATCATAGGATCCTCTCAATAGATGCAGAAAAAGCATTTGACAAAGTACAGCACCCTTTCTTGATCAAAACTCTTCAGAGTATAGGGACAGAGGGTACATACCTCAATATCATAAAAGCCATCTACGAAAAACCTACAGCGAATATCATTCTCAATGGGGAAAAGCTGAGAGCTTTTCCCCTAAGGTCAGGAACGCGGCAGGGAGAGCCACTCTCACCACTGCTACTCAACATAGTATTCGAAGTCCTAGCCACAGCAATCAGACAACAAAAAGAAATCAAAGCCATCCCAATCGGCAGAGAGGAAGTCAAACTCTCACTCTTTGCAGATGATATGATACTTTATGTGGAAAACCCCAAAGATTCCACCCCAAAACTGCTAGAACTCACACAGGAATTCAGTCAAGGAGCAGGCTATAAAATCAATGCACAGAAATCAGTGGCATTCCTCTACACCAACAACAAGACAGAAGAGAGACAAATCAAGGAGTCGATCCCATTCACAATTGCACCCAAAACCATAAGATACCTAGGAATAAATTGAACCAAAGAGGCAAAGGATCTCTACTCAGAAAACTACAGAATACTCAGGAATGAAATTGAAGAAGACACAAAGAAATGGAAAAAAGTTCCATGCTCATGGATTGGGAGAACCAACATTGTGAAGATGTCAAAGCTCCCTAGAGCAATCTACACATTCAATGCAATCCCCATCAAAATACCATCCACTTTTTTCAAAGGAATGGAACAAATAATCCTAAATTTTGAATGGAACCAGAAGAGACCCCGAATAGCCAGAGGAGTATTGAAAAAGAAGAGCAAAGCGGGCGGCATCACAATTCTGGACTTCGAGCGCTATGACAATGCTGTCCTCATCAAGACAGTATGGTACTGGCACAAAAACAGACACATAGATCCATGGAACAGAACCGAGAGCCCAGAAATGGACCCTCAACTCTGTGGTCAACTTACCTTTGAAAAAGCAGGAAAGAATGTCCAATTGCAAAAAGACAGCCTCTTCAACAACGGGTGTTGGGAAAATTGGACAGCCACATGCAGAAGAATGACACTGGACCATTTCCATACACCACACACAAAAATAGACTCCAAATGCGTGAAAGACCTCACTGTGAGACAGGAGTCCATCAAAATCCTAAAGGAGAACACAGGTAGCAAGCTCTTCGACGTCAGCCGCAGCAACTTCTTCCTAGAAACATCACCAAAGGCACGGGAAGCCGGGGCCAAAATGAACTATTGGGATTTCATCAAGATAAAAAGCTTTGGCACAGCAAAAGAAACAGTCCACAAAACCAAAAGACACCCGACACAATGGGAGAAAATATTTGCAAATGACATATCAGATAAAGGGCTACTATCCAAAATCTATAAAGAACTTATCGAACTCAACAGCCAAAGAACAAATAACCCAATCAACAAATGGGCAGAAGCCATGAACAGACATTTTTCCAAAGAAGACATCCAAATGGCCAACAGGCACATGAAAAAGTGCTCAACACGGCTCGGCATCAGGGAAATCCAAATCAAATCCTCAATGAGATACCACCTCACACCCGTCAGAAGGGCTAAAATTAACAAGTCAGGGAACGACAGATGTTGGCGGGGATGTGGAGAAAGGGGAACCCTCCTACAGTGTTGGTAGGAATGCAAGCTGGCGCAACCCCTCTGGAAAACAGTATGGAGGTTCCTCAAACAGTTGAAATTAGAGCTACCATTCGATCCAGCAATGGCACTCCTGGGGGTTTACCCCAAGATACAAAGGTAGGGACCCGAAGCGGTACGTGCACCCCATTGTTTATAGCAGCAATGTCCACAATAGCCAAACTGTGGAAAGAGCCAAGATGTCCATCGACAGAGGAATGGATAAAGAAGAGGTGGTATACATATACACAATGGAATATTATGCAGCCATCCAAAGGAATGAGATCTTGCCATGTGCAACGACGTGGATGGAACAGGAGGGTCCGATGATTAGTGAAATACGTCAATCAGAGAAAGACATGTATCATATGACCTCACTGACATGAGGAATTCTTCATGTCAGGAACAAACTGAGGGTTGCTGGAGTGGTCGGGGGTGGGAGGGATGGGGTGGGTGGGTGATAGACATTGGGGAGGGTATGAGCTACGGTGAGCGCTGTGAATTGTGTAAGACTGTTGAATCACAGATCTGTACTTCTGAAACAAATAACGCAACATATTTTAAGAATAAAGAAAAAGGAAAAGATAGCAGGAGAGGAAGAATGAAGGGGAGATAGTCAGACGGGGAGACGAACCAGGAGAGATGATGGACTCTGAAAAACAAACTGAGGTTTCAAGACGGGAGGTGGGTAGGGGCATGGGTTAGCCTGGTGATGGGTATTAAAGAGGGCACATTCCGCATGGAGCACTGTGTGTTAGGAACAAACAATGAATCATGGAACACTACACCAAAACAAATGATGTAGTACATGGTGATTAACAAAGCAATAAAAATCAAAGACTGTAATAAGAGATGAAGAAGGACACTATGTCCTACTTAAAGGGTCTATCCAACAAGAAGATCTAACAATTGTAAATATCTCTGCCCCGAACATGGGAGCATCCAATTATATAAGGCAATTAATAAGAAAAGCAAAGAAACACATTGACAACAATACAATAATAGTGGGGCACTTTAACACCCCCCTGACGGAAAGGGCCAGATCATCTAAGCAAAAGATCAACAAGGAAATAAAGACTTGCAATGACACACTGGAGCAAATGGACTTCACAGACATATGCAGAACGTTCCATCCCAAAGCAACGGAATACACTTTCTTCTCTAGTGCCCATGGAACATTCTCCAGAATGGATCACATCCTAGGTCCCAAATCAGGTCTCAACCGGTACCAAAAGATTGGGATCCTTCCCTGCACATTTTCAGACCACAATGCTTTGAAACTAGAACTCAATCACAAGAGGAAAGTCGGAAAGACCTCAAATACATGGAGGCTAAAGAGCCTCCTACTAAAGAATGAATGGGTCAACCAGGAAATTAAAGAAGATTTTAAAAAACTCATGGAAACCAATGAAAATGAAAACACAACTGCCCAAAATCGTTGGGATACACCCACGGCAGTCCTGCGAGGATAGTAGATAGCAATACAAGCCTTTGTCAAGAAACAAGAAAGGTCTCAAATACACAACCTAACCCTACACCTAAAGGAGCTGGAGAAAGAACGGCAAAGAAAGCCTAAACCCAGCAGGAGAAGAGAAATCATGAAGATCAGAGCAGAAATCAATGAACTAGAACCCAAAAGAACAGGAGAACAGATCAACGGAACTAGGAGCTGGTTCTTTGAAAGAATTCACAAGGTTGATAAACCCCTAGCAAGGCTGATCAAAAAGAAAAGAGAAATGACCCAAATCAACAAAGTCAGGAATGAAAGAGGAGAGATCACAACCAACACCAAAGAAATACAAACAATGATAAGAACATAATATGAGCAACCCTATGGCAGCAAATTAGATAACCTGGAAGAAATGGGTGCCTTCCTAGAGATGTGTCAACTACCAAAACAGACCCAGGAAGAAATAGAAAACCTAAAGAGTCCTATAACCACGAAGGCAATTGAAGCAGTCATCAAAAATCTCCCAAGAAACCAAAGCCCAGGGCCAGGTGGCTTCCCAGGGGAATTCTATCAGACATTTAAAGAAGAAATAATACCTAGTCTCCTGAAACGGTTCCCAAAGGTAGAAAGGCAAGGAAAACTCCCAAACTGATTTTATGAGGCCACCGTTACCTTGATCCCCAAACCAGACAAAGATCCCATCAAAAAGGAGAATTACAGACCCATATCCTTGATGAACATCGATGCAAAAATCCTCACCAAAATACTAGCCAAGAGGATCCAACAGTACATTAAAAGGGCTATTCACCACGACCAAGTGGGATTTATCCCTGGGCCGCAAGGCTGGTTCAACATCCGCAAATCAATCAACGTGATAAAATACATTCACAAAAGAAAGAACAAGAATCATAGGATCCTCTCAATAGATGCAGAAAAAGCATTTGACAAAGTACAGCACCCTTTCTTGATCAAAACTCTTCAGAGTATAGGGACAGAGGGTACATACCTCAATATCATAAAAGCCATCTACGAAAAACCTACAGCGAATATCATTCTCAATGGGGAAAAGCTGAGAGCTTTTCTTTCTTTCTTTCTTTCTTTCCAAGGTCAGGAACGCGGCAGGGAGAGCCACTCTCACCACTGCTACTCAACATAGTATTCGAAGTCCTAGCCACAGCAATCAGACAACAAAAAGAAATCAAAGGCATCCCAATCGGCAGAGAGGAAGTCAAACTCTCACTCTTTGCAGATGATATGATACTTTATGTGGAAAACCCCAAAGACTCCACCCCAAAACTGCTAGAACTCACACAGGAATTCAGTCAAGGAGCAGGCTATAAAATCAATGCACAGAAATCAGTGGCATTCCTCTACACCAACAACAAGACAGAAGAGAGACAAATCAAGGAGTCGAGCCCATTCACAATTGCACCCAAAACCATAAGATACCTAGGAATAAATTGAACCAAAGAGGCAAAGGATCTGTACTCAGAAATCTACAGAATAGTCAGGAATGAAATTGAAGAAGACACAAAGAAATGGAAAAACGTTCCATGCTCATGGATTGGGAGAACCAACATTGTGAAGAGGTCAATGCTCCCTAGAGCAATCTACACATTCAATGCAATCCCCATCAAAATACCATCCACTTTTTTCAAAGGAATGGAACAAATAATCCTAAATTTTGAATGGAACCAGAAGAGACCCCGAATAGCCAGAGGAGTATTGAAAAAGAAGAGCAAAGGGGGCGGCAACACAATTCTGGACTTCGAGCGCTATGACAAAGCTGTCCTCGTCAACATAGTATGGTCCTGGCACAAAAACAGACACATAGATCCATGGAACAGAATCGAGAGCCCAGAAATGGACCCTCAACTCTATGGTCAACTTACCTTTGACAAAGCAGGAAAGAATGTCCAATGGCAAAAAGACAGCCTCTTCAACAACGGGTGTTGGGAAAACTGGACAGCCACATGCAGAAGAATGACACTGGACCATTTCCATACACCACACACAAAAATAGACTCCAAATGCGTGAAAGACCTCACTGTGAGACAGGAGTCCATCAAAATCCTAAAGGAGAACACAGGTAGCAAGCTCTTCGACGTCAGCCGCAGCAACTTCTTCCTAGAAACATCACCAAAGGCACGGGAAGCCAGGGCCAAAATGAACTATTGGGATTTCATCAAGATAAAAAGCTTTGGCACAGCAAAAGAAACAGTCCACAAAACCAAAAGACACCCGACACAATGGGAGAAAATATTTGCAAATGACATATCAGATAAAGGGCTACTATCCAAAATCTATAAAGAACTTATCGAACTCAACAGCCAAAGAACAAATAACCCAATCAACAAATGGGCAGAAGCCATGAACAGACATTTTTCCAAAGAAGACATCCAAATGGCCAACAGGCACATGAAAAAGTGCTCAACACGGCTCGGCATCAGGGAAATCCAAATCAAATCCTCAATGAGACACCACCTCACACCCGTCAGAAGGGCTAAAATTAACAAGTCAGGGAACGACAGATGTTGGCGGGGATGTGGAGAAAGGGGAACCCTCCTACAGTGTTGGTGGGAATTCAAGCTGGCGCAACCCCTCTGGAAAACAGTATGGAGGTTCCTCAAACAGTTGAAATTAGAGCTACCATTCGATCCAGCAATGGCACTCCTGGTTATTTACCCCAAAGATACAAAGGTAGGGACCCGAAGCGGTACGTGCACCCCATTGTTTATAGCAGCAATGTCCACAATAGCCAAACTGTGGAAAGAGCCAAGATGTCCATCGACAGAGGAATGGATAAAGAAGAGGTGGTATACATATACACAATGGAATATTATGCAGCCATCCAAAGGAATGAGATCTTGCCATGTGCAACGACGTGGATGGAACAGGAGGGTCCGATGATTAGTGAAATACGTCAATCAGAGAAAGACATGTATCATATGACCTCACTGACATGAGGAATTCTTAATGTCAGGAACAAACTGAGGGTTGCTGGAGTGGTCGGGGGTGGGAGGGATGGGGTGGCTGGGTGATAGACATTGGGGAGGGTATGAGCTACGGTGAGCGCTGTGAATTGTGTAAGACTGTTGAATCACAGATCTGTACTTCTGAAACAAATAACGCAACATATTTTAAGAATAAAGAAAAAGGAGAAGATAGCAGGAGAGGAAGAATGAAGGGGAGATAGTCAGACGGGGAGACGAACCAGGAGAGATGATGGACTCTGAAAAACAAACTGAGGTTTCAAGACGGGAGGTGGGTAGGGGGATGGGTTAGCCTGGTGATGGGTATTAAAGAGGGCACATTCCGCATGGAGCACTGTGTGTTAGGAACAAACAATGAATCATGGAACACTACACCAAAACAAATGATGTAATACATGGTGATTAACAAAGCAATAAAAAACAAAGACTGTAATAAGAGATGAAGAAGGACACTATGTCCTACTTAAAGGGTCTATCCAACAAGAAGATCTAACAATTGTAAATATCTATGCCCCGAACATGGGAGCATCCAATTATATAAGGCAATTAATAAGAAAAGCAAAGAAACACATTGACAACAATACAATAATAGTGGGGCTCTTTAACACCCCCCTGACGGAAATGGCCAGATCATCTAAGCAAAAGATCAACAAGGAAATAAAGACTTGCAATGACACACTGGAGCAAATGGACTTCACAGACATATGCAGAACGTTCCATCCCAAAGCAACGGAATACACTTTCTTCTCTAGTGCCCATGGAACATTCTCCAGAATGGATCATATCCTAGGTCCCAAATCAGGTCTCAACCGGTACCAAAAGATTGGGATCATTCCCTGCACATTTTCAGACCACAATGCTTTGAAACTAGAACTCAATCACAAGAGGAAAGTCGGAAAGACTTCAAATACATGGAGGCTAAAGAGCCTCCTACTAAAGAATGAATGGGTCAACCAGGAAATTAAAGAAGATTTTAAAAAACTCATGGAAACCAATGAAAATGAAAACACAACTGCCCAAAATCGTTGGGATACACCCACGGCAGTCCTGCGAAGAAAGTAGATAGCAATACAAGCCTTTGTCAAGAAACAAGAAAGGTCTCAAATACACAACCTAACCCTACACCTAAAGGAGCTGGAGAAAGAACAGCAAAGAAAGCCTAAACCCAGCAGGAGAAGAGAAATCATGAAGATCAGAGCAGAAATCAATGAACTAGAACCCAAAAGAACAGGAGAACAGATCAACGGAACTAGGAGCTGGTTCTTTGAAAGAATTCACAAGGTTGATAAACCCCTGGCCAGGCTGATCAAAAAGAAAAGAGAAATGACCCAAATCAACAAAATCAGGAATGAAAGAGGAGAGATCACAACCAACACCAAAGAAATACAAACAATGATAAGAACATAATATGAGCAACCCTATGGCAGCAAATTAGATAACCTGGAAGAAATGGGTGCCTTCCTAGAGATGTGTCAACTACCAAAACTGACCCAGGAAGAAATAGAAAACCTAAAGTGTCCTATAACCACGAAGGCAATTGAAGCAGTCATCAAAAATCTCCCAAGAAACCAAAGCCCAGGGCCAGGTGGCTTCCCAGGGGAATTCTATCAGACATTTAAAGAAGAAATAATACCTAGTCTCCTGAAACGGTTCCCAAAGGTAGAAAGGCAAGGAAAACTTCCAAACTCATTTTATGAGGCCACCGTTACCTTGATCCCCAAACCAGACAAAGATCCCATCAAAAAGGAGAATTACAGACCCATATCCTTGATGAACATCGATGCAAAAATCCTCACCAAAATACTAGCCAAGAGGATCCAACAGTACCTTAAAAGGACTATTCACCACGACCAAGTGGGATTTATCCCTGGGCCGCAAGGCTGGTTCAACATCCGCAAATCAATCAACGTGATAAAATACATTCACAAAAGAAAGAACAAGAATCATAGGATCCTCTCAATAGATGCAGAAAAAGCATTTGACAAAGTACAGCACCCTTTCTTGATCAAAACTCTTCAGAGTATAGGGACAGAGGGTACATACCTCAATATCATAAAAGCCATCTACGAAAAACCTACAGCGAATATCATTCTGAATGTGGAAAAGCTGAGAGCTTTTCCCCTAAGGTCAAGAACGCGGCAGGGAGAGCCACTCTCACCACTGCTACTCAACATAGTATTCGAAGTCCTAGCCACAGCAATCAGACAAAAAAAAGAAATCAAAGGCATCCCAATCGGCAGAGAGGAAGTCAAACTCTCACTCTTTGCAGATGATATGATACTTTATGTGGAAAACCCCAAAGACTCCACCCCAAAACTGCTAGAACTCACACAGGAATTCAGTCAAGGAGCAGGCTATAAAATCAATGCACAGAAATCAGTGGCAATCCTCTACACCAACAACAAGACAGAAGAGAGACAAATCAAGGAGTCGATCCCATTCACAATTGCACCCAAAACCATAAGATACCTAGGAATAAATTGAACCAAAGAGGCAAAGGATCTGTACTCAGAAATCTACAGAATACTCAGGAATGAAATTGAAGAAGACACAAAGAAATGGAAAAACGTTCCATGCTCATGGATTGGGAGAACCAACATTGTGAAGAGGTCAATGCTCCCTAGAGCAATCTACACATTCAATGCAATCCCCATCAAAATACCATCCACTTTTTTCAAAGGAATGGAACAAATAATCCTAAATTTTGAATGGAACCAGAAGAGACCCCGAATAGCCAGAGGAGTATTGAAAAAGAAGAGCAAAGCGGGCGGCATCACAATTCTGGACTTCGAGCGCTATGACAAAGCTGTCCTCGTCAAGACAGTATGGTCCTGGCACAAAAACAGACACATAGATCCATGGAACAGAATCGAGAGCCCAGAAATGGACCCTCAACTCTATGGTCAACTTACCTTTGACAAAGCAGGAAAGAATGTCCAATGGCAAAAAGACAGCCTCTTCAACAACGGGTGTTGGGAAAACTGGACAGCCACATGCAGAAGAATGACACTGGACCATTTCCATACACCACACACAAAAATAGACTCCAAATGCGTGAAAGACCTCACTGTGAGACAGGAGTCCATCAAAATCCTAAAAGAGAACACAGGTAGCAAGCTCTTCGACGTCAGCCGCAGCAACTTCTTCCTAGAAACATCACCAAAGGCACGGGAAGCCAGGGCCAAAATGAACTATTGGGATTTCATCAAGATAAAAAGCTTTGGCACAGCAAAAGAAACAGTCCACAAAACCAAAAGACACCCGACCCAATGGGAGAAAATATTTGCAAATGACATATCAGATAAAGGGCTACTATCCAAAATCTATAAAGAACTTATCGAACTCAACAGCCAAAGAACAAATAACCCAATCAACAAATGGGCAGAAGCCATGAACAGACATTTTTCCAAAGAAGACATCCAAATGGCCAACAGGCACATGAAAAAGTGGTCAACACGGCTCGGCATCAGGGAAATCCAAATCAAATCCTCAATGAGATACCACCACACACCCGTCAGAACGGCTAAAATTAAGAAGTCAGGGAACGACAGATGTTGGCGGGGATGTGGAGAAAGGGGAACCCTCCTACAGTGTTGGTGGGAATGCAAGCTGGCGCAACCCCTCTGGAAAACAGTATGGAGGTTCCTCAAACAGTTGAAATTAGAGCTACCATTCGATCCAGCAATGGCACTCCTGGGTATTTACCCCAAAGATACAAAGGTAGGGACCCGAAGCGGTACGTGCCCCCCATTGTTTATAGCAGCAATGTCCACAATAGCCAAACTGTGGAAAGAGCCAAGATGTCCATCGACAGAGGAATGGATAAAGAAGAGGTGGTATACATATACACAATGGAATATTATGCAGCCATCAAAAGGAATGAGATCTTGCCATGTGCAACGACGTGGATGGAACAGGAGGGTCCGATGATTAGTGAAATACGTCAATCAGACAAAGACATGTATCATATGACCTCACTGACATGAGGAATTCTTAATGTCAGGAACAAACTGAGGGTTGCTGGAGTGGTCAGGGGTGGGAGGAATGGGGTGGCTGGGTGATAGACATTGGGGAGGGTATGAGCTACGGTGAGCGCTGTGAATTGTGTAAGACTGTTGAATCACAGATCTGTACTTCTGAAACAAATAACGCAACATATTTTAAGAATAAAGAAAAAGGAGAAGATAGCAGGAGAGGAAGAATGAAGGGGAGATAGTCAGACGGGGAGACGAACCAGGAGAGATGATGGACTCTGAAAAACAAACTGAGGTTTCAAGACGGGAGGTGGGTAGGGGGATGGGTTAGCCTGGTGATGGGTATTAAAGAGGGCACATTCCGCATGGAGCACTGTGTGTTAGGAACAAACAATGAATCATGGAACACTACACCAAAACAAATGATGTAGTACATGGTGATTAACAAAGCAATAAAAAACAAAGACTGTAATAAGAGATGAAGAAGGACACTATGTCCTACTTAAAGGATCTATCCAACAAGAAGATCTAACAATTGTAAATATCTATGCCCCGAACATGGGAGCATCCAATTATATAAGGCAATTAATAAGAAAAGCAAAGAAACACATTGACAACAATACAATAATAGTGGGGCACTTTAACACCCCCCTGACTGAAATGGCCAGATAACCTAAGCAAAAGATCAACAAGGAAATAAACACTTGCAATGACACACTGGAGCAAATGGACTTCACAGACATATGCAGAACGTTCCATCCCAAAGCAACGGAATACACTTTCTTCTCTAGTGCCCATGGAACATTCTCCAGAATGGATCACATCCTAGGTCCCAAATCAGGTCTCAACCGGTACCAAAAGATTGGGATCATTCCCTGCACATTTTCAGACCACAATGCTTTGAAACTAGAACTCAATCACAAGAGGAAAGTCGGAAAGATTTCAAATACATGGAGGCTAAAGAGCCTCCTACTAAAGAATGAATGGGTCAACCAGGAAATTAAAGAAGATTTTAAAAAACTCATGGAAACCAATGAAAATGAAAACACAACTGCCCAAAATCGTTGGGATACACCCACGGCAGTCCTGCGAAGAAAGTAGATAGCAATACAAGCCTTTGTCAAGAAACAAGAAAGGTCTCAAATACACAACCTAACCCTACACCTAAAGGAGCTGGAGAAAGAACGGCAAAGAAAGCCTAAACCCAGCAGGAGAAGAGAAATCATGAAGATCAGAGCAGAAATCAATGAACTAGAACCCAAAAGAACAGGAGAACAGATCAACGGAACTAGGAGCTGGTTCTTTGAAAGAATTCACAAGGTTGATAAACGCCTGGCCAGGCTGATCAAAAAGAAAAGAGAAATGACCCAAATCAACAAAATCAGGAATGAAAGAGGAGAGATCACAACCAACACCAAATAAATAAAACAATGATAAGAACATAATATGAGCAACCCTATGGCAGCAAATTAGATAACCTGGAAGAAATGGGTGCCTTCCTAGAGATGTGTCAACTACCAAAACTGACCCAGGAAGAAATAGAAAACCTAAAGAGTCCTATAACCACGAAGGCAATTGAAGCAGTCATCAAAGATCTCCCAAGAAACCAAAGCCCAGGGCCAGGTGGCTTCCCAGGGGAATTCTATCAGACATTTAAAGAAGAAATAATACCTAGTCTCCTGAAACGGTTCCCAAAGGTAGAAAGGCAAGGAAAACTTCCAAACTCATTTTATGAGGCCACCGTTACCTTGATCCCCAAACCAGACAAAGATCCCATCAAAAAGGAGAATTACAGACCCATATCCTTGATGAACATCGATGCAAAAATCCTCACCAAAATACTAGCCAAGAGGATCCAACAGTACCTTAAAAGGACTATTCACCACGACCAAGTGGGATTTATCCCTGGGCCGCAAGGCTGGTTCAACATCCGCAAATCAATCAACGTGATAAAATACATTCACAAAAGAAAGAACAAGAATCATAGGATCCTCTCAATAGATGCAGAAAAAGCATTTGACAAAGTACAGCACCCTTTCTTGATCAAAACTCTTCAGAGTATAGGGACAGAGGGTACATACCTCAATATCATAAAAGCCATCTACGAAAAACCTACAGCGAATATCATTCTGAATGGGGAAAAGCTGAGAGCTTTTCCCCTAAGGTCAGGAACGCGGCAGGGAGAGCCACTCTCACCACTGCTACTCAACATAGTATTCGAAGTCCTAGCCACAGCAATCAGACAACAAAAAGAAATCAAAGGCATCCCAATCGGCAGAAAGGAAGTCAAACTCTCACTCTTTGCAGATGATATGATACTTTATGTGGAAAACCCCAAAGACTCCACCCCAAAACTGCTAGAACTCACACAGGAATTCAGTCAAGGAGCAGGCTATAACATCAATGCACAGAAATCAGTGGCATTCCTCTACACCAACAACAAGACAGAAGAGAGACAAATCAAGGAGTCGATCCCATTCACAATTGCACCCAAAACCATAAGATACCTAGGAATAAATTGAACCAAAGAGGCAAAGGATCTGTACTCAGAAATCTACAGAATACTCAGGAATGAAATTGAAGAAGACACAAAGAAATGGAAAAACGTTCCATGCTCATGGATTGGGAGAACCAACATTGTGAAGAGGTCAATGCTCCCTAGAGCAATCTACACATTCAATGCAATCCCCATCAAAATACCATCCACTTTTTTCAAAGGAATGGAACAAATAATCCTAAATTTTGAATGGAACCAGAAGAGACCCCGAATAGCCAGAGGAGTATTGAAAAAGAAGAGCAAAGCGGGCGGCATCACAATTCTGTACTTCGAGCGCTATGACAAAGCTGTCCTCGTCAAGACAGTATGGTACTGGCACAAAAACAGACACATAGATCCATGGAACAGAATCGAGAGCCCAGAAATGGACCCTCAACTCTATGGTCAACTTACCTTTGACAAAGCAGGAAAGAATGTCCAATGGCAAAAAGACAGCCTCTTCAACAACGGGAGTTGGGAAAATTGGACAGCCACATGCAGAAGAATGACACTGGACCATTTCCATACACCACACACAAAAATAGACTCCAAATGCGTGAAAGACCTCACTGTGAGACAGGAGTCCATCAAAATCCTAAAGGAGAACACAGGTAGCAAGCTCTTCGACGTCAGCCGCAGCAACTTCTTCCTAGAAACATCACCAAAGGCACGGGAAGCCAGGGCCAAAATGAACTATTGGGATTTCATCAAGATAAAAAGCTTTGGCACAGCAAAAGAAACAGTCCACAAAACCAAAAGACACCCGACACAATGGGAGAAAATATTTGCAAATGACATATCAGATAAAGGGCTACTATCGAAAATCTATAAAGAACTTATCGAACTCAACAGCCAAAGAAAAAATAACCCAATCAACAAATGGGCAGAAGCCATGAACAGACATTTTTCCAAAGAAGACATCCAAATGGCCAACAGGCACATGAAAAAGTGCTCAACACGGCTCGGCATCAGGGAAATCGAAATCAAATCCTCAATGAGATACCACCTCACACCCGTCAGAAGGGCTAAAATTAACAAGTCAGGGAACGACAGATGTTGGCGGGGATGTGGAGAAAGGGGAACCCTCCTACAGTGTTGGTGGGAATGCAAGCTGGCGCAACCCCTCTGGAAAACAGTATGGAGGTTCCTCAAACAGTTGAAATTAGAGCTACCATTCGATGCAGCAATGGCACTCCTGGGTATTTACCCCAAAGATACAAAGGTAGGGACCCGAAGCGGTACGTGCACCCCATTGTTTATAGCAGCAATGTCCACAATAGCCAAACTGTGGAAAGAGCCAAGATGTCCATCGACAGAGGAATGGATAAAGAAGAGGTGGTATACATATACACAATGGAATATTATGCAGCCATCCAAAGGAATGAGATCTTGCCATGTGCAACGACGTGCATGGAACAGGAGGGTCCGATGATTAGTGAAATACGTCAATCAGAGAAAGACATGTATCATATGACCTCACTGACATGAGGAATTCTTAATGTCAGGAACAAACTGAGGGTTGCTGGACTGGTCGGGGGTGGGAGGGATGGGGTGGGTGGGTGATAGACATTGGGGAGGGTATGAGCTACGGTGAGCGCTGTGAATTGTGTAAGACTGTTGAATCACAGATCTGTACTTCTGAAACAAATAACGCAACATATTTTAAGAATAAAGAAAAAGGAGAAGATAGCAGGAGAGGAAGAATGAAGGGGAGATAGTCAGACGGGGAGACGAACCAGGAGAGATGAGGTTTCAAGACGGGAGGTGGGTAGGGGGATGGGTTAGCCTGGTGATGGGTATTAAAGAGGGCACATTCCGCATGGAGCACTGTGTGTTAGGAACAAACAATGAATCATGGAACACTACACCAAAACAAATGATGTACTACATGGTGATTAACAAAGCAATAAAAAACAAAGACTGTAATAAGAGATGAAGAAGGACACTATGTCCTACTTAAAGGGTCTATCCAACAAGAAGATCTAAAAATTGTAAATATTTATGCCCCGAACATGGGAGCATCCAATTATATAAGGCAATTAATAAGAAAAGCAAAGAAACACATTGACAACAATACAATAATAGTGGGGCACTTTAACACCCCCCTGACGGAAATGGCCAGATCATCTAAGCAAAAGATCAACAAGGAAATAAAGACTTGCAATGACACACTGGAGCAAATGGACTTCACAGACATATGCAGAACGTTCCATCCCAAAGCAACGGAATACACTTTCTTCTCTAGTGCCCATGGAACATTCTCCAGAATGGATCACATCCTAGGTCCCAAATCAGGTCTCAACCGGTACCAAAAGATTGGGATCATTCCCTGCACATTTTCAGACCACAATGCTTTGAAACTAGAACTCAATCACAAGAGGAAAGTCGGAAAGACCTCAAATACATGGAGGCTAAAGACCCTCCTACTAAAGAATGAATGGGTCAACCAGGAAATTAAAGAAGATTTTAAAAAACTCATGGAAACCAATGAAAATGAAAACACAACTGCCCAAAATCGTTGGGATACACCCACGGCAGTCCTGCGAGGAAAGTAGATAGCAATACAAGCCTTTGTCAAGAAACAAGAAAGGTCTCAAATACACAACCTAACCCTACAGCTAAACGATCTAGAGAAAGAACGGCAAAGAAAGCCTAAACCCAGCAGGAGAAGAGAAATCATGAAGATCAGAGCAGAAATCAATGAACTAGAACCCAAAAGAACAGGAGAGCAGATCAACGGAACTAGGAGCTGGTTCTTTGAAAGAATTCACAAGGTTGATAAACCCCTGGCCAGGCTGATCAAAAAGAAAAGAGAAATGACCCAAATCAACAAAATCAGGAATGAAAGAGGAGAGATCACAACCAACACCAAAGAAATACAAACAATGATAAGAACATAATATGAGCAACGCTATGGCAGCAAATTAGATAACCTGGAAGAAATGGGTGCCTTCCTAGAGATGTGTCAACTACCAAAACTGACCCAGGAAGAAATAGAAAACCTAAAGAGTCCTATAACCACGAAGGCAATTGAAGCAGTCATCAACGATCTCCCAAGAAACCAAAGCCCAGGGCCAGGTGGCTTCCCAGGGGAATTCTATCGGACATTTAAAGAAGAAATAATACCTAGTCTCCTGAACGGTTCCCAAAGGTAGAAAGGCAAGGAAAACTTCCAAACTCATTTTATGAGGCCACCGTTACCTTGATCCCCAAACCAGACAAAGATCCCATCAAAAAGGAGAATTACAGACCCATATCCTTGATGAACATCGATGCAAAAATCCTCACCAAAATACTAGCCAAGAGGATCCAACAGTACATTAAAAGGACTATTCACCACGACCAAGTGGGATTTCTCCCTGGGCCGCAAGGCTGGTTCAACATCCGCAAATCAATCAACGTGATAAAATACATTCACAAAAGAAAGAACAAGAATCATAGGATCCTCTCAATAGATGCAGAAAAAGCATTTGACAAAGTACAGCACCCTTTCTTGATCAAAACTCTTCAGAGTATAGGGACAGAGGTTACATACCTCAATATCATAAAAGCCATCTACGAAAAACCTACAGCGAATATCATTCTCAATGGGGAAAAGCTGAGAGCTTTTCCCCTAAGGTCAGGAACGCGGCAGGGAGAGCCACTCTCACCACTGCTACTCAACATAGTATTCGAAGTCCTAGCCACAGCAATCAGACAACAAAAAGAAATCAAAGGCATCCCAATCGGCAGAGAGGAAGTCAAACTCTCACTCTTTGCAGATGATATGATACTTTATGTGGAAAACCCCAAAGACTCCACCCCAAAACTGCTAGAACTCACACAGGAATTCAGTCAAGGAGCAGGCTATAAAATCAATGCACAGAAATCAGTGGCATTCCTCTACACCAACAACAAGACAGAAGAGAGACAAACCAAGGAGTCGATCCCATTCACAATTGCACCCAAAAACATAAGATACCTAGGAATAAATTGAACCAAAGAGGCAAAGGATCTGTACTCAGAAATCTACAGAATACTCAGGAATGAAATTGAAGAAGACACAAAGAAATGGAAAAACGTTCCATGCTCATGGATTGGGAGAACCAACATTGTGAAGAGGTCAATGCTCCCTAGAGCAATCTACACATTCAATGCAATCCCCATCAAAATACCATCCACTTTTTTCAAAGGAATGGAACAAATAATCCTAAATTTTGAATGGAACCAGAAGAGACCCCGAAGAGCCAGAGGAGTATTGAAAAAGAAGAGCAAAGCGGGCGGCATCACAATTCTGGACTTCGAGCGCTATGACAAAGCTGTCCTCATCAAGACAGTATGGTACTGGCACAAAAACAGACACATAGATCCATGGAACAGAATCGAGAGGCCAGAAATGGACCCTCAACTCTATGGTCAACTTACCTTTGACAAAGCGGGAAAGAATGTCCAATGGCAAAAAGACAGCCTCTTCAACAACGGGTGTTGGGAAAATTGGACAGCCACATGCAGAAGAATGACACTGGACCATTTCCATACACCACACACAAAAATAGAATCCAAATGCGTGAAAGACCTCACTGTGAGACAGGAGTCCATCAAAATCCTAAAGGAGAACACAGGTAGCAAGCTCTTCGACGTCAGCCGCAGCAACTTCTTCCTAGAAACATCACCAAAGGCACGGGAAGCCAGGGCAAAAATGAACTATTGGGATTTCATCAAGATAAAAAGCTTTGGCACAGCAAAAGAAACAGTCCACAAAACCAAAAGACACCCGACACAATGGGAGAAAATATTTGCAAATGACATATCAGATAAAGGGCTACTATCCAAAATCTATAAAGAACTTATCGAACTCAACAGCCAAAGAACAAATAATCCAATCAAGAAATGGGCAGAAGCCATGAACAGACATTTATCCAAAGAAGACATCCAAATGGCCAACAGGCACATGAAAAAGTGCTCAACACGGCTCGGCATCAGGGAAATCCAAATCAAAACCTCAATGAGACACCACCTCAGACCCGTCAGAAGGGCTAAAATTAACACGTCAGGGAACGACAGATGTTGGCGGGGATGTGGAGAAAGGGGAACCCTCCTACAGTGTTGGTGGGAATGCAAGCTGGCGCAACCCCTCTGGAAAACAGTATGGAGGTTCCTCAAACAGTTGAAATTAGAGCTACCATTCGATCCAGCAATGGCACTCCTGGGTGTTTACCCCAAAGATACAAAGGTAGGGACCCGAAGCGGTACGTGCACCCCATTGTTTATAGCAGCAATGTCCACAATAGCCAAACTGTGGAAAGAGCCAAGATGTCCATCGACAGAGGAATGGATAAAGAAGAGGTGGTATACATATACACAATGGAATATTATGCAGCCATCCAAAGGAATGAGATCTTGCCATGTGCAACGACGTGCATGGAACAGGAGGGTCCGATGATTAGTGAAATACGTCAATCAGAGAAAGACATGTATCATATGACCTCACTGATATGAGGAATTCTTAATGTCAGGAACAAACTGAGGGTTGCTGGAGTAGTCGGGGGTGGGAGGGATGGGGTGGCTGGGTGATAGACGTTGGGGAGGGTGTGAGCTACGGTGAGCGCTGTGAATTGTGTAAGACTGTTGAATCACAGATCTGTACTTCTGAAACAAATAACGCAACATATTTTAAGAATAAAGAAAAAGGAGAAGATAGCAGGAGAGGAAGAATGAAGGGGAGATAGTCAGACGGGGTGACGAACCAGGAGAGATGAGGTTTCAAGACGGGAGGTGGGTAGGGGGATGGGTTAGCCTGGTGATGGGTATTAAAGAGGGCACATTCCGCATGGAGCACTGTGTGTTAGGAACAAACAATGAATCATGGAACACTACACCAAAACAAATGATGTAGTACATGGTGATTAACAAAGCAATAAAAAACAAAGACTGTAATAAGAGATGAAGAAGGACACTATGTCCTACTTAAAGGGTCTATCCAACAAGAAGATCTAACAATTGTAAATATCTATGCCCCGAACATGGCAGCATCCAATTATATAAGGCAATTAATAAGAAAAGCAAAGAAACACATTGACAACAATACAATAATAGTGGGGCACTTTAACACCCCCCTGACGGAAAGGGCCAGATCATCTAAGCAAAAGATCAACAAGGAAATAAAGACTTGCAATGACACACTGGAGCAAATGGACTTCACAGACATATGCAGAACGCTCCATCCCAAAGCAACGGAATACACTTTCTTCTCTAGTGCCCATGGAACATTCTCCAGAATGGATCACATCCTAGGTCCCAAATCAGGTCTCAACCGGTACCAAAAGATTGGGATCATTCCCTGCACATTTTCAGACCACAATGCTTTGAAACTAGAACTCAATCACAAGAGGAAAGTCGGAAAGACCTCAAATACATGGAGGCTAAAGAGCCTCCTACTAAAGAATGAATGGGTCAACCAGGAAATTAAAGAAGATTTTAAAAAACTCATGGAAACCAATGAAAATGAAAACACAACTGCCCAAAATCGTTGGGATACACCCACGGCAGTCCTGCGAGGAAAGTAGATAGCAATACAAGCCTTTGTCAAGAAACAAGAAAGGTCTCAAATACACAACCTAACCCTACACCTAAAGGAGCTGGAGAAAGAACGGCAAAGAAAGCCTAAACCCAGCAGGAGAAGAGAAATCATGAAGATCAGAGCAGAAATCAATGAACTAGAACCCAAAAGAACAGGAGAGCAGATCAACGGAACTAGGAGCTGGTACTTTGAAAGAATTCACAAGGTTGATAAACCCCTGGCCAGGCTGATCAAAAAGAAAAGAGAAATGACCCAAATCAACAAAATCAGGAATGAAAGAGGAGAGATCACAACCAACACCAAAGAAATACAAACAATGATAAGAACATAATATGAGCAACGCTATGGCAGCAAATTAGATAACCTGGAAGAAATGGGTGCCTTCCTAGAGATGTGTCAACTACCAAAACTGACCCAGGAAGAAATAGAAAACCTAAAGTGTCCTATAACCACGAAGGCAATTGAAGCAGTCATCAACGATCTCCCAAGAAACCAAAGCCCAGGGCCAGGTGGCTTCCCAGGGGAATTCTATCAGACATTTAAAGAAGAAATAATACCTAGTCTCCTGAACGGTTCCCAAAGGTAGAAAGGCAAGGAAAACTTCCAAACTCATTTTATGAGGCCACCGTTACCTTGATCCCCAAACCAGACAAAGATCCCATCAAAAAGGAGAATTACAGACCAATATCCTTGAAGAACATCGATGCAAAAATCCTCACGAAAATACTAGCCAAGAGGATCCAACAGTACATTAAAAGGACTATTCACCACGACCAAGTGGGATTTCTCCCTGGGCCGCAAGGCTGGTTCAACATCCGCAAATCAATCAACGTGATAAAATACATTCACAAAAGAAAGAACAAGAATCATAGGATCCTCTCAATAGATGCAGAAAAAGCATTTGACAAAGTACAGCACCCTTTCTTGATCAAAACTCTTCAGAGTATAGGGACAGAGGGTACATACCTCAATATCATAAAAGCCATCTACGAAAAACCTACAGCGAATATCATTCTCAATGGGAAAAGCTGAGAGCTTTTCCCCTAAGGTCAGGAACGCGGCAGGGAGAGCCACTCTCACCACTGCTACTCAACATAGTATTCGAAGTCCTAGCCACAGCAATCAGACAACAAAAAGAAATCAAAGGCATCCCAAACGGCAGAGAGGAAGTCAAACTCTCACTCTTTGCAGATGATATGATACTTTATGTGGAAAACCCCAAAGACTCCACCCCAAAACTGCTAGAACTCACACAGGAATTCAGTCAAGGAGCAGGCTATAAAATCAATGCACAGAAATCAGTGGCATTCCTCTACACCAACAACAAGACAGAAGAGAGACAAATCAAGGAGTCGATCCCATTCAAAATTGCACCCAAAACCAGAAGATACCTAGGAATAAATTGAACCAAAGAGGCAAAGGATCTCTACTCAGAAAACTACAGAATACTCAGGAATGAAATTGAAGAAGACACAAAGAAATGGAAAAACGTTCCATGCTCATGGATTGGGAGAACCAACATTGTGAAGAGGTCAATGCTCCCTAGAGCAATCTACACATTCAATGCAATCCCCATCAAAATACCATCCACTTTTTTCAAAGGAATGGAACAAATAATCCTAAATTTTGAATGGAACCAGAAGAGACCCCGAATAGCCAGAGGAGTATTGAAAAAGAAGAGCAAAGCGGGCGGCATCACAATTCTGGACTTCGAGCGCTATGACAAAGCTGTCCTCGTCAAGACAGTATGGTACTGGCGCAAAAACAGACACATAGATCCATGGAACAGAATCGAGAGCCCAGAAATGGACCCTCAACTCTATGGTCAACTTACCTTTGACAAAGCAGGAAAGAATGTCCAATGGCAAAAAGACAGCCTCTTCAACAACGGGTGTTGGGAAAATTGGACAGCCACATGCAGAAGAATGACACTGGACCATTTCCATACACCACACACAAAAATAGACTCCAAATGCGTGAAAGACCTCTCTGTGAGACAGGAGTCCATCAAAATCCTAAAGGAGAACACAGGTAGCAAGCTCTTCGACGTCAGCCGCAGCAACTTCTTCCTAGAAACATCACCAAAGGCACGGGAAGCCAGGGCAAAAATGAACTATTGGGATTTCATCAAGATAAAAAGCTTTGGCACAGCAAAAGAAACAGTCCACAAAACCAAAAGTCACCCGACACAATGGGAGAAAATATTTGCAAATGACAAATCAGATAAAGGGCTACTATCCAAAAACTATAAGAACTTATCGAACTGAACAGCCAAAGAACAAATAATCCAATCAAGAAATGGGCAGAAGCCATGAACAGACATTTATCCAAAGAAGACATCCAAATGGCCAACAGGCACATGAAAAAGTACTCAACACGGCTCGGCATCAGGGAAATACAAATCAAATCCTCAATGAGACACCACCTCACACCCGTCAGAAGGGCTAAAATTAACAAGTCAGGGAACGACAGATGTTGGCGGGGATGTGGAGAAAGGGGAACCCTCCTACAGTGTTGGTGGGAATGCAAGCTGGCGCAACCCCTCTGGAAAACAGTATGGAGGTTCCTCAAACAGTTGAAATTAGAGCTACCATTCGATCCAGCAATGGCACTCCTGGGTGTTTACCCCAAAGATACAAAGGTAGGGACCCGAAGCGGTACGTGCACCCCATTGTTTATAGCAGCAATGTCCACAATAACCAAACTGTGGAAAGAGCCAAGATGTCCATCGACAGACGAATGGATAAAGAAGAGGTGGTATACATATACACAATGGAATATTATGCAGCCATCCAAAGGAATGAGATCTTGCCATGTGCAACGACGTGGATGGAACAGGAGGGTCCGATGATTAGTGAAATACGTCAATCAGAGAAAGACATGTATCATATGACCTCACTGACATGAGGAATTCTTAATGTCAGGAACAAACTGAGGGTTGCTGGAGTGGTCGGGGGTGGGAGGGATGGGGTGGCTGGGTGATAGACATTGGGGAGGGTATGAGCTACGGTGAGCGCTGTGAATTGTGTAAGACTGTTGAATCACAGATCTGTACTTCTGAAACAAATAACGCAACATATTTTAAGAATAAAGAAAAAGGAGAAGATAGCAGGAGAGAAGGATGAAGGGGAGATAGTCAGAGGGGGAGACGAACAAGGAGAGATGATGGACTCTGAAAAACAAACTGAGGTTTCAAGACGGGAGGTGGGTAGGGGGATGGGTTAGCCTCGTGATGGGTTTTAAAGAGGGCACATTCCGCATGGAGCACTGTGTGTTAGGAACAAACAATGAATCATGGAACACTACACCAAAACTAATGATGTAGTACATGGTGATTAACAATGCAATAAAAATCAAAGACTGTAATAAGAGATGAAGAAGGACACTATGTCCTACTTAAAGTGTCTATCCAACAAGAGGATGTAACAATTGTAAATATCTATGCCCCGAACATGGGAGCATCCAATTATATAAGCCAATTAATAAGAAAAGCAAAGAAACACATTGACAACAATACAATAATAGTGGGGCACTTTAACACCCCCCTGACTGAAATGACCAGATCATCTAAGCAAAAGATCAACAAGGAAATAAAGACTTTAAATGACACCCTGGAGCAAATGGACTTCACAGACATATGCAGAACGTTCCATCCCAAAGCAACGGAATACACTTTCTTCTCTAGTGCCCATGGAACATTCTCCAGAATGGATCACATCCTCGGTCCCAAATCAGGTCTCAACCGGTACCAAAAGATTGGGATCCTTCCCTGCACATTTTCAGACCACAATGCTTTGAAACTAGAACTCAATCACAAGAGGAAAGTCGGAAAGAACTCAAATACATGGAGGCTAAAGAGCCTCCTACTAAAGAATGAATGGGTCAACCAGGAAATTAAAGAAGATTTTAAAAAACTCATGGAAACCAATGAAAATGAAAACACAACTGCCCAAAATCGTTGGGATACACCCACGGCAGTCCTGCGAGGAAAGTAGATAGCAATACAAGCCTTTGTCAAGAAACAAGAAAGGTCTCAAATACACAACCTAACCCTACACCTAAAGGAGCTGGAGAAAGAACGGCAAAGAAAGCCTAAACCCAGCAGGAGAAGAGAAATCATGAAGATCAGAGCAGAAATCAATGAACTAGAACCCAAAAGAACAGGAGAACAGATCAACGGAACTAGGAGCTGGTTCTTTGAAAGAATTCACAAGGTTGATAAACCCCTGGCCAGGCTGATCAAAAAGAAAAGAGAAATGACCCAAATCAACAAAATCAGGAATGAAAGAGGAGAGATCACAACCAACACCAAAGAAATACAAACAATGATAAGAACATAATATGAGCAACCCTATGGCAGCAAATTAGATAACCTGGAAGAAATGGGTGCCTTCCTAGAGATGTGTCAACTACCAAAACTGACCCAGGAAGAAATAGAAAACCTAAAGAGTCCTATAACCACGAAGGCAATTGAAGCAGTCATCAAAGATCTCCCAAGAAACCAAAGCCCAGGGCCAGGTGGCTTCCCAGGGGAATTCTATCAGACATTTAAAGAAGAAATAATACCTAGTCTCCTGAAACGGTTCCCAAAGGTAGAAAGGCAAGGAAAACTCCCAAACTCATTTTATGAGGCCACCGTTACCTTGATCCCCAAACCAGACAAAGATCCCATCAAAAAGGAGAATTACAGACCCATATCCTTGATGAACATCGATGCAAAAATCCTCACCAAAATACTAGCCAAGAGGATCCAACAGTACATTAAAAGGACTATTCACCACGACCAAGTGGGATTTATCCCTGGGCCGCAAGGCTGGTTCAACATCCGCAAATCAATCAACGTGATAAAATACATTCACAAAAGAAAGAACAAGAATCATAGGATCCTCTCAATAGATGCAGAAAAAGCATTTGACAAAGTACAGCACCCTTTCTTGATCAAAACTCTTCAGAGTATAGGGACAGAGGGTACATACCTCAATATCATAAAAGCCATCTACGAAAAACCTACAGCGAATATCATTCTCAATGGGGAAAAGCTGAGAGCTTTTCTTTCTTTCTTTCTTTCTTTCCAAGGTCAGGAACGCGGCAGGGAGAGCCACTCTCACCACTGCTACTCAACATAGTATTCGAAGTCCTAGCCACACCAATCAGACAAAAAAAAGAAATCAAAGGCATCCCAATCGGCAGAGAGGAAGTCAAACTCTCACTCTTTGCAGATGATATGATACTTTATGTGGAAAACCCCAAAGACTCCACCCCAAAACTGCTAGAACTCACACAGGAATTCAGTCAAGGAGCAGGCTATAAAATCAATGCACAGAAATCAGTGGCAATCCTCTACACCAACAACAAGACAGAAGAGAGACAAATCAAGGAGTCGATCCCATTCACAATTGCACCCAAAACCATAAGATACCTAGGAATAAATTGAACCAAAGAGGCAAAGGATCTGTACTCAGAAATCTACAGAATACTCAGGAATGAAATTGAAGAAGACACAAAGAAATGGAAAAACGTTCCATGCTCATGGATTGGGAGAACCAACATTGTGAAGAGGTCAATGCTCCCTAGAGCAATCTACACATTCAATGCAATCCCCATCAAATACCATCCACTTTTTTCAAAGGAATGGAACAAATAATCCTAAATTTTGAATGGAACCAGAAGAGACCCCGAATAGCCAGAGGAGTATTGAAAAAGAAGAGCAAAGCGGGCGGCATCACAATTCTGGACTTCGAGCGCTATGACAAAGCTGTCCTCGTCAAGACAGTATGGTCCTGGCACAAAAACAGACACATAGATCCATGGAACAGAATCGAGAGCCCAGAAATGGACCCTCAACTCTATGGTCAACTTACCTTTGACAAAGCAGGAAAGAATGTCCAATGGCAAAAAGACAGCCTCTTCAACAACGGGTGTTGGGAAAACTGGACAGCCACATGCAGAAGAATGACACTGGACCATTTCCATACACCACACACAAAAATAGACTCCAAATGCGTGAAAGACCTCACTGTGAGACAGGAGTCCATCAAAATCCTAAAAGAGAACACAGGTAGCAAGCTCTTCGACGTCAGCCGCAGCAACTTCTTCCTAGAAACATCACCAAAGGCACGGGAAGCCAGGGCCAAAATGAACTATTGGGATTTCATCAAGATAAAAAGCTTTGGCACAGCAAAAGAAACAGTCCACAAAACCAAAAGACACCCGACCCAATGGGAGAAAATATTTGCAAATGACATATCAGATAAAGGGCTACTATCCAAAATCTATAAAGAACTTATCGAACTCAACAGCCAAAGAACAAATAACCCAATCAACAAATGGGCAGAAGCCATGAACAGACATTTTTCCAAAGAAGACATCCAAATGGCCAACAGGCACATGAAAAAGTGGTCAACACGGCTCGGCATCAGGGAAATCCAAATCAAATCCTCAATGAGATACCACCACACACCCGTCAGAACGGCTAAAATTAAGAAGTCAGGGAACGACAGATGTTGGCGGGGATGTGGAGAAAGGGGAACCCTCCTACAGTGTTGGTGGGAATGCAAGCTGGCGCAACCCCTCTGGAAAACAGTATGGAGGTTCCTCAAACAGTTGAAATTAGAGCTACCATTCGATCCAGCAATGGCACTCCTGGGTATTTACCCCAAAGATACAAAGGTAGGGACCCGAAGCGGTACGTGCCCCCCATTGTTTATAGCAGCAATGTCCACAATAGCCAAACTGTGGAAAGAGCCAAGATGTCCATCGACAGAGGAATGGATAAAGAAGAGGTGGTATACATATACACAATGGAATATTATGCAGCCATCAAAAGGAATGAGATCTTGCCATGTGCAACGACGTGGATGGAACAGGAGGGTCCGATGATTAGTGAAATACGTCAATCAGACAAAGACATGTATCATATGACCTCACTGACATGAGGAATTCTTAATGTCAGGAACAAACTGAGGGTTGCTGGAGTGGTCAGGGGTGGGAGGAATGGGGTGGCTGGGTGATAGACATTGGGGAGGGTATGAGCTACGGTGAGCGCTGTGAATTGTGTAAGACTGTTGAATCACAGATCTGTACTTCTGAAACAAATAACGCAACATATTTTAAGAATAAAGAAAAAGGAGAAGATAGCAGGAGAGGAAGAATGAAGGGGAGATAGTCAGACGGGGAGACGAACCAGGAGAGATGATGGACTCTGAAAAACAAACTGAGGTTTCAAGACGGGAGGTGGGTAGGGGGATGGGTTAGCCTGGTGATGGGTATTAAAGAGGGCACATTCCGCATGGAGCACTGTGTGTTAGGAACAAACAATGAATCATGGAACACTACACCAAAACAAATGATGTAGTACATGGTGATTAACAAAGCAATAAAAAACAAAGACTGTAATAAGAGATGAAGAAGGACACTATGTCCTACTTAAAGGATCTATCCAACAAGAAGATCTAACAATTGTAAATATCTATGCCCCGAACATGGGAGCATCCAATTATATAAGGCAATTAATAAGAAAAGCAAAGAAACACATTGACAACAATACAATAATAGTGGGGCACTTTAACACCCCCCTGACTGAAATGGCCAGATAACCTAAGCAAAAGATCAACAAGGAAATAAAGACTTGCAATGACAGACTGGAGCAAATGGACTTCACAGACATATGCAGAACGTTCCATCCCAAAGCAACGGAATACACTTTCTTCTCTAGTGCCCATGGAACATTCTCCAGAATGGATCACATCCTAGGTCCCAAATCAGGTCTCAACCGGTACCAAAAGATTGGGATCATTCCCTGCACATTTTCAGACCACAATGCTTTGAAACTAGAACTCAATCACAAGAGGAAAGTCGGAAAGATTTCAAATACATGGAGGCTAAAGAGCCTCCTACTAAAGAATGAATGGGTCAACCAGGAAATTAAAGAAGATTTTAAAAAACTCATGGAAACCAATGAAAATGAAAACACAACTGCCCAAAATCGTTGGGATACACCCACGGCAGTCCTGCGAAGAAAGTAGATAGCAATACAAGCCTTTGTCAAGAAACAAGAAAGGTCTCAAATACACAACCTAACCCTACACCTAAAGGAGCTGGAGAAAGAACGGCAAAGAAAGCCTAAACCCAGCAGGAGAAGAGAAATCATGAAGATCAGAGCAGAAATCAATGAACTAGAACCCAAAAGAACAGGAGAACAGATCAACGGAACTAGGAGCTGGTTCTTTGAAAGAATTCACAAGGTTGATAAACCCCTGGCCAGGCTGATCAAAAAGAAAAGAGAAATGACCCAAATCAACAAAATCAGGAATGAAAGAGGAGAGATCACAACCAACACCAAATAAATAAAACAATGATAAGAACATAATATGAGCAACCCGATGGCAGCAAATTAGATAACCTGGAAGAAATGGGTGCCTTCCTAGAGATGTGTCAACTACAAAAACTGACCCAGGAAGAAATAGAAAACCTAAAGAGTCCTATAACCACGAAGGCAATTGAAGCAGTCATCAAAGATCTCCCAAGAAACCAAAGCCCAGGGCCAGGTGGCTTCCCAGGGGAATTCTATCAGACATTTAAAGAAGAAATAATACCTAGTCTCCTGAAACGGTTCCCAAAGGTAGAAAGGCAAGGAAAACTTCCAAACTCATTTTATGAGGCCACCGTTACCTTGATCCCCAAACCAGACAAAGATCCCATCAAAAAGGAGAATTACAGACCCATATCCTTGATGAACATCGATGCAAAAATCCTCACCAAAATACTAGCCAAGAGGATCCAACAGTACCTTAAAAGGACTATTCACCACGACCAAGTGGGATTTATCCCTGGGCCGCAAGGCTGGTTCAACATCCGCAAATCAATCAACGTGATAAAATACATTCACAAAAGAAAGAACAAGAATCATAGGATCCTCTCAATAGATGCAGAAAAAGCATTTGACAAAGTACAGCACCCTTTCTTGATCAAAACTCTTCAGAGTATAGGGACAGAGGGTACATACCTCAATATCATAAAAGCCATCTACGAAAAACCTACAGCGAATATCATTCTGAATGGGGAAAAGCTGAGAGCTTTTCCCCTAAGGTCAGGAACGCGGCAGGGAGAGCCACTCACACCACTGCTACTCAACATAGTATTCGAAGTCCTAGCCACAGCAATCAGACAACAAAAAGAAATCAAAGGCATCCCAATCGGCAGAAAGGAAGTCAAACTCTCACTCTTTGCAGATGATATGATACTTTATGTGGAAAACCCCAAAGACTCCACCCCAAAACTGCTAGAACTCACACAGGAATTCAGTCAAGGAGCAGGCTATAACATCAATGCACAGAAATCAGTGGCATTCCTCTACACCAACAACAAGACAGAAGAGAGACAAATCAAGGAGTCGATCCCATTCACAATTGCACCCAAAACCATAAGATACCTAGGAATAAATTGAACCAAAGAGGCAAAGGATCTGTACTCAGAAATCTACAGAATACTCAGGAATGAAATTGAAGAAGACACAAAGAAATGGAAAAACGTTCCATGCTCATGGATTGGGAGAACCAACATTGTGAAGAGGTCAATGCTCCCTAGAGCAATCTACACATTCAATGCAATCCCCATCAAAATACCATCCACTTTTTTCAAAGGAATGGAACAAATAATCCTAAATTTTGAATGGAACCAGAAGAGACCCCGAATAGCCAGAGGAGTATTGAAAAAGAAGAGCAAAGCGGGCGGCATCACAATTCTGTACTTCGAGCGCTATGACAAAGCTGTCCTCGTCAAGACAGTATGGTACTGGCACAAAAACAGACACATAGATCCATGGAACAGAATCGAGAGCCCAGAAATGGACCCTCAACTCTATGGTCAACTTACCTTTGACAAAGCAGGAAAGAATGTCCAATGGCAAAAAGACAGCCTCTTCAACAACGGGAGTTGGGAAAATTGGACAGCCACATGCAGAAGAATGACACTGGACCATTTCCATACACCACACACAAAATTAGACTCCAAATGCGTGAAAGACCTCACTGTGAGACAGGAGTCCATCAAAATCCTAAAGGAGAACACAGGTAGCAAGCTCTTCGACGTCAGCCGCAGCAACTTCTTCCTAGAAACATCACCAAAGGCACGGGAAGCCAGGGCCAAAATGAACTATTGGGATTTCATCAAGATAAAAAGCTTTGGCACAGCAAAAGAAACAGTCCACAAAACCAAAAGACACCCGACACAATGGGAGAAAATATTTGCAAATGACATATCAGATAAAGGGCTACTATCGAAAATCTATAAAGAACTTATCGAACTCAACAGCCAAAGAAAAAATAACCCAATCAACAAATGGGCAGAAGCCATGAACAGACATTTTTCCAAAGAAGACATCCAAATGGCCAACAGGCACATGAAAAAGTGCTCAACACGGCTCGGCATCAGGGAAATCGAAATCAAATCCTCAATGAGATACCACCTCACACCCGTCAGAAGGGCTAAAATTAACAAGTCAGGGAACGACAGATGTTGGCGGGGATGTGGAGAAAGGGGAACCCTCCTACAGTGTTGGTGGGAATGCAAGCTGGCGCAACCCCTCTGGAAAACAGTATGGAGGTTCCTCAAACAGTTGAAATTAGAGCTACCATTCGATGCAGCAATGGCACTCCTGGGTATTTACCCCAAAGATACAAAGGTAGGGACCCGAAGCGGTACGTGCACCCCATTGTTTATAGCAGCAATGTCCACAATAGCCAAACTGTGGAAAGAGCCAAGATGTCCATCGACAGAGGAATGGATAAAGAAGAGGTGGTATACATATACACAATGGAATATTATGCAGCCATCCAAAGGAATGAGATCTTGCCATGTGCAACGACGTGCATGGAACAGGAGGGTCCGATGATTAGTGAAATACGTCAATCAGAGAAAGACATGTATCATATGACCTCACTGACATGAGGAATTCTTAATGTCAGGAACAAACTGAGGGTTGCTGGACTGGTCGGGGGTGGGAGGGATGGGGTGGGTGGGTGATAGACATTGGGGAGGGTATGAGCTACGGTGAGCGCTGTGAATTGTGTAAGACTGTTGAATCACAGATCTGTACTTCTGAAACAAATAACGCAACATATTTTAAGAATAAAGAAAAAGGAGAAGATAGCAGGAGAGGAAGAATGAAGGGGAGATAGTCAGACGGGGAGACGAACCAGGAGAGATGAGGTTTCAAGACGGGAGGTGGGTAGGGGGATGGGTTAGCCTGGTGATGGGTATTAAAGAGGGCACATTCCGCATGGAGCACTGTGTGTTAGGAACAAACAATGAATCATGGAACACTACACCAAAACAAATGATGTACTACATGGTGATTAACAAAGCAATAAAAAACAAAGACTGTAATAAGAGATGAAGAAGGACACTATGTCCTACTTAAAGGGTCTATCCAACAAGAAGATCTAACAATTGTAAATATCTATGCCCCGAACATGGGAGCATCCAATTATATAAGGCAATTAATAAGAAAAGCAAAGAAACACATTGACAACAATACAATAATAGTGGGGCACTTTAACACCCCCCTGACGGAAATGGCCAGATCATCTAAGCAAAAGATCAACAAGGAAATAAAGACTTGCAATGACACACTGGAGCAAATGGACTTCACAGACATATGCAGAACGTTCCATCCCAAAGCAACGGAATACACTTTCTTCTCTAGTGCCCATGGAACATTCTCCAGAATGGATCACATCCTAGGTCCCAAATCAGGTCTCAACCGGTACCAAAAGATTGGGATCATTCCCTGCACATTTTCAGACCACAATGCTTTGAAACTAGAACTCAATCACAAGAGGAAAGTCGGAAAGACCTCAAATACATGGAGGCTAAAGACCCTCCTACTAAAGAATGAATGGGTCAACCAGGAAATTAAAGAAGATTTTAAAAAACTCATGGAAACCAATGAAAATGAAAACACAACTGCCCAAAATCGTTGGGATACACCCACGGCAGTCCTGCGAGGAAAGTAGATAGCAATACAAGCCTTTGTCAAGAAACAAGAAAGGTCTCAAATACACAACCTAACCCTACAGCTAAACGATCTAGAGAAAGAACGGCAAAGAAAGCCTAAACCCAGCAGGAGAAGAGAAATCATGAAGATCAGAGCAGAAATCAATGAACTAGAACCCAAAAGAACAGGAGAGCAGATCAACGGAACTAGGAGCTGGTTCTTTGAAAGAATTCACAAGGTTGATAAACCCCTGGCCAGGCTGATCAAAAAGAAAAGAGAAATGACCCAAATCAACAAAATCAGGAATGAAAGAGGAGAGATCACAACCAACACCAAAGAAATACAAACAATGATAAGAACATAATATGAGCAACGCTATGGCAGCAAATTAGATAACCTGGAAGAAATGGGTGCCTTCCTAGAGATGTGTCAACTACCAAAACTGACCCAGGAAGAAATAGAAAACCTAAAGAGTCCTATAACCACGAAGGCAATTGAAGCAGTCATCAACGATCTCCCAAGAAACCAAAGCCCAGGGCCAGGTGGCTTCCCAGGGGAATTCTATCGGACATTTAAAGAAGAAATAATACCTAGTCTCCTGAACGGTTCCCAAAGGTAGAAAGGCAAGGAAAACTTCCAAACTCATTTTATGAGGCCACCGTTACCTTAATCCCCAAACCAGACAAAGATCCCATCAAAAAGGAGAATTACAGACCCATATCCTTGATGAACATCGATGCAAAAATCCTCACCAAAATACTAGCCAAGAGGATCCAACAGTACATTAAAAGGACTATTCACCACGACCAAGTGGGATTTCTCCCTGGGCCGCAAGGCTGGTTCAACATCCGCAAATCAATCAACGTGATAAAATACATTCACAAAAGAAAGAACAAGAATCATAGGATCCTCTCAATAGATGCAGAAAAAGCATTTGACAAAGTACAGCACCCTTTCTTGATCAAAACTCTTCAGAGTATAGGGACAGAGGTTACATACCTCAATATCATAAAAGCCATCTACGAAAAACCTACAGCGAATATCATTCTCAATGGGGAAAAGCTGAGAGCTTTTCCCCTAAGGTCAGGAACGCGGCAGGGAGAGCCACTCTCACCACTGCTACTCAACATAGTATTCGAAGTCCTAGCCACAGCAATCAGACAACAAAAAGAAATCAAAGCATCCCAATCGGCAGAGAGGAAGTCAAACTCTCACTCTTTGCAGATGATATGATACTTTATGTGGAAAACCCCAAAGACTCCACCCCAAAACTGCTAGAACTCACACAGGAATTCAGTCAAGGAGCAGGCTATAAAATCAATGCACAGAAATCAGTGGCATTCCTCTACACCAACAACAAGACAGAAGAGAGACAAACCAAGGAGTCGATCCCATTCACAATTGCACCCAAAAACATAAGATACCTAGGAATAAATTGAACCAAAGAGGCAAAGGATCTGTACTCAGAAATCTACAGAATACTCAGGAATGAAATTGAAGAAGACACAAAGAAATGGAAAAACGTTCCATGCTCATGGATTGGGAGAACCAACATTGTGAAGAGGTCAATGCTCCCTAGAGCAATCTACACATTCAATGCAATCCCCATCAAAATACCATCCACTTTTTTCAAAGGAATGGAACAAATAATCCTAAATTTTGAATGGAACCAGAAGAGACCCCGAAGAGCCAGAGGAGTATTGAAAAAGAAGAGCAAAGCGGGCGGCATCACAATTCTGGACTTCGAGCGCTATGACAAAGCTGTCCTCATCAAGACAGTATGGTACTGGCACAAAAACAGACACATAGATCCATGGAACAGAATCGAGAGGCCAGAAATGGACCCTCAACTCTATGGTCAACTTACCTTTGACAAAGCGGGAAAGAATGTCCAATGGCAAAAAGACAGCCTCTTCAACAACGGGTGTTGGGAAAATTGGACAGCCACATGCAGAAGAATGACACTGGACCATTTCCATACACCACACACAAAAATAGAATCCAAATGCGTGAAAGACCTCACTGTGAGACAGGAGTCCATCAAAATCCTAAAGGAGAACACAGGTAGCAAGCTCTTCGACGTCAGCCGCAGCAACTTCTTCCTAGAAACATCACCAAAGGCACGGGAAGCCAGGGCAAAAATGAACTATTGGGATTTCATCAAGATAAAAAGCTTTGGCACAGCAAAAGAAACAGTCCACAAAACCAAAAGACACCCGACACAATGGGAGAAAATATTTGCAAATGACATATCAGATAAAGGGCTACTATCCAAAATCTATAAAGAACTTATCGAACTCAACAGCCAAAGAACAAATAATCCAATCAAGAAATGGGCAGAAGCCATGAACAGACATTTATCCAAAGAAGACATCCAAATGGCCAAGAGGCACATGAAAAAGTGCTCAACACGGCTCGGCATCAGGGAAATCCAAATCAAAACCTCAATGAGACACCACCTCAGACCCGTCAGAAGGGCTAAAATTAACAAGTCAGGGAACGACAGATGTTGGCGGGGATGTGGAGAAAGGGGAACCCTCCTACAGTGTTGGTGGGAATGCAAGCTGGCGCAACCCCTCTGGAAAACAGTATGGAGGTTCCTCAAACAGTTGAAATTAGAGCTACCATTCGATCCAGCAATGGCACTCCTGGGTGTTTACCCCAAAGATACAAAGGTAGGGACCCGAAGCGGTACGTGCACCCCATTGTTTATAGCAGCAATGTCCACAATAGCCAAACTGTGGAAAGAGCCAAGATGTCCATCGACAGAGGAATGGATAAAGAAGAGGTGGTATACATATACACAATGGAATATTATGCAGCCATCCAAAGGAATGAGATCTTGCCATGTGCAACGACGTGCATGGAACAGGAGGGTCCGATGATTAGTGAAATACGTCAATCAGAGAAAGACATGTATCATATGACCTCACTGATATGAGGAATTCTTAATGTCAGGAACAAACTGAGGGTTGCTGGAGTAGTCGGGGGTGGGAGGGATGGGGTGGCTGGGTGATAGACGTTGGGGAGGGTGTGAGCTACGGTGAGCGCTGTGAATTGTGTAAGACTGTTGAATCACAGATCTGTACTTCTGAAACAAATAACGCAACATATTTTAAGAATAAAGAAAAAGGAGAAGATAGCAGGAGAGGAAGAATGAAGGGGAGATAGTCAGACGGGGTGACGAACCAGGAGAGATGAGGTTTCAAGACGGGAGGTGGGTAGGGGGATGGGTTAGCCTGGTGATGGGTATTAAAGAGGGCACATTCCGCATGGAGCACTGTGTGTTAGGAACAAACAATGAATCATGGAACACTACACCAAAACAAATGATGTAGTACATGGTGATTAACAAAGCAATAAAAAACAAAGACTGTAATAAGAGATGAAGAAGGACACTATGTCCTACTTAAAGGGTCTATCCAACAAGAAGATCTAACAATTGTAAATATCTCTGCCCCGAACATGGGAGCATCCAATTATATAAGGCAATTAATAAGAAAAGCAAAGAAACACATTGACAACAATACAATAATAGTGGGGCACTTTAACACCCCCCTGACGGAAATGGCCAGATCATCTAAGCAAAAGATCAACAAGGAAATAAAGACTTGCAATGACACACTGGAGCAAATGGACTTCACAGACATATGCAGAACGTTCCATCCCAAAGCAACGGAATACACTTTCTTCTCTAGTGCCCATGGAACATTCTCCAGAATGGATCACATCCTAGGTCCCAAATCAGGTCTCAACCGGTACCAGAAGATTGGGATCATTCCCTGCACATTTTCAGACCACAATGCTTTGAAACTAGAACTCAATCACAAGAGGAAAGTCGGAAATACCTCAAATACATGGAGGCTAAAGAGCCTCCTACTAAAGAATGAATGGGTCAACCAGGAAATTAAAGAAGATTTTAAAAAACTCATGGAAACCAATGAAAATGAAAACACAACTGCCCAAAATCGTTGGGATACACCCACGGCAGTCCTGCGAGGAAAGTACATATCAATACAAGCCTTTGTCAAGAAACAAGAAAGGTCTCAAATACACAACCTAACCCTACACCTAAAGGAGCTGGAGAAAGAACGGCAAAGAAAGCCTAAACCCAGCAGGAGAAGAGAAATCATGAAGATCAGAGCAGAAATCAATGAACTAGAACCCAAAAGAACAGGAGAACAGATCAACGGAACTAGGAGCTGGTTCTTTGAAAGAATTCACAAGGTTGATAAACCCCTGGCCAGGCTGATCAAAAAGAAAAGAGAAATGACCCAAATCAACAAAATCAGGAATGAAAGAGGAGAGATCACAACCAACACCAAAGAAATACAAACAATGATAAGAACATAATATGAGCAACCCTATGGCAGCAAATTAGATAACCTGGAAGAAATGGGTGCCTTCCTAGAGATGTGTCAACTACCAAAACCGACCCATGAAGAAATAGAAAACCTAAAGAGTCCTATAACCACGAAGGCAATTGAAGCAGTCATCAAAAATCTCCCAAGAAACCAAAGCCCAGGGCCAGGTGGCTTCCCAGGGGAATTCTATCAGACATTTAAAGGAGAAATAATACCTAGTCTCCTGAAACGGTTCCCAAAGGTAGAAAGGCAAGGAAAACTTCCAAACTCATTTTACGAGGCCACCGTTACCTTGATCCCCAAACCAGACAAAGATCCCATCAAAAAGGAGAATTACAGACCCATATCCTTGATGAACATCGATGCAAAAATCCTCACCAAAATACTAGCCAAGAGGATCCAACAGTACATTAAAAGGACTATTCACCACGACCAAGTGGGATTTATCCCTGGGCCGCAAGGCTGGTTCAACATCCGCAAATCAATCAACGTGATAAAATACATTCACAAAAGAAAGAACAAGAATCATAGGATCCTCTCAATAGATGCAGAAAAAGCATTTGACAAAGTACAGCACCCTTTCTTGATCAAAACTCTTCAGAGTATAGGGACAGAGGGTACATACCTCAATATCATAAAAGCCATCTACGAAAAACCTACAGCGAATACCATTCTCAATGGGGAAAAGCTGAGAGCTTTTCCCCTAAGGTCAGGAACGCGGCAGGGAGAGCCACTCTCACCACTGCTACTCAACATAGTATTCGAAGTCCTAGCCACAGCAATCAGACAACAAAAAGAAATCAAAGGCATCCCAATCGGCAGAGAGGAAGTCAAACTCTCACTCTTTGCAGATGATATGATACTTTATGTGGAAAACCCCAAAGACTCCACCCCAAAACTGCTAGAACTCACACAGGGATTCAGTCAAGGAGCAGGCTATAAAATCAATGCACAGAAATCAGTGGCATTCCTCTACACCAACAACAAGACAGAAGAGAGAAAAATCAAGGAGTCGATCCCATTCACAATTGCACCCAAAACCAGAAGATACCTAGGAATAAATTGAACCAAAGAGGCAAAGGATCTCTACTCAGAAATCTACAGAATACTCAGGAATGAAATTGAAGAAGACACAAAGAAATGGAAAAACGTTCCATGCTCATGGATTGGGAGAACCAACATTGTGAAGAGGTCAATGCTCCCTAGAGCAATCTACACATTCAATGCAATCCCCATCAAAATACCATCCACTTTTTTCAAAGGAATGGAACAAATAATCCTAAATTTTGAATGGAACCAGAAGAGACCCCGAAGAGCCAGAGGAGTATTGAAAAAGAAGAGCAAAGCGGGCGGCATCACAATTCTGGACTTCGAGCGCTATGACGAAGCTGTCCTCGTCAAGACAGTATGGTACTGGCACAAAAACAGACACATAGATCCATGGAACAGAACCGAGAGCCCAGAAATGGACCCTCAACTCTATGGTCAACTTACCTTTGACAAAGCGGGAAAGAATGTCCAATGGCAAAAAGACAGCCTCTTCAACAACGGGTGTTGGGAAAATTGGACAGCCACATGCAGAAGAATGACACTGGACCATTTCCATACACCACACACAAAAATAGACTCCAAATGCGTGAAAGACCTCACTGTGAGACAGGAGTCCATCAAAATCCTAAAGGAGAACACAGGTAGCAAGCTCTTCGACGTCAGCCGCAGCAACTTCTTCCTAGAAACATCACCAAAGGCACGGGAAGCCAGGGCCAAAATGAACTATTGGGATTTCATCAAGATAAAAAGCTTTGGCACAGCAAAAGAAACAGTCCACAAAACCAAAAGACACCCGACACAATGGGAGAAAATATTTGCAAATGACATATCAGATAAAGGGCTACTATCCAAAATCTATAAAGAACTTATCGAACTCAACAGCCAAAGAACAAATAACCCAATCAACAAATGGGCAGAAGCCATGAACAGACATTTTTCCAAAGAAGACATCCAAATGGCCAACAGGCACATGAAAAAGTGCTCAACACGGCTCGGCATCAGGGAAATCCAAATCAAATCCTCAATGAGACACCACCTCACACCCGTCAGAAGGGCTAAAATTAACATGTCAGGGAACGACAGATGTTGGCGGGGATGTGGAGAAAGGGGAACCCTCCTACAGTGTTGGTGGGAATGCAAGCTGGCGCAACCCCTCTGGAAAACAGTATGGAGGTTCCTCAAACAGTTGAAATTAGAGCTACCATTCGATCCAGCAATGGCACTCCTGGGTATTTACCCCAAAGATACAAAGGTAGGGACCCGAAGCGGTACGTGCACCCCATTGTTTATAGCAGCAATGTCCACAGTAGCCAAACTTTGGAAAGAGCCAAGATGTCCATCGACAGAGGAATGGATAAAGAAGAGGTGGTATACATATACAAAATGGAATATTATGCCGCCATCAAAAGGAATGAGATCTTGCCATGTGCAACGACGTGGATGGAACAGGAGGGTCCGATGATTAGTGAAATACCTCAATCAGAGAAAGACATGTATCATATGACCTCACTGACATGAGGAATTCTTCATGTCAGGAACAAACTGAGGGTTGCTGGAGTGGTCGGGGGTGGGAGGGATGGGGTGGCTGGGTGATAGACATTGGGGAGGGTATGAGCTACGGTGAGCGCTGTGAATTGTGTAAGACTGTTGAATCACAGATCTGTACTTCTGAAACAAATAACGCAACATATTTTAAGAATAAAGAAAAAGGAGAAGATAGCAGGAGAGGAAGAATGAAGGGGAGATAGTCAGACGGGGAGACGAACCAGGAGAGATGATGGACTCTGAAAAACAAACTGAGGTTTCAAGACGGGAGGTGGGTAGGGGGATGGGTTAGCCTGGTGATGGGTATTAAAGAGGGCACATTCCGCATGGAGCACTGTGTGTTAGGAACAAACAATGAATCATGGAACACTACACCAAAACAAATGATGTAGTACATGGTGATTAACAAAGCAATAAAAATCAAAGACTGTAATAAGAGATGAAGTAGGACACTATGTCCTACTTAAAGGGTCTATCCAACAAGAAGATCTAACAATTGTAAATATCTCTGCCCCGAACATGGGAGCATCCAATTATATAAGGCAATTAATAAGAAAAGCAAAGAAACACATTGACAACAATACAATAATAGTGGGGCACTTTAACACCCCCCTGACTGAAATGGCCAGATCATCTAAGCAAAAGATCAACAAGGAAATAAAGACTTGCAATGACACACTGGAGCAAATGGACTTCACAGACATATGCAGAACGTTCCATCCCAAAGCAACGGAATACACTTTCTTCTCTAGTGCCCATGGAACATTCTCCAGAATGGATCACATCCTAGGTCCCAAATCAGGTCTCAACCGGTACCAGAAGATTGGGATCATTCCCTGCACATTTTCAGACCACAATGCTTTGAAACTAGAACTCAATCACAAGAGGAAAGTCGGAAAGACCTCAAATACATGGAGGCTAAAGAGCCTCCTACTAAAGAATGAATGGGTCAACCAGGAAATTAAAGAAGATTTTAAAAAACTCATGGAAACCAATGAAAATGAAAACACAACTGCCCAAAATCGTTGGGATACACCCACGGCAGTCCTGCGAGGAAAGTACATATCAATACAAGCCTTTGTCAAGAAACAAGAAAGGTCTCAAATACACAACCTAACCCTACACCTAAAGGAGCTGGAGAAAGAACGGCAAAGAAAGCCTAAACCCAGCAGGAGAAGAGAAATCATGAAGATCAGAGCAGAAATCAATGAACTAGAACCCAAAAGAACAGGAGAACAGATCAACGGAACTAGGAGCTGGTTCTTTGAAAGAATTCACAAGGTTGATAAACCCCTGGCCAGGCTGATCAAAAAGAAAAGAGAAATGACCCAAATCAACAAAATCAGGAATGAAAGAGGAGAGATCACAACCAACACCAAAGAAATACAAACAATGATAAGAACATAATATGAGCAACCCTATGGCAGCAAATTAGATAACCTGGAAGAAATGGGTGCCTTCCTAGAGATGTGTCAACTACCAAAACCGACCCAGGAAGAAATAGAAAACCTAAAGTGTCCTATAACCACGAAGGCAATTGAAGAAGTCATCAAAAATCTCCCAAGAAACCAAAGCCCAGGGCCAGGTGGCTTCCCAGGGGAATTCTATCAGACATTTAAAGGAGAAATAATACCTAGTCTCCTGAAACGGTTCCCAAAGGTAGAAAGGCAAGGAAAACTTCCAAACTCATTTTACGAGGCCACCGTTACCTTGATCCCCAAACCAGACAAAGATCCCATCAAAAAGGAGAATTACAGACCCATATCCTTGATGAACATCGATGCAAAAATCCTCACCAAAATACTAGCCAAGAGGATCCAACAGTACATTAAAAGGACTATTCACCACGACCAAGTGGGATTTATCCCTGGGCCGCAAGGCTGGTTCAACATCCGCAAATCAATCAACGTGATAAAATACATTCACAAAAGAAAGAACAAGAATCATAGGATCCTCTCAATAGATGCAGAAAAAGCATTTGACAAAGTACAGCACCCTTTCTTGATCAAAACTCTTCAGAGTATAGGGACAGAGGGTACATACCTCAATATCATAAAAGCCATCTACGAAAAACCTACAGCGAATACCATTCTCAATGGGGAAAAGCTGAGAGCTTTTCCCCTAAGGTCAGGAACGCGGCAGGGAGAGCCACTCTCACCACTGCTACTCAACATAGTATTCGAAGTCCTAGCCACAGCAATCAGACAACAAAAAGAAATCAAAGGCATCCCAATCGGCAGAGAGGAAGTCAAACTCTCACTCTTTGCAGATGATATGATACTTTATGTGGAAAACCCCAAAGACTCCACCCCAAAACTGCTAGAACTCACACAGGAATTCAGTCAAGGAGCAGGCTATAAAATCAATGCACAGAAATCAGTGGCATTCCTCTACACCAACAACAAGACAGAAGAGAGACAAACCAAGGAGTCGATCCCATTCACAATTGCACCCAAAAACATAAGATACCTAGGAATAAATTGAACCAAAGAGGCAAAGGATCTGTACTCAGAAATCTACAGAATACTCAGGAATGAAATTGAAGAAGACACAAAGAAATGGAAAAACGTTCCATGCTCATGGATTGGGAGAACCAACATTGTGAAGAGGTCAATGCTCCCTAGAGCAATCTACACATTCAATGCAATCCCCATCAAAATACCATCCACTTTTTTCAAAGGAATGGAACAAATAATCCTAAATTTTGAATGGAACCAGAAGAGACCCCGAAGAGCCAGAGGAGTATTGAAAAAGAAGAGCAAAGCGGGCGGCATCACAATTCTGGACTTCGAGCGCTATGACAAAGCTGTCCTCATCAAGACAGTATGGTACTGGCACAAAAACAGACACATAGATCCATGGAACAGAATCGAGAGGCCAGAAATGGACCCTCAACTCTATGGTCAACTTACCTTTGACAAAGCGGGAAAGAATGTCCAATGGCAAAAAGACAGCCTCTTCAACAACGGGTGTTGGGAAAATTGGACAGCCACATGCAGAAGAATGACACTGGACCATTTCCATACACCACACACAAAAATAGAATCCAAATGCGTGAAAGACCTCACTGTGAGACAGGAGTCCATCAAAATCCTAAAGGAGAACACAGGTAGCAAGCTCTTCGACGTCAGCCGCAGCAACTTCTTCCTAGAAACATCACCAAAGGCACGGGAAGCCAGGGCAAAAATGAACTATTGGGATTTCATCAAGATAAAAAGCTTTGGCACAGCAAAAGAAACAGTCCACAAAACCAAAAGACACCCGACACAATGGGAGAAAATATTTGCAAATGACATATCAGATAAAGGGCTACTATCCAAAATCTATAAAGAACTTATCGAACTCAACAGCCAAAGAACAAATAATCCAATCAAGAAATGGGCAGAAGCCATGAACAGACATTTATCCAAAGAAGACATCCAAATGGCCAACAGGCACATGAAAAAGTGCTCAACACGGCTCGGCATCAGGGAAATCCAAATCAAAACCTCAATGAGACACCACCTCAGACCCGTCAGAAGGGCTAAAATTAACAAGTCAGGGAACGACAGATGTTGGCGGGGATGTGGAGAAAGGGGAACCCTCCTACAGTGTTGGTGGGAATGCAAGCTGGCGCAACCCCTCTGGAAAACAGTATGGAGGTTCCTCAAACAGTTGAAATTAGAGCTACCATTCGATCCAGCAATGGCACTCCTGGGTGTTTACCCCAAAGATACAAAGGTAGGGACCCGAAGCGGTACGTGCACCCCATTGTTTATAGCAGCAATGTCCACAATAGCCAAACTGTGGAAAGAGCCAAGATGTCCATCGACAGAGGAATGGATAAAGAAGAGGTGGTATACATATACACAATGGAATATTATGCAGCCATCCAAAGGAATGAGATCTTGCCATGTGCAACGACGTGCATGGAACAGGAGGGTCCGATGATTAGTGAAATACGTCAATCAGAGAAAGACATGTATCATATGACCTCACTGATATGAGGAATTCTTAATGTCAGGAACAAACTGAGGGTTGCTGGAGTAGTCGGGGGTGGGAGGGATGGGGTGGCTGGGTGATAGACGTTGGGGAGGGTGTGAGCTACGGTGAGCGCTGTGAATTGTGTAAGACTGTTGAATCACAGATCTGTACTTCTGAAACAAATAACGCAACATATTTTAAGAATAAAGAAAAAGGAGAAGATAGCAGGAGAGGAAGAATGAAGGGGAGATAGTCAGACGGGGTGACGAACCAGGAGAGATGAGGTTTCAAGACGGGAGGTGGGTAGGGGGATGGGTTAGCCTGGTGATGGGTATTAAAGAGGGCACATTCCGCATGGAGCACTGTGTGTTAGGAACAAACAATGAATCATGGAACACTACACCAAAACAAATGATGTAGTACATGGTGATTAACAAAGCAATAAAAAACAAAGACTGTAATAAGAGATGAAGAAGGACACTATGTCCTACTTAAAGGGTCTATCCAACAAGAAGATCTAACAATTGTAAATATCTCTGCCCCGAACATGGGAGCATCCAATTATATAAGGCAATTAATAAGAAAAGCAAAGAAACACATTGACAACAATACAATAATAGTGGGGCACTTTAACACCCCCCTGACGGAAATGGCCAGATCATCTAAGCAAAAGATCAACAAGGAAATAAAGACTTGCAATGACACACTGGAGCAAATGGACTTCACAGACATATGCAGAACGTTCCATCCCAAAGCAACGGAATACACTTTCTTCTCTAGTGCCCATGGAACATTCTCCAGAATGGATCACATCCTAGGTCCCAAATCAGGTCTCAACCGGTACCAGAAGATTGGGATCATTCCCTGCACATTTTCAGACCACAATGCTTTGAAACTAGAACTCAATCACAAGAGGAAAGTCGGAAATACCTCAAATACATGGAGGCTAAAGAGCCTCCTACTAAAGAATGAATGGGTCAACCAGGAAATTAAAGAAGATTTTAAAAAACTCATGGAAACCAATGAAAATGAAAACACAACTGCCCAAAATCGTTGGGATACACCCACGGCAGTCCTGCGAGGAAACTACATATCAATACAAGCCTTTGTCAAGAAACAAGAAAGGTCTCAAATACACAACCTAACCCTACACCTAAAGGAGCTGGAGAAAGAACGGCAAAGAAAGCCTAAACCCAGCAGGAGAAGAGAAATCATGAAGATCAGAGCAGAAATCAATGAACTAGAACCCAAAAGAACAGGAGAACAGATCAACGGAACTAGGAGCTGGTTCTTTGAAAGAATTCACAAGGTTGATAAACCCCTGGCCAGGCTGATCAAAAAGAAAAGAGAAATGACCCAAATCAACAAAATCAGGAATGAAAGAGGAGAGATCACAACCAACACCAAAGAAATACAAACAATGATAAGAACATAATATGAGCAACCCTATGGCAGCAAATTAGATAACCTGGAAGAAATGGGTGCCTTCCTAGAGATGTGTCAACTACCAAAACCGACCCATGAAGAAATAGAAAACCTAAAGAGTCCTATAACCACGAAGGCAATTGAAGCAGTCATCAAAAATCTCCCAAGAAACCAAAGCCCAGGGCCAGGTGGCTTCCCAGGGGAATTCTATCAGACATTTAAAGGAGAAATAATACCTAGTCTCCTGAAACGGTTCCCAAAGGTAGAAAGGCAAGGAAAACTTCCAAACTCATTTTACGAGGCCACCGTTACCTTGATCCCCAAACCAGACAAAGATCCCATCAAAAAGGAGAATTACAGACCCATATCCTTGATGAACATCGATGCAAAAATCCTCACCAAAATACTAGCCAAGAGGATCCAACAGTACATTAAAAGGACTATTCACCACGACCAAGTGGGATTTATCCCTGGGCCGCAAGGCTGGTTCAACATCCGCAAATCAATCAACGTGATAAAATACATTCACAAAAGAAAGAACAAGAATCATAGGATCCTCTCAATAGATGCAGAAAAAGCATTTGACAAAGTACAGCACCCTTTCTTGATCAAAACTCTTCAGAGTATAGGGACAGAGGGTACATACCTCAATATCATAAAAGCCATCTACGAAAAACCTACAGCGAATACCATTCTCAATGGGGAAAAGCTGAGAGCTTTTCCCCTAAGGTCAGGAACGCGGCAGGGAGAGCCACTCTCACCACTGCTACTCAACATAGTATTCGAAGTCCTAGCCACAGCAATCAGACAACAAAAAGAAATCAAAGGCATCCCAATCGGCAGAGAGGAAGTCAAACTCTCACTCTTTGCAGATGATATGATACTTTATGTGGAAAACCCCAAAGACTCCACCCCAAAACTGCTAGAACTCACACAGGGATTCAGTCAAGGAGCAGGCTATAAAATCAATGCACAGAAATCAGTGGCATTCCTCTACACCAACAACAAGACAGAAGAGAGAAAAATCAAGGAGTCGATCCCATTCACAATTGCACCCAAAACCAGAAGATACCTAGGAATAAATTGAACCAAAGAGGCAAAGGATCTCTACTCAGAAATCTACAGAATACTCAGGAATGAAATTGAAGAAGACACAAAGAAATGGAAAAACGTTCCATGCTCATGGATTGGGAGAACCAACATTGTGAAGAGGTCAATGCTCCCTAGAGCAATCTACACATTCAATGCAATCCCCATCAAAATACCATCCACTTTTTTCAAAGGAATGGAACAAATAATCCTAAATTTTGAATGGAACCAGAAGAGACCCCGAAGAGCCAGAGGAGTATTGAAAAAGAAGAGCAAAGCGGGCGGCATCACAATTCTGGACTTCGAGCGCTATGACGAAGCTGTCCTCGTCAAGACAGTATGGTACTGGCACAAAAACAGACACATAGATCCATGGAACAGAACCGAGAGCCCAGAAATGGACCCTCAACTCTATGGTCAACTTACCTTTGACAAAGCAGGAAAGAATGTCCAATGGCAAAAAGACAGCCTCTTCAACAACGGGTGTTGGGAAAATTGGACAGCCACATGCAGAAGAATGACACTGGACCATTTCCATACACCACACACAAAAATAGACTCCAAATGCGTGAAAGACCTCACTGTGAGACAGGAGTCCATCAAAATCCTAAAGGAGAACACAGGTAGCAAGCTCTTCGACGTCAGCCGCAGCAAGTTCTTCCTAGAAACATCACCAAAGGCACGGGAAGCCAGGGCCAAAATGAACTATTGGGATTTCATCAAGATAAAAAGCTTTGGCACAGCAAAAGAAACAGTCCACAAAACCAAAAGACACCCGACACAATGGGAGAAAATATTTGCAAATGACATATCAGATAAAGGGCTACTATCCAAAATCTATAAAGAACTTATCGAACTCAAAAGCCAAAGAACAAATAACCCAATCAACAAATGGGCAGAAGCCATGAACAGACATTTTTCCAAAGAAGACATCCAAATGGCCAACAGGCACAAGAAAAAGTGCTCAACACGGCTCGGCATCAGGGAAATCCAAATCAAATCCTCAATGAGATACCACCTCACACCCGTCAGAAGGGCTAAAATTAAGAAGTCAGGGAACGACAGATGTTGGCGGGGATGTGGAGAAAGGGGAACCCTCCTACAGTGTTGGTGGGAATACAAGCTGGCGCAACCCCTCTGGAAAACAGTATGGAGGTTCCTCAAACAGTTGAAATTAGAGCTACCATTCGATCCAGCAATGGCACTCCTGGGTATTTACCCCAAAGATACAAAGGTAGGGACCCGAAGCGGTACGTGCACCCCATTGTTTTTAGCAGCAATGTCCACAGTAGCCAAACTTTGGAAAGAGCCAAGATGTCCATCGACAGAGGAATGGATAAAGAAGAGGTGGTATACATATACAAAATGGAATATTATGCCGCCATCAAAAGGAATGAGATCTTGCCATGTGCAACGACGTGGATGGAACAGGAGGGTCCGATGATTAGTGAAATACCTCAATCAGAGAAAGACATGTATCATATGACCTCACTGACATGAGGAATTCTTAATGTCAGGAACAAACTGAGGGTTGCTGGAGTGGTCGGGGGTGGGAGGGATGGGGTGGCTGGGTGATAGACATTGGGGAGGGTATGAGCTACGGTGAGCGCTGTGAATTGTGTAAGACTGTTGAATCACAGATCTGTACTTCTGAAACAAATAACGCAACATATTTTAAGAATAAAGAAAAAGGAGAAGATAGCAGGAGAGGAAGAATGAAGGGGAGATAGTCAGACGGGGAGACGAACCAGGAGAGATGATGGACTCTGAAAAACAAACTGAGGTTTCAAGACGGGAGGTGGGTAGGGGGATGGGTTAGCCTGGTGATGGGTATTAAAGAGGGCACATTCCGCATGGAGCACTGTGTGTTAGGAACAAACAATGAATCATGGAACACTACACCAAAACAAATGATGTAGTACATGGTGATTAACAAAGCAATAAAAATCAAAGACTGTAATAAGAGATGAAGTAGGACACTATGTCCTACTTAAAGGGTCTATCCAACAAGAAGATCTAACAATTGTAAATATCTCTGCCCCGAACATGGGAGCATCCAATTATATAAGGCAATTAATAAGAAAAGCAAAGAAACACATTGACAACAATACAATAATAGTGGGGCACTTTAACACCCCCCTGACTGAAATGGCCAGATCATCTAAGCAAAAGATCAACAAGGAAATAAAGACTTGCAATGACACACTGGAGCAAATGGACTTCACAGACATATGCAGAACGTTCCATCCCAAAGCAACGGAATACACTTTCTTCTCTAGTGCCCATGGAACATTCTCCAGAATGGATCACATCCTAGGTCCCAAATCAGGTCTCAACCGGTACCAGAAGATTGGGATCATTCCCTGCACATTTTCAGACCACAATGCTTTGAAACTAGAACTCAATCACAAGAGGAAAGTCGGAAAGACCTCAAATACATGGAGGCTAAAGAGCCTCCTACTAAAGAATGAATGGGTCAACCAGGAAATTAAAGAAGATTTTAAAAAACTCATGGAAACCAATGAAAATGAAAACACAACTGCCCAAAATCGTTGGGATACACCCACGGCAGTCCTGCGAGGAAAGTACATATCAATACAAGCCTTTGTCAAGAAACAAGAAAGGTCTCAAATACACAACCTAACCCTACACCTAAAGGAGCTGGAGAAAGAACGGCAAAGAAAGCCTAAACCCAGCAGGAGAAGAGAAATCATGAAGATCAGAGCAGAAATCAATGAACTAGAACCCAAAAGAACAGGAGAACAGATCAACGGAACTAGGAGCTGGTTCTTTGAAAGAATTCACAAGGTTGATAAACCCCTGGCCAGGCTGATCAAAAAGAAAAGAGAAATGACCCAAATCAACAAAATCAGGAATGAAAGAGGAGAGATCACAACCAACACCAAAGAAATACAAACAATGATAAGAACATAATATGAGCAACCCTATGGCAGCAAATTAGATAACCTGGAAGAAATGGGTGCCTTCCTAGAGATGTGTCAACTACCAAAACCGACCCAGGAAGAAATAGAAAACCTAAAGAGTCCTATAACCACGAAGGCAATTGAAGCAGTCATCAAAAATCTCCCAAGAAACCAAAGCCCAGGGCCAGGTGGCTTCCCAGGGGAATTCTATCAGACATTTAAAGGAGAAATAATACCTAGTCTCCTGAAACGGTTCCCAAAGGTAGAAAGGCAAGGAAAACTTCCAAACTCATTTTACGAGGCCACCGTTACCTTGATCCCCAAACCAGACAAAGATCCCATCAAAAAGGAGAATTACAGACCCATATCCTTGATGAACATCGATGCAAAAATCCTCACCAAAATACTAGGCAAGAGGATCCAACAGTACATTAGAAGGACTATTCACCACGACCAAGTGAGATTTATCCCTGGGCCGCAAGGCTGGTTCAACATCCGCAAATCAATCAACGTGATAAAATACATTCACAAAAGAAAGAACAAGAATCATAGGATCCTCTCAATAGATGCAGAAAAACCATTTGACAAAGTACAGCACCCTTTCTTGATCAAAACTCTTCAGAGTATAGGGACAGAGGGTACATACCTCAATATCATAAAAGCCATCTACGAAAAACCTACAGCGAATACCATTCTCAATGGGGAAAAGCTGAGAGCTTTTCCTCTAAGGTCAGGAACGCGGCAGGGAGAGCCACTCTCACCACTGCTACTCAACATAGTATTCGAAGTCCTAGCCACAGCAATCAGACAACAAAAAGAAATCAAAGGCATCCCAATCGGCAGAGAGGAAGTCAAACTCTCACTCTTTGCAGATGATATGATACTTTATGTGGAAAACCCCAAAGACTCCACCCCAAAACTGCTAGAACTCACACAGGAATTCAGTCAAGGAGCAGGCTATAAAATCAATGCACAGAAATCAGTGGCATTCCTCTACACCAACAACAAGACAGAAGAGAGACAAATCAAGGAGTCGATCCCATTCACAATTGCACCCAAAACCATAAGATACCTAGGAATAAATTGAACCAAGGAGGCAAAGGATCTGTACTCAGAAATCTACAGAATACTCATGAATGAAATTGAAGAAGACACAAAGAAATGGAAAAACGTTCCATGCTCATGGATTGGGAGAACCAACATTGTGAAGAGGTCAATGCTCCCTAGACCAATCTACACATTCAATGCAATCCCCATCAAAATACCATCCACTTTTTTCAAAGGAATGGAACAAATAATCCTAAATTTTGAATGGAACCAGAAGAGACCGCGAATAGCCAGAGGAATATTGAAAAAGAAGAGCAAAGCGGGCAGCATCAGAATTCTGGACTTCGAGCGCTATGACAAAGCTGTCCTCGTCAAGACAGTATGGTACTGGCACAAAAACAGACACATAGATCCATGGAACAGAACCGAGAGCCCAGAAATGGACCCTCAACTCTATGGTCAACTTACCTTTGACAAAGCAGGAAAGAATGTCCAATGGCAAAAAGACAGCCTCTTCAACAACGGGTGTTGGGAAAATTGGACAGCCACATGCAGAAGAATGACACTGGACCATTTCCATACACCACACACAAAAATAGACTCCAAATGCGTGAAAGACCTCACTGTGAGACAGGAGTCCATCAAAATCCTAAAGGAGAACACAGGTAGCAAGCTCTTCGACGTCAGCCGCAGCAACTTCTTCCTAGAAACATCAACAAAGGCACGGGAAGCCAGGGCCAAAATGAACTATTGGGATTTCATCAAGATAAAAAGCTTTGGCACAGCAAAAGAAACAGTCCACAAAACCAAAACACACCCGACACAATGGGAGAAAATATTTGCAAATGACATATCAGATAAAGGGCTACTATCCAAAATCTATAAAGAACTTATCGAACTCAACAGCCAAAGAACAAATAACCCAATCAACAAATGGGCAGAAGCCATGAACAGACATTTTTCCAAAGAAGACATCCAAATGGCCAACAGGCACATGAAAAAGTGCTCAACACGGCTCGGCATCAGGGAAATCCAAATCAAATCCTCAATGAGACACCACCTCACACCCGTCAGAAGGGCTAAAATTAACATGTCAGGGAACGACAGATGTTGGCGGGGATGTGGAGAAAGGGGAACCCTCCTACAGTGTTGGTGGGAATGCAACCTGGCGCAACCCCTCTGGAAAACAGTATGGAGGTTCCTCAAACAGTTGAAATTAGAGCTACCATTCGATCCAGCAATGGCACTCCTGGGTATTTACCCGAAAGATACAAAGGTAGGGACCCGAAGCGGTACGTGCACCCCATTGTTTATAGCAGCAATGTCCACAATAGCCAAACTGTGGAAAGAGCCAAGATGTCCATCGACAGAGGAATGGATAAAGAAGAGGTGGTATACATATACACAATGGAATATTATGCAGCCATCCAAAGGAATGAGATCTTGCCATGTGCAACGACGTGGATGGAACAGGAGGGTCCGATGATTAGTGAAATACGTCAATCAGAGAAAGACATGTATCATATGACCTCACTGACATGAGGAATTCTTAATGTCAGGAACAAACTGAGGGTTGCTGGAGTGGTCGGGGGTGGGAGGGATGGGGTGGCTGGGTGATAGACATTGGGGAGGGTATGAGCTACGGTGAGCGCTGTGAATTGTGTAAGACTGTTGAATCACAGATCTGTACTTCTGAAACAAATAACGCAACATATTTTAAGAATAAAGAAAAAGGAGAAGATAGCAGGAGAGGAAGAATGAAGGGGAGTTAGTCAGAGGGGGAGACGAACCAGGAGAGATGATGGACTCTGAAAAACAAACTGAGGTTTCAAGACGGGAGGTGGGTAGGGGGATGGGTTAGCCTGGTGATGGGTATTAAAGAGGGCACATTCCGCATGGAGCACTGTGTGTTAGGAACAAACAATGAATCATGGAACACTACACCAAAACAAATGATGTAGTACATGGTGATTAACAAAGCAATAAAAATCAAAGACTGTAATAAGAGATGAAGAAGGACACTATGTCCTACTTAAAGGGTCTATCCAACAAGAAGATCTAACAATTGTAAATATCTATGCCCCGAACATGGGAGCATCCAATTATATAAGGCAATTAATAAGAAAAGCAAAGAAACACATTGACAACCATACAATAATAGTGGGGCACTTTAACACCCCCCTGACTGAAATGGCCAGATCATCTAAGCAAAAGATCAACAAGGAAATAAAGACTTGCAATGACACACTGGAGCAAATGGACTTCACAGACATATGCAGAACGTTCCATCCCAAAGCAACGGAATACACTTTCTTCTCTAGTGCCCATGGAACATTCTCCAGAATGGATCACATCCTAGGTCCCAAATCAGGTCTCAACCGGTACCAAAAGATTGGCATCATTCCCTGCACATTTTCAGACCACAATGGTTTGAAACTAGAACTCAATCACAAGAGGAAAGTCGGAAAGACCTCAAATACATGGAGGCTAAAGAGCCTCCTACTAAAGAATGAATGGGTCAACCAGGAAATTAAAGAAGATTTTAAAAAACTCATGGAAACCAATGAAAATGAAAACACAACTGCCCAAAATCGTTGGGATACACCCACGGCAGTCCTGCGAGGAAAGTACATATCAATACAAGGCTTTGTCAAGAAACAAGAAAGGTCTCAAATACACAACCTAACCCTACACCTAAAGGAGCTGGAGAAAGAACGGCAAAGAAAGCCTAAACCCAGCAGGAGAAGAGAAATCATGAAGATCAGAGCAGAAATCAATGAACTAGAACCCAAAAGAACAGGAGAAGAAATCAACGGAACTAGGAGCTGGTTCTTTGAAAGAATTCACATGGTTGATAAACCCCTGGCCAGGCTGATCAAAAAGAAAAGAGAAATGACCCAAATCAACAAAATCAGGAATGAAAGAGGAGAGATCACAACCAACACCAAAGAAATACAAACAATGATAAGAACATAATTTGAGCAACCCTATGGCAGCAAATTAGATAACCTGGAAGAAATGGGTGCCTTCCTAGAGATGTGTCAACTACCAAAACTGACCCAGGAAGAAATAGAAAACCTAAAGAGTCCTATAACCACGAAGGCAATTGAAGCAGTCATCAAAGATCTCCCAAGAAACCAAAGCCCAGGGCCAGGTGGCTTCCCAGGGGAATTCTATCAGACATTTAAAGAAGAAATAATACCTAGTCTCCTGAAACGGTTCCCAAAGGTAGAAAGGCAAGGAAAACTTCCAAACTCATTTTATGAGGCCACCGTTACCTTGATCCCCAAACCAGACAAAGATCCCATCAAAAAGGAGAATTACAGACCCATATCCTTGATGAACATCGATGCAAAAATCCTCACCAAAATACTAGCCAAGAGGATCCAACAGTACATTAAAAGGACTATTCACCACGACCAAGTGGGATTTATCCCTGGGCCGCAAGGCTGGTTCAACATCCGCAAATCAATCAACGTGATAAAATACATTCACAAAAGAAAGAACAAGAATCATAGGATCCTCTCAATAGATGCAGAAAAAGCATTTGACAAAGTACAGCACCCTTTCTTGATCAAAACTCTTCAGAGTATAGGGACAGAGTGTACATACCTCAATATCATAAAAGCCATCTACGAAAAACCTACAGCGAATACCATTCTCAATGGGGAAAAGCTGAGAGCTTTTCCTCTAAGGTCAGGAACGCGGCAGGGAGAGCCACTCTCACCACTGCTACTCAACATAGTATTCGAATTCCTAGCCACAGCAATCAGACAACAAAAAGAAATCAAAGGCATCCCAATCGGCAGAGAGGAAGTCAAACTCTCACTCTTTGCAGATGATATGATACTTTATGTGGAAAACCCAAAAGACTCCACCCCAAAACTGCTAGAACTCACACAGGAATTCAGTCAAGGAGCAGGCTATAAAATCAATGCACAGAAATCAGTGGCATTCCTCTACACCAACAACAAGACAGAAGAGAGACAAATCAAGGAGTCGATCCCATTCACAATTGCACCCAAAACCATAAGATACCTAGGAATAAATTGAACCAAGGAGGCAAAGGATCTGTACTCAGAAATCTACAGAATACTCATGAATGAAATTGAAGAAGACACAAAGAAATGGAAAAACGTTCCATGCTCATGGATTGGGAGAACCAACATTGTGAAGAGGTCAATGCTCCCTAGAGCAATCTACACATTCAATGCAATCCCCATCAAAATACCATCCACTTTTTTCAAAGGAATGGAACAAATAATCCTAAATTTTGAATGGAACCAGAAGAGACCCCGAATAGCCAGAGGAATATTGAAAAAGAAGAGCAAAGCGGGCAGCATCAGAATTCTGGACTTCGAGCGCTATGACAAAGCTGTCCTCGTAAAGACAGTATGGTACTGGCACAAAAACAGACACATAGATCCATGGAACAGAACCGAGAGCCCAGAAATGGACCCTCAACTCTATGGTCAACTTACCTTTGACAAAGCAGGAAAGAATGTCCAATGGCAAAAAGACAGCCTCTTCAACAACGGGTGTTGGGAAAATTGGACAGCCACATGCAGAAGAATGACACTGGACCATTTCCATACACCACACACAAAAATAGACTCCAAATGCGTGAAAGACCTCACTGTGAGACAGGAGTCCATCAAAATCCTAAAGGAGAACACAGGTAGCAAGCTCTTCGACGTCAGCCGCAGCAACTTCTTCCTACAAACATCACCAAAGGCACGGGAAGCCAGGGCCAAAATGAACTATTGGGATTTCATCAAGATAAAAAGCTTTGGCACAGCAAAAGAAACAGTCCACAAAACCAAAAGACACCCGACACAATGGGAGAAAATATTTGCAAATGACATATCAGATAAAGGGCTACTATCCAAAATCTATAAAGAACTTATCGAACTCAACAGCCAAATAACAAATAACCCAATCAACAAATGGGCAGAAGCCATGAACAGACATTTTTCCAAAGAAGACATCCAAATGGCCAACAGGCACATGAAAAAGTGCTCAACACGGCTCGGCATCAGGGAAATCCAAATCAAATCCTCAATGAGACACCACCTCACACCCGTCAGAAGGGCTAAAATTAACATGTCAGGGAACGACAGATGTTGGCGGGGATGTGGAGAAAGGGGAACCCTCCTACAGTGTTGGTGGGAATGCAAGCTGGCGCAACCCCTCTGGAAAACAGTATGGAGGTTCCTCAAACAGTTGAAATTAGAGCTACCATTCGATCCAGCAATGGCACTCCTGGGTATTTACCCGAAAGATACAAAGGTAGGGACCCGAAGCGGTACGTGCACCCCATTGTTTATAGTAGCAATGTCCACAATAGCCAAACTGTGGAAAGAGCCAAGATGTCCATCGACAGAGGAATGGATAAAGAAGAGGTGGTATACATATACACAATGGAATATTATGCAGCCATCCAAAGGAATGAGATCTTGCCATGTGCAACGACGTGGATGGAACAGGAGGGTCCGATGATTAGTGAAATACGTCAATCAGAGAAAGACATGTATCATATGACCTCACTGACATGAGGAATTCTTAATGTCAGGAACAAACTGAGGGTTGCTGGAGTGGTCGGGGGTGGGAGGGATGGGGTGGCTGGGTGATAGACATTGGGGAGGGTATGAGCTACGGTGAGCGCTGTGAATTGTGTAAGACTGTTGAATCACAGATCTGTACTTCTGAAACAAATAACGCAACATATTTTAAGAATAAAGAAAAAGGAGAAGATAGCAGGAGAGGAAGAATGAAGGGGAGTTAGTCAGAGGGGGAGACGAACCAGGAGAGATGATGGACACTGAAAAACAAACTGAGGTTTCAAGACGGGAGGTGGGTAGGGGGATGGGTTAGCCTGGTGATGGGTATTAAAGAGGGCACATTCCGCATGGAGCACTGTGTGTTAGGAACAAACAATGAATCATGGAACACTACACCAAAACAAATGATGTAGTACATGGTGATTAACAAAGCAATAAAAATCAAAGACTGTAATAAGAGATGAAGAAGGACACTATGTCCTACTTAAAGGGTCTATCCAACAAGAAGATCTAACAATTGTAAATATCTATGCCCCGAACATGGGAGCATCCAATTATATAAGGCAATTAATAAGAAAATCAAAGAAACACATTGACAACCATACAATAATAGTGGGGCACTTTAACACCCCCCTGACTGAAATGGCCAGATCATCTAAGCAAAAGATCAACAAGGAAATAAAGACTTGCAATGACACACTGGAGCAAATGGACTTCACAGACATATGCAGAACGTTCCATCCCAAAGCAACGGAATACACTTTCTTCTCTAGTGCCCATGGAACATTCTCCAGAATGGATCACATCCTAGGTCCCAAATCAGGTCTCAACCGGTACCAAAAGATTGGCATCATTCCCTGCACATTTTCAGACCACAATGCTTTGAAACTAGAACTCAATCACAAGAGGAAAGTCGGAAAGACCTCAAATACATGGAGGCTAAAGAGCCTCCTACTAAAGAATGAATGGGTCAACCAGGAAATTAAAGAAGATTTTAAAAAACTCATGGAAACCAATGAAAATGAAAACACAACTGCCCAAAATCGTTGGGATACACCCACGGCAGTCCTGCGAGGAAAGTACATATCAATACAAGGCTTTGTCAAGAAACAAGAAAGGTCTCAAATACACAACCTAACCCTACACCTAAAGGAGCTGGAGAAAGAACGGCAAAGAAAGCCTAAACCCAGCAGGAGAAGAGAAATCATGAAGATCAGAGCAGAAATCAATGAACTAGAACCCAAAAGAACAGGAGAAGAGATCAACGGAACTAGGAGCTGGTTCTTTGAAAGAATTCACAACGGTGATAAACCCCTGGCCAGGCTGATCAAAAAGAAAAGAGAAATGACCCAAATCAACAAAATCAGGAATGAAAGAGGAGAGATCACAACCAACACCAAAGAAATACAAACAATGATAAGAACATAATTTGAGCAACCCTATGGCAGCAAATTAGATAACCTGGAAGAAATGGGTGCCTTCCTAGAGATGTGTCAACTACCAAAACTGACCCAGGAAGAAATAGAAAACCTAAAGAGTCCTATAACCACGAAGGCAATTGAAGCAGTCATCAAAGATCTCCCAAGAAACCAAAGCCCAGGGCCAGGTGGCTTCCCAGGGGAATTCTATCAGACATTTAATGAAGAAATAATACCTAGTCTCCTGAAACGGTTCCCAAAGGTAGAAAGGCAAGGAAAACTTCCAAACTCATTTTATGAGGCCACCGTTACCTTGATCCCCAAACCAGACAAAGATCCCATCAAAAAGGAGAATTACAGACCCATATCCTTGATGAACATCGATGCAAAAATCCTCACCAAAATACTATCCAAGAGGATCCAACAGTACATTAAAAGGACTATTCACCACGACCAAGTGGGATTTATCCCTGGGCCGCAAGGCTGGTTCAACATCCGCAAATCAATCAACGTGATAAAATACATTCACAAAAGAAAGAACAAGAATCATAGGATCCTCTCAATAGATGCAGAAAAAGCATTTGACAAAGGACAGCACCCTTTCTTGATCAAAACTCTTCAGAGTATAGGGACAGAGGGTACATACCTCAATATCATAAAAGCCATCTACGAAAAACCTACAGCGAATATCATTCTCAATGGGGAAAAGCTGAGAGCTTTTCCCCTAAGGTCAGGAACGCGGCAGGGAGAGCCACTCTCACCACTGCTACTCAACATAGTATTCGAAGTCCTAGCCACAGCAATCAGACAACAAAAAGAAATCAAAGGCATCCCAATCGGCAGAGAGGAAGTCAAACTCTCACTCTTTGCAGATGATATGATACTTTATGTGGAAAACCCCAAAGACTCCACCCCAAAACTGCTAGAACTCACACAGGAATTCAGTCAAGGAGCAGGCTATAAAATCAATGCACAGAAATCAGTGGCATTCCTCTACACCAACAACAAGACAGAAGAGAGACAAAGCAAGGAGTCGATCCCATTCACAATTGCACCCAAAACCATAAGATACCTAGGAATAAATTGAACCAAGGAGGCAAAGGATCTGTACTCAGAAATCTACAGAATACTCAGGAATGAAATTGAAGAAGACACAAAGAAATGGAAAAACGTTCCATGCTCATGGATTGGGAGAACCAACATTGTGAAGAGGTCAATGCTCCCTAGAGCAATCTACACATTCAATGCAATCCCCATCAAAATACCATCCACTTTTTTCAAAGGAATGGAACAAATAATCCTAAATTTTGAATGGAACCAGAAGAGACCCCGAATAGCCAGAGGAATATTGAAAATGAAGAGCAAAGCGGGCGGCATCAGAATTCTGGACTTCGAGCGCTATGACAAAGCTGTCCTCGTCAAGACAGTATGGTACTGGCACAAAAACAGACACATAGATCCATGGAACAGAACCGAGAGCCCAGAAATGGACCCTCAACTCTATGGTCAACTTACCTTTGACAAAGCAGGAAAGAATGTCCAATGGCAAAAAGACAGCCTCTTCAACAACGGGTGTTGGGAAAATTGGACAGCCACATGCAGAAGAATGACACTGGACCATTTCCATACACCACACACAAAATAGACTCCAAATGCGTGAAAGACCTCACTGTGAGACAGGAGTCCATCAAAATCCTAAAGGAGAACACAGGTAGCAAGCTCTTCGACGTCAGCCGCAGCAACTTCTTCCTAGAAACATCACCAAAGGCACGGGAAGCCAGGGCCAAAATGAACAATTGGGATTTCATCAAGATAAAAAGCTTTGGCACAGCAAAAGAAACAGTCCACAAAACCAAAAGACACCCGACACAATGGGAGAAAATATTTGCAAATGACATATCAGATAAAGGGCTACTATCCAAAATCTATAAAGAACTTATCGAACTCAACAGCCAAATAACAAATAACCCAATCAACAAATGGGCAGAAGCCATGAACAGACATTTTTCCAAAGAAGACATCCAAATGGCCAACAGGCACATGAAAATGTGCTCAACACGGCTCGGCATCAGGGAATTCCAAATCAAATCCTCAATGAGATACCACCTCACACCCGTCAGAAGGGCTAAAATTAACAAGTCAGGGAACGACAGATGTTGGCGGGGATGTGGAGAAAGGGGAACCCTCCTACAGTGTTGGTGGGAATGCAAGCTGGCGCAACCCCTCTGGAAAACAGTATGGAGGTTCCTCAAACAGTTGAAATTAGAGCTACCATTCGATCCAGCAATGGCACTCCTGGGTATTTACCCGAAAGATACAAAGGTAGGGACACGAACCGGTACGTGCACCCCATTGTTTATAGCAGCAATGTCCACAGTAGCCAAACTGTGGAAAGAGCCAAGATGTCCATCGACAGAGGAATGGATAAAGAAGAGGTGGTATACATATACACAATGAAATATTATGCAGCCATCCAAAGGAATGAGATCTTGCCATGTGCAACGACGTGGATGGAACAGGAGGGTCCGATGATTAGTGAAATACGTCAATCAGAGAAAGACATGTATCATATGACCTCACTGACATGAGGAATTCTTAATGTCAGGAACAAACTGAGGGTTCCTGGAGTGGTCGGGGGTGGGAGGGATGGGGTGGCTGGGTGATAGACATTGGGGAGGGTATGAGCTACGGTGAGCGCTGTGAATTGTGTAAGACTGTTGAATCACAGATCTGTACTTCTGAAACAAATAACGCAACATATTTTAAGAATAAAGAAAAAGGAGAAGATAGCAGGAGAGGAAGAATGAAGGGGAGTTAGTCAGAGGGGGAGACGAACCAGGAGAGATGATGGACTCTGAAAAACAAACTGAGGTTTCAAGACGGGAGGTGGGTAGGGGGATGGGTTAGCCTGGTGATGGGTATTAAAGAGGGCACATTCCGCATGGAGCACTGTGTGTTAGGAACAAACAATGAATCATGGAACACTACACCAAAACAAATAATGTAGTACATGGTGATTAACAAAGCAATAAAAATCAAAGTCTGTAATAAGAGATGAAGAAGGACACTATGTCCTACTTAAAGGGTCTATCCAACAAGAAGATCTAACAATTGTAAATATCTATGCCCCGAACATGGGAGCATCCAATTATATAAGGCAATTAATAAGAAAAGCAAAGAAACACATTGACAACCATACAATAATAGTGGGGCACTTTAACACCCCCCTGACTGAAATGGCCAGATCATCTAAGCAAAAGATCAACAAGGAAATAAAGACTTGCAATGACACACTGGAGCAAATGGACCTCACAGACATATGCAGAACGTTCCATCCCAAAGCAACGGAATACACTTTCTTCTCTAGTGCCCATGGAACATTCTCCAGAATGGATCACATCCTAGGTCCCAAATCAGGTCTCAACCGGTACCAAAAGATTGGGATCATTCCCTGCACATTTTCAGACCACAATGCTTTGAAACTAGAACTCAATCACAAGAGGAAAGTCGGAAAGACCTCAAATACATGGAGGCTAAAGAGCCTCCTACTAAAGAATGAATGGGTCAACCAGGAAATTAAAGAAGATTTTAAAAAACTCATGGAAACCAATGAAAATGAAAACACAACTGCCCAAAATCGTTGGGATACACCCACGGCAGTCCTCCGAGGAAAGTAGATAGCAATACAAGCCTTTGTCAAGAAACAAGAAAGGTCTCAAATACACAACCTAACCCTACAGCTAAAGGAGCTGGAGAAAGAACGGCAAAGAAAGCCTAAACCCAGCAGGAGAAGAGAAATCATGAAGATCAGAGCAGAAATCAATGAACTAGAACCCAAAAGAACAGGAGAACAGATCAACGGAACTAGGAGCTGGTCCTTTGAAAGAATTCACAAGGTTGATAAACCCCTGGCCAGGCTGATCAAAAAGAAAAGAGAAATGACCCAAATCAACAAAATCAGGAATGAAAGAGGAGAGATCACAACCAACACCAAAGAAACACAAACAATGATAAGAACATAATATAAGCAACGCTATGGCAGCAAATTAGATAACCTGGAAGAATTGGGGGCCTTCCTAGAGATGTGTCAACTACCAAAACTGACCCAGGAAGAAATAGAAAACCTAAAGAGTCCTATAACCACGAAGGCAATTGAAGCAGTCATCAACGATCTCCCAAGAAACCAAAGCCCAGGGCCAGGTGGCTTCCCAGGGGAATTCTATCAGACATTTAAAGAAGAAATAATACCTAGTCTCCTGAAACGGTTCCCAAAGGTAGAAAGGCAAGGAAAACTTCCAAACTCATTTTAGGAGGCCACCGTTACATTGATCCCCAAACCAGACAAAGATCCCATCAAAAAGGAGAATTACAGACCCATATCCTTGATGAACATCGATGCAAAAATCCTCACCAAAATACTAGCCAAGAGGATCCAACAGTACATTAAAAGGACTATTCACCACGACCAAGTGGGATTTATCCCTGGGCCGCAAGGCTGGTTCAACATCCGCAAATCAATCAACGTGATAAAATACATTCACAAAAGAAAGAACAAGAATCATAGGATCCTCTCAATAGATGCAGAAAAAGCATTTGACAAAGTACAGCACCCTTTCTTGATCAAAACTCTTCAGAGTATAGGGACAGAGGGTACATACCTCAATATCATAAAAGCCATCTACGAAAAACCTACAGCGAATATCATTCTCAATGGGGAAAAGCTGAGAGCTTTTCCCCTAAGGTCAGGAACGCGGCAGGGAGAGCCACTCTCACCACTGCTACTCAACATAGTATTCGAAGTCCTAGCCACAGCAATCAGACAACAAAAAGAAATCAAAGGCATCCCAATCGGCAGAGAGGAAGTCAAACTCTCACTCTTTGCAGATGATATGATACTTTATGTGGAAAACCCCAAAGACTCCACCCCAAAACTGCTAGAACTCACACAGGAATTCAGTCAAGGAGCAGGCTATAAAATCAATGCACAGAAATCAGTGGCATTCCTCTACACCAACAACAAGACAGAAGAGAGACAAACCAAGGAGTCGATCCCATTCACAATTGCACCCAAAACCAGAAGATACCTAGGAATAAATTGAACCAAAGAGGCAAAGGATCTGTACTCAGAAATCTACAGAATACTCAGGAATGAAATTGAAGAAGACACAAAGAAATGGAAAAACGTTCCATGCTCATGGATTGGGAGAACCAACATTGTGAAGAGGTCAATGCTCCCTAGAGCAATCTACACATTCAATGCAATCCCCATCAAAATACCATCCACTTTTTTCAAAGCAATGGAACAAATAATCCTAAATTTTGAATGGAACCAGAAGAGACCCCGAATAGCCAGAGGAATATTGAAAAAGAAGAGCAAAGCGGGCGGCATCAGAATTCTGGACTTCGAGCGCTATGACAAAGCTGTCCTCGTCAAGACAGTATGGTACTGGCACAAAAACAGACACATAGATCCATGGAACAGAACCGAGAGCCCAGAAATGGACCCTCAACTCTATGGTCAACTTACCTTTGACAAAGCAGGAAAGAATGTCCAATGGCAAAAAGACAGCCTCTTCAACAACGGGTGTTGGGAAAATTGGACAGCCACATGCAGAAGAATGACACTGGACCATTTCCATACACCACACACAAAAATAGACTCCAAATGCGTGAAAGACCTCACTGTGAGACAGGAGTCCATCAAAATCCTAAAGGAGAACACAGGTAGCAAGCTCTTCGACGTCAGCCGCAGCAACTTCTTCCTAGAAACATCACCAAAGGCACGGGAAGCCAGGGCCAAAATGAACTATTGGGATTTCATCAAGATAAAAAGCTTTGGCACAGCAAAAGAAACAGTCCACAAAACCAAAAGACACCCGACACAATGGGAGAAAATATTTGCAAATGACATATCAGATAAAGGGCTACTATCCAAAATCTATAAAGAACTTATCGAACTCAACAGCCAAAGAACAAATAACCCAATCAACAAATGGGCAGAAGCCATGAACAGACATTTTTCCAAAGAAGACATCCAAAAGGCCAAGAGGCACATGAAAAAGTGCTCAACACGGCTCGGCATCAGGGAATTCCAAATCAAATCCTCAATGAGATACCACCTCACACCCGTCAGAAGGGCTAAAATTAACAAGTCAGGGAACGACAGATGTTGGCGGGGATGTGGAGAAGGGGGAACCCTCCTACAGTGTCGGTGGGAATGCAAGCTGGCGCAACCCCTCTGGAAAACAGTATGGAGGTTCCTCAAACAGTTGAAATTAGAGCTACCATTCGATCCAGCAATGGCACTCCTGGGTATTTACCCGAAAGGTACAAAGGTAGTGACCCGAAGCGGTACGTGCACCCCATTGTTTATAGCAGCAATGTCCACAATAGCCAAACTGTGGAAAGAGCCAAGATGTCCATCGACAGAGGAATGGATAAAGAAGAGGTGGTATACATATACACAATGGAATATTATGCAGCCATCCAAAGGAATGAGATCTTGCCATGTGCAACGACGTGGATGGAACAGGAGGGTCCGATGATTAGTGAAATACGTCAATCAGAGAAAGACATGTATCATGTGACCTCACTGACATGAGGAATTCTTAATGTCAGGAACAAACTGAGGGTTGCTGGAGTGGTCGGGGGTGGGAGGGATGGGGTGGCTGGGTGATAGACATTGGGGAGGGTATGAGCTACGGTGAGCGCTGTGAATTGTGTAAGACTGTTGAATCACAGATCTGTACTTCTGAAACAAATAACGCAACATATTTTAAGAATAAAGAAAAAGGAGACGATAGCAGGAGAGGAAGAATGAAGGGGAGTTAGTCAGAGGGGGAGACGAACCAGGAGAGATGATGGACTCTGAAAAACAAACTGAGGTTTCAAGACGGGAGGTGGGTAGGGGGATGGGTTAGCCTGGTGATGGGTATTAAAGAGGGCACATTCCGCATGGAGCACTGTGTGTTAGGAAGAAACAATGAATCATGGAACACTACACAAAAACAAATGATGTAGTACATGGTGATTAACAAAGCAATAAAAATCAAAGACTGTAATAAGAGATGAAGAAGGACACTATGTCCTACTTAAAGGGTCTATCCAACAAGAAGATCTAACAATTGTAAATATCTCTGCCCCGAACATGGGAGCATCCAATTATATAAGGCAATTAATAAGAAAAGCAAAGAAACACATTGACAACCATACAATAATAGTGGGGCACTTTAACACCCCCCTGACTGAAATGGCCAGATCATCTAAGCAAAAGATCAACAAGGAAATAAAGACTTGCAATGACACACTGGAGCAAATGGACTTCACAGACATATGCAGAACGTTCCATCCCAAAGCAACGGAATACACTTTCTTCTCTAGTGCCCATGGAACATTCTCCAGAATGGATCACATCCTAGGTCCCAAATCAGGTCTCAACCGGTACCAAAAGATTGGCATCATTCCCTGCACATTTTCAGACCACAATGCTTTGAAACTAGAACTCAATCACAAGAGGAAAGTCGGAAAGACCTCAAATACATGGAGGCTAAAGAGCCTCCTACTAAAGAATGAATGGGTCAACCAGGAAATTAAAGAAGATTTTAAAAAACTCATGGAAACCAATGAAAATGAAAACACAACTGCCCAAAATCGTTGGGATACACCCACGGCAGTCCTGCGAGGAAAGTACATATCAATACAAGGCTTTGTCAAGAAACAAGAAAGGTCTCAAATACACAACCTAACCCTACACCTAAAGGAGCTGGAGAAAGAACGGCAAAGAAAGCCTAAACCCAGCAGGAGAAGAGAAATCATGAAGATCAGAGCAGAAATCAATGAACTAGAACCCAAAAGAACAGGAGAACAGATCAACGGAACTAGGAGCTGGTTCTTTGAAAGAATTCACAAGGTTGATAAACCCCTGGCCAGGCTGATCAAAAAGAAAAGAGAAATGACCCAAATCAACAAAATCAGGAATGAAAGAGGAGAGATCACAACCAACACCAAAGAAATACAAACAATGATAAGAACATAATTTGAGCAACCCTATGGCAGCAAATTAGATAACCTGGAAGAAATGGGTGCCTTCCTAGAGATGTGTCAACTACCAAAACTGACCCAGGAAGAAATAGAAAACCTAAAGAGTCCTATAACCACGAAGGCAATTGAAGCAGTCATCAAAGATCTCCCAAGAAACCAAAGCCCAGGGCCAGGTGGCTTCCCAGGGGAATTCTATCAGACATTTAAAGAAGAAATAATACCTAGTCTCCTGAAACTGTTCCCAAAGGTAGAAAGGCAAGGAAAACTTCCAAACTCATTTTAGGAGGCCACCGTTACCTTGATCCCCAAACCAGACAAAGATCCCATCAAAAAGGAGAATTACAGACCCATATCCTTGATGAACATCGATGCAAAAATCCTCACCAAAATACTAGCCAAGAGGATCCAACAGTACATTAAAAGGACTATTCACCACGACCAAGTGGGATTTATCCCTGGGCCGCAAGGCTGGTTCAACATCCGCAAATCAATCAACGTGATAAAATACATTCACAAAAGAAAGAACAAGAATCATAGGATCCTCTCAATAGATGCAGAAAAAGCATTTGACAAAGTACAGCACCCTTTCTTGATCAAAACTCTTCAGAGTATAGGGACAGAGGGTACATACCTCAATATCATAAAAGCCATCTACGAAAAACCTACAGCGAATACCATTCTCAATGGGGAAAAGCTGAGAGCTTTTCCCCTAAGGTCAGGAACGCGGCAGGGAGAGCCACTCTCACCACTGCTACTCAACATAGTATTCGAAGTCCTAGCCACAGCAATCAGACAACAAAAAGAAATCAAAGGCATCCCAATCGGCAGAGAGGAAGTCAAACTCTCACTCTTTGCAGATGATATGATACTTTATGTGGAAAACCCCAAAGACTCCACCCCAAAACTGCTAGAACTCACACAGGAATTCAGTCAAGGAGCAGGCTATAAAATCAATGCACAGAAATCAGTGGCATTCCTCTACACCAACAACAAGACAGAAGAGAGACAAATCAAGGAGTCGATCCCATTCACAATTGCACCCAAAACCATAAGATACCTAGGAATAAATTGAACCAAGGAGGCAAAGGATCTGTACTCAGAAATCTACAGAATACTCATGAATGAAATTGAAGAAGACACAAAGAAATGGAAAAACGTTCCATGCTCATGGATTGGGAGAACCAACATTGTGAAGAGGTCAATGCTCCCTAGAGCAATCTACACATTCAATGCAATCCCCATCAAAATACCATCCACTTTTTTCAAAGGAATGGAACAAATAATCCTAAATTTTGAATGGAACCAGAAGAGACCCCGAATAGCCAGAGGAATATTGAAAAAGAAGAGCAAAGCGGGCGGCATCAGAATTCTGGACTTCGAGCGCTATGACAAAGCTGTCCTCGTCAAGACAGTATGGTACTGGCACAAAAACAGACACATAGATCCATGGAACAGAACCGAGAGCCCAGAAATGGACCCTCAACTCTATGGTCAACTTACCTTTGACAAAGCAGGAAAGAATGTCCAATGGCAAAAAGACAGCCTCTTCAACAACGGGTGTTGGGAAAATTGGACAGCCACATGCAGAAGAATGACACTGGACCATTTCCATACACCACACACAAAAATAGACTCCAAATGCGTGAAAGACCTCACTGTGAGACAGGAGTCCATCAAAATCCTAAAGGAGAACACAGGTAGCAAGCTCTTCGACGTCAGCCGCAGCAACTTCTTCCGAGAAACATCACCAAAGGCACGGGAAGCCAGGGCCAAAATGAACTATTGGGATTTCATCAAGATAAAAAGCTTTGGCACAGCAAAAGAAACAGTCCAAAAAACCAAAAGACACCCGACACAATGGGAGAAAATATTTGCAAATGACATATCAGATAAAGGGCTACTATCCAAAATCTATAAAGAACTTATCGAACTCAACAGCCAAATAACAAATAACCCAATCAACAAATGGGCAGAAGCCATGAACAGACATTTTTCCAAAGAAGACATCCAAATGGCCAACAGGCACATGAAAAAGTGCTCAACACGGCTCGGCATCAGGGAATTCCAAATCAAATCCTCAATGAGATACCACCTCACACCCGTCAGAAGGGCTAAAATTAACAAGTCAGGGAACGACAGATGTTGGCGGGGATGTGGAGAAAGGGGAACCCTCCTACAGTTTTGGTGGGAATGCAAGCTGGCGCAACCCCTCTGGAAAACAGTATGGAGGTTCCTCAAACAGTTGAAATTAGAGCTACCATTCGATCCAGCAATGGCACTCCTGGGTATTTACCCCAAAGATACAAAGGTAGGGACCCGAACCGGTACGTGCACCCCATTGTTTATAGCAGCAATGTCCACAGTAGCCAAACTGTGGAAAGAGCCAAGATGTCCATCGACAGAGGAATGGATAAAGAAGAGGTGGTATACATATACACAATGGAATATTATGCAGCCATCCAAAGGAATGAGATCTTGCCATGTGCAACGACGTGGATGGAACAGGAGGGTCCGATGATTAGTGAAATACGTCAATCAGAGAAAGACATGTATCATATGACCTCACTGACATGAGGAATTCTTCATGTCAGGAACAAACTGAGGGTTGCTGGAGTGGTCGGGGGTGGGAGGGATGGGGTGGCTGGGTGATAGACATTGGGGAGGGTATGAGCTACGGTGAGCGCTGTGAATTGTGTAAGACTGTTGAATCACAGATCTGTACTTCTGAAACAAATAACGCAACATATTTTAAGAATAAAGAAAAAGGAGAAGATAGCAGGAGAGGAAGAATGAAGGGGAGTTAGTCAGAGGGGGAGACGAACCAGGAGAGATGATGGACTCTGAAAAACAAACTGAGGTTTCAAGACGGGAGGTGGGTAGGGGGATGGGTTAGCCTGGTGATGGGTATTAAAGAGGGCACATTCCGCATGGAGCACTGTGTGTTAGGAACAAACAATGAATCATGGAACACTACACCAAAACAAATGATGTAGTACATGGTGATTAACAAAGCAATAAAAATCAAAGTCTGTAATAAGAGATGAAGAAGGACACTATGTCCTACTTAAAGGGTCTATCCAACAAGAAGATCTAACAATTGTAAATATCTATGCCCCGAACATGGGAGCATCCAATTATATAAGGCAATTAATAAGAAAAGCAAAGAAACACATTGACAACAATACAATAATAGTGGGGCACTTTAACACCCCCCTGACTGAAATGGCCAGATCATCTAAGCAAAAGATCAACAAGGAAATAAAGACTTGCAATGACACACTGGAGCAAATGGACCTCACAGACATATGCAGAACGTTCCATCCCAAAGCAACGGAATACACTTTCTTCTCTAGTGCCCATGGAACATTCTCCAGAATGGATCACATCCTAGGTCCCAAATCAGGTCTCAACCGGTACCAAAAGATTGGCATCATTCCCTGCACATTTTCAGACCACAATGCTTTGAAACTAGAACTCAATCACAAGAGGAAAGTCGGAAAGACCTCAAATACATGGAGGCTAAAGAGCCTCCTACTAAAGAATGAATGGGTCAACCAGGAAATTAAAGAAGATTTTAAAAAACTCATGGAAACCAATGAAAATGAAAACACAACTGCCCAAAATCGTTGGGATACACCCACGGCAGTCCTGCGAGGAAAGTACATATCATTACAAGCCTTTGTCAAGAAACAAGAAAGGTCTCAAATACACAACCTAACCCTACACCTAAAGGAGCTGGAGAAAGAACGGTAAAGAAAGCCTAAACCCAGCAGGAGAAGAGAAATCATGAAGATCAGAGCAGAAATCAATGAACTAGAACCCAAAAGAACAGGAGAACAGATCAACGGAACTAGGAGCTGGTTTTTTGAAAGAATTCACAAGGTTGATAAACCCCTGGCCAGGCTGATCAAAAAGAAAAGAGAAATGACCCAAATCAACAAAATCAGGAATAAAAGAGGAGAGATCACAACCAACACCAAAGAAATACAAACAATGATAAGAACATAATATGAGCAACCCTATGGCAGCAAATTAGATTACCTGGAAGAAATGGGTGCCTTCCTAGAGATGTGTCAACTACCAAAACTGACCCAGGAAGAAATAGAAAACCTAAAGGGTCCTATAACCACGAAGGCAATTGAAGAAGTCATCAAAAATCTCCCAAGAAACCAAAGCCCAGGGCCAGGTGGCTTCCCAGGGGAATTCTATCAGACATTTAAAGAAGAAATAATACCTAGTCTCCTGAAACGGTTCCCAAAGGTAGAAAGGAAAGGAAAACTTCCAAACTCATTTTACGAGGCCACCGTTACCTTGATCCCCAAACCAGACAAAGATCCCATCAAAAAGGAGAATTACAGACCAATATCCTTGATGAACATCGATGCAAAAATCCTCACCAAAATACTAGCCAAGAGGATCCAACAGTACATTAAAAGGACTATTCACCACGACCAAGTGGGATTTATCCCTGGGCCGCAAGGCTGGTTCAACATCCGCAAATCAATCAACGTGATAAAATACATTCACAAAAGAAAGAACAAGAATCATAGGATCCTCTCAATAGATGCAGAAAAAGCATTTGACAAAGTACAGCACCCTTTCTTGATCAAAACTCTTCAGAGTATAGGGACAGAGGGTACATACCTCAATATCATAAAAGCCATCTACGAAAAACCTACAGCGAATATCATTCTCAATGGGGAAAAGCTGAGAGCTTTTCCCCTAAGGTCAGGAACGCGGCAGGGAGAGCCACTCTCACCACTGCTACTCAACATAGTATTCGACGTCCTAGCCACAGCAATCAGACAACAAAAAGAAATCAAAGGCATCCCAATCGGCAGAGAGGAAGTCAAACTCTCACTCTTTGCAGATGATATGATACTTTATGTGGAAAACCCAAAAGACTCCACCCCAAAACTGCTAGAACTCACACAGGAATTCAGTCAAGGAGCAGGCTATAAAATCAATGCACAGAAATCAGTGGCATTCTTCTACACCAACAACAAGACAGAAGAGAGACAAACCAAGGAGTCCATCCCATTCACAATTGCACCCAAAACCAGAAGATACCTAGGAATAAATTGAACCAAAGAGGCAAAGGATCAGTACTCAGAAATCTACAGAATACTCAGGAATGAAATTGAAGAAGACACAAAGAAATGGAAAAACGTTCCATGCTCATGGATTGGGAGAACCAACATTGTGAAGAGGTCAATGCTCCCTAGAGCAATCTACACATTCAATGCAATCCCCATCAAAACACCATCCACTTTTTTCAAAGGAATGGAACAAATAATCCTAAATTTTGAATGGAACCAGAAGAGACCCCGAAGAGCCAGAGGAATATTGAAAAAGAAGAGCAAAGCGGGCGGCATCACAATTCTGGACTTCGAGCGCTATGACAAAGCTGTCCTCATCAAGACAGTATGGTACTGGCACAAAAACAGACACATAGATCCATGGAACAGAATCGAGAGCCCAGAAATGGACCCTCAACTCTATGGTCAACTTACCTTTGACAAAGCAGGAAAGAATGTCCAATGGCAAAAAGACAGCCTCTTCAACAACGGGTGTTGGGAAAATTGGACAGCCACATGCAGAAGAATGACACTGGACCATTTCCATACACCACACACAAAAATAGGCTCCAAATGCGTGAAAGACCTCACTGTGAGACAGGGGTCCATCAAAATCCTAAAGGAGAACACAGGTAGCAAGCTCTTCGACGTCAGCCGCAGCAACTTCTTCCTAGACACATCACCAAAGGCACGGGAAGCCAGGGCCAAAATGAACTATTGGGATTTCATCAAGATAAAAAGCTTTGGCACAGCAAAAGAAACAGTCCACAAAACCAAAAGACACCCGACACAATGGGAGAAAATATTTGCAAATGACATATCAGATAAAGGGCTACTATCCAAAATCTATAAAGAACTTATCGAACTCAACAGCCAAAGAACAAATAACCCAATCAACAAATGGGCAGAAGCCATGAAAAGATATTTTTCCAAAGAAGACATCCAAATGGCCAACAGGCACATGAAAAAGTGCTCAACACGGCTCGGCATCAGGGAAATCCAAATCAAATCCTCAATGAGACACCACCTCACACCCGTCAGAAGGGCTAAAATTAACATGTCAGGGAACGACAGATGTTGGCGGGGATGTGGAGAAAGGGGAACCCTCCTACAGTGTTCGTGGGAATGCAAGCTGGCGCAACCCCTCTGGAAAACAGTATGGAGGTTCCTCAAACACTTGAAATTAGAGCTACCATTCGATCCAGCAATGGCACTCCTGGGTATTTACCCCAAAGATACAAAGGTAGGGACCCGAAGCGGTACGTGCACCCCATTGTTTATAGCAGCAATGTCCACAATAGCCAAACTGTGGAAAGAGCCAAGATGTCCATCGACAGAGGAATGGATAAAGAAGAGGTGGTATACAGATACACAATGGAATATTATGCAGCCATCCAAAGGAATGAGATCTTGCCATGTGCAACGACGTGGATGGAACAGGAGGGTCCGATGATTAGTGAAATTCGTCAATCAGAGAAAGACATGTATCATATGACCTCACTGACATGAGGAATTCTTCATGTCAGGAACAAACTGAGGGTTGCTGGAGTGGTCGGGGGTGGGAGGGATGGGGTGGCTGGGTGATAGGCATTGGGGAGGGTATGAGCTACGGTGAGCGCTGTGAATTGTGTAAGACTGTTGAATCACAGATCTGTACTTCTGAAACAAATAACGCAACATATTTTAAGAATAAAGAAAAAGGAGAAGATAGCAGGAGAGGAAGAATGAAGGGGAGTTAGTCAGAGGGGGAGACGAACCAGGAGAGATGATGGACTCTGAAAAACAAACTGAGGTTTCAAGACGGGAGGTGGGTAGGGGGATGGGTTAGCCTGGTGATGGGTATTAAAGAGGGCACATTCCGCATGGAGCACTGTGTGTTAGGAACAAACAATGAATCATGGAACACTACACCAAAACAAATGATGTAGTACATGGTGATTAACAAAGCAATAAAAATCAAAGACTGTAATAAGAGATGAAGAAGGACACTATGTCCTACTTAAAGGGTCTATCCAACAAGAAGATCTAACAATTGTAAATATCTATGCCCCGAACATGGGAGCATCCAATTATATAAGGCAATTAATAAGAAAAGCAAAGAAACACATTGACAACCATACAATAATAGTGGGGCACTTTAACACCCCCCTGACTGAAATGGCCAGATCATCTAAGCAAAAGATCAACAAGGAAATAAAGACTTGCAATGACACACTGGAGCAAATGGACTTCACAGACATATGCAGAACGTTCCATCCCAAAGCAACGGAATACACTTTCTTCTCTAGGGCCCATGGAACATTCTCCAGAATGGATCACATCCTAGGTCCCAAATCAGGTCTCAACCGGTACCAAAAGATTGGCATCATTCCCTGCACATTTTCAGACCACAATGGTTTGAAACTAGAACTCAATCACAAGAGGAAAGTCGGAAAGACCTCAAATAATGGAGGCTAAAGAGCCTCCTACTAAAGAATGAATGGGTCAACCAGGAAATTAAAGAAGATTTTAAAAAACTCATGGAAACCAATGAAAATGAAAACACAACTGCCCAAAATCGTTGGGATACACCCACGGCAGTCCTGCGAGGAAAGTACATATCAATACAAGCCTTTGTCAAGAAACAAGAAAGGTCTCAAATACACAACCTAACCCTACACCTAAAGGAGCTGGAGAAAGAACGGTAAAGAAAGCCTAAACCCAGCAGGAGAAGAGAAATCATGAAGATCAGAGCAGAAATCAATGAACTAGAACCCAAAAGAACAGGAGAACAGATCAACGGAACTAGGAGCTGGTTCTTTGAAAGAATTCACAAGGTTGATAAACCCCTGGCCAGGCTGATCAAAAAGAAAAGAGAAATGACCCAAATCAACAAAATCAGGAATGAAAGAGGAGAGATCACAACCAACACCAAAGAAATACAAACAATGATAAGAACATAATATGAGCAACCCTATGGCAGCAAATTAGATTACCTGGAAGAAATGGGTGCCTTCCTAGAGATGTGTCAACTACCAAAACTGACCCAGGAAGAAATAGAAAACCTAAAGTGTCCTATAACCACGAAGGCAATTGAAGCAGTCATCAAAAATCTCCCAAGAAACCAAAGCCCAGGGCCAGGTGGCTTCCCAGGGGAATTCTATCAGACATTTAAAGAAGAAATAATACCTAGTCTCCTGAAACGGTTCCCAAAGGTTGAAAGGCAAGGAAAACTTCCAAACTCATTTTACGAGGCCACCGTTACCTTGATCCCCAAACCAGACAAAGATCCCATCAAAAAGGAGAATTACAGACCCATATCCTTGAAGAACATCGATGCAAAAATCCTCACCAAAATACTAGCCAAGAGGATCCAACAGTACATTAAAAGGACTATTCACCACGACCAAGTGGGATTTATCCCTGGGCCGCAAGGCTGGTTCAACATCCGCAAATCAATCAACGTGATAAAATACATTCACAAAAGAAAGAACAAGAATCATAGGATCCTCTCAATAGATGCAGAAAAAGCATTTGACAAAGTACAGCACCCTTTCTTGATCAAAACTCTTCAGAGTATAGGGACAGAGGGTACATACCTCAATATCATAAAAGCCATCTACGAAAAACCTACAGCGAATACCATTCTCAATGGGGAAAAGCTGAGAGCTTTTCCCCTAAGGTCAGGAACGCGGCAGGGAGAGCCACTCTCACCACTGCTACTCAACATAGTATTCGAAGTCCTAGCCACAGCAATCAGACAACAAAAAGAAATCAAAGGCATCCCAATCGGCAGAGAGGAAGTCAAACTCTCACTCTTTGCAGATGATATGATACTTTATGTGGAAAACCCAAAAGACTCCACCCCAAAACTGCTAGAACTCACACAGGAATTCAGTCAAAGAGCAGGCTATAAAATCAATGCACAGAAATCAGTGGCATTCCTCTACACCAACAACAAGACAGAAGAGAGACAAATCAAGGAGTCGATCCCATTCACAATTGCACCCAAAACCAGAAGATACCTAGGAATAAATTGAACCAAAGAGGCAAAGGATCTGTACTCAGAAATCTACAGAATACTCAGGAATGAAATTGAAGAAGACACAAAGAAATGGAAAAACGTTCCATGCTCATGGATTGGGAGAACCAACATTGTGAAGAGGTCAATGCTCCCTAGAGCAATCTACACATTCAATGCAATCCCCATCAAAATACCATCCACTTTTTTCAAAGGAATGGAACAAATAATCCTAAATTTTGAATGGAACCAGAAGAGACCCCGAATAGCCAGAGGAGTATTGAAAAAGAAGAGCAAAGCGGGCGGCATCACAATTCTGGACTTCGAGCGCTATGACAAAGCTGTCCTCATCAAGACAGTATGGTACTGGCACAAAAACAGACACATAGATCCATGGAACAGAATCGAGAGCCCAGAAATGGACCCTCAACTCTATGGTCAACTTACCTTTGACAAAGCGGGAAAGAATGTCCAATGGCAAAAAGACAGCCTCTTCAACAACGGGTGTTGGGAAAATTGGACAGCCACATGCAGAAGAATGACACTGGACCATTTCCATACACCACACACAAAAATAGACTCCAAATGCGTGAAAGACCTCACTGTGAGACAGGAGTCCATCAAAATCCTAAAGGAGAACACAGGTAGCAAGCTCTTCGACGTCAGCCGCAGCAACTTCTTCCTAGACACATCACCAAAGGCACGGGAAGCCAGGGCCAAAATGAACTATTGGGATTTCATCAAGATAAAAAGCTTTGGCACAGCAAAAGAAACAGTCCACAAAACCAAAAGACACCCGACACAATGGGAGAAAATATTTGCAAATGACATATCAGATAAAGGGCTACTATCCAAAATCTATAAAGAACTTATCGAACTCAACAGCCAAAGAACAAATAACCCAATCAACAAATGGGCAGAAGCCATGAACAGACATTTTTCCAAAGAAGACATCCAAATGGCCAACAGGCACATGAAAAAGTGCTCAACACGGCTCGGCATCAGGGAAATCGAAATCAAATCCTCAATGAGACACCACCTCACACCCGTCAGAAGGGCTAAAATTAACATGTCAGGGAACGACAGATGTTGGCGGGGATGTGGAGAAAGGGGAACCCTCCTACAGTGTTCGTGGGAATGCAAGCTGGCGCAACCCCTCTGGAAAACAGTATGGAGGTTCCTCAAACAGTTGAAATTAGAGCTACCATTCGATCCAGCAATGGCACTCCTGGGTATTTACCCCAAAGATACAAAGGTAGGGACCCGAAGCGGTACGTGCACCCCATTGTTTATAGCAGCGATGTCCACAATAGCCAAACTGTGGAAAGGGCCAAGATGTCCATCGACAGAGGAATGGATAAAGAATAGGTGGTATACAGATACACAATGGAATATTATGCAGCCATCCAAAGGAATGAGATCTTGCCATGTGCAACGACGTGGATGGAACAGGAGGGTCCGATGATTAGTGAAATACGTCAATCAGAGAAAGACATGTATCATATGACCTCACTGACATGAGGAATTCTTAATGTCAGGAACAAACTGAGGGTTGCTGGAGTGGTCGGGGGTGGGAGGGATGGGGTGGCTGGGTGATAGACATTGGGGAGGGTATGAGCTACGGTGAGCGCTGTGAATTGTGTAAGACTGTTGAATCACAGATCTGTACTTCTGAAACAAATAACGCAACATATTTTAAGAATAAAGAAAAAGGAGAAGATAGCAGGAGAGGAAGAATGAAGGGGAGTTAGTCAGAGGGGGAGACGAACCAGGAGAGATGATGGACTCTGAAAAACAAACTGAGGTTTCAAGACGGGAGGTGGGTAGGGGGATGGGTTAGCCTGGTGATGGGTATTAAAGAGGGCACATTCCGCATGGAGCACCGTGTGTTAGGAACAAACAATGAATCAAGGAACACTACACCAAAACAAATGATGTAGTACATGGTGATTAACAAAGCAATAAAAAACAAAGACTGTAATAGGAGATGAAGAAGGACACTATGTCCTACTTAAAGGGTCTATCCAACAAGAAGATCTAACAATTGTAAATATCTATGCCCCGAACATGGGAGCATCCAATTATATAAGGCAATTAATAAGAAAAGCAAAGAAACACATTGACAACAATACAATAATAGTGGGGCACTTTAACACCCCCCTGACTGAAATGGCCAGATCATCTAAGCAAAAGATCAACAAGGAAATAAAGACTTGCAATGACACACTGGAGCAAATGGACTTCACAGACATATGCAGAACGTTCCATCCCAAAGCAACGGAATACACTTTCTTCTCTAGTGCCCATGGAACATTCTCCAGAATGGATCACATCCTAGGTCCCAAATCAGGTCTCAACCGGTACCAAAAGATTGGGATCATTCCCTGCACATTTTCAGACCACAATGCTTTGAAACTAGAACTCAATCACAAGAGGAAAGTCGGAAAGACCTCAAATACATGGAGGCTAAAGAGCCTCCTACTAAAGAATGAATGGGTCAACCAGGAAATTAAAGAAGATTTTAAAAAACTCATGGAAATCAATGAAAATGAAAACACAACTGCCCAAAATCGTTGGGATACACCCACGGCAGTCCTGCGAGGAAAGTAGATAGCAATACAAGCCTTTGTCAAGAAACAAGAAAGGTCTCAAATACACAACCTAACCCTACACCTAAAGGAGCTGGAGAAAGAACGGCAAAGAAAGCCTAAACCCAGCAGGAGAAGAGAAATCATGAAGATCAGAGCAGAAATCAATGAACTAGAACCCAAAAGAACAGGAGAACAGATCAACGGAACTAGGAGCTGGTTCTTTGAAAGAATTCACAAGGTTGATAAACCCCTGGCCAGGCTGATCAAAAAGAAAAGAGAAATGACCCAAATCAACAAAATCAGGAATGAAAGAGGAGAGATCACAACCAACACCAAAGAAATACAAACAATGATAAGAACATAATATGAGCAACCCTATGGCAGCAAATTAGATAACCTGGAAGAAATGGGTGCCTTCCTAGAGATGTGTCAACTACCAAAACTGACCCAGGAAGAAATAGAAAACCTAAAGAGTCCTATAACCACGAAGGCAATTGAAGCAGTCATCAAAAATCTCCCAAGAAACCAAAGCCCAGGGCCAGGTGGCTTCCCAGGGGAATTCTATCAGACATTTAAAGAAGAAATAATACCTAGTCTCCTGAAACGGTTCCCAAAGGTAGAAAGGCAAGGAAAACTTCCAAACTCATTTTACGAGGCCACCGTTACCTTGATCCCCAAACCAGACAAAGATCCCATCAAAAAGGAGAATTACAGACCCATATCCTTGATGAACATCGATGCAAAAATCCTCACCAAAATACTAGCCAAGAGGATCCAACAGTACATTAAAAGGACTATTCACCACGACCAAGTGGGATTTATCCCTGGGCCGCAAGGCTGGTTCAACATCCGCAAATCAATCAACGTGATAAAATACATTCACAAAAGAAAGAACAAGAATCATAGGATCCTCTCAATAGATGCAGAAAAAGCATTTGACAAAGTACAGCACCCTTTCTTGATCAAAACTCTTCAGAGTATAGGGACAGAGGGTACATACCTCAATATCATAAAAGCCATCTACGAAAAACCTACAGCGAATATCATTCTCAATGGGGAAAAGCTGAGAGCTTTTCCCCTAAGGTCAGGAACGCGGCAGGGAGAGCCACTCTCACCACTGCTACTCAACATAGTATTCGAAGTCCTAGCCACAGCAATCAGACAACAAAAAGAAATCAAAGGCATCCCAATCGGCAGAGAGGAAGTCAAACTCTCACTCTTTGCAGATGATATGATACTTTATGTGGAAAACCCAAAAGACTCCACCCCAAAACTGCTAGAACTCACACAGGAATTCAGTCAAGGAGCAGGCTATAAAATCAATGCACAGAAATCAGTGGCATTCCTCTACACCAACAACAAGACAGAAGAGAGACAAATCAAGGAGTCGATCCCATTCACAATTGCACCCAAAACCATAAGATACCTAGGAATAAATTGAACCAAAGAGGCAAAGGATCTGTACTCAGAAATCTACAGAATACTCGTGAATGAAATTGAAGAAGACACAAAGAAATGGAAAAACGTTCCATGCTCATGGATTGGGAGAACCAACATTGTGAAGAGGTCAATGCTCCCTAGAGCAATCTACACATTCAATGCAATCCCCATCAAAATTCCATCCACTTTTTTCAAAGGAATGGAACAAATAATCCTAAATTTTGAATGGAACCAGAAGAGACCCCGAATAGCCAGAGGAATATTGAAAAAGAAGAGCAAAGCGGGCGGCATCAGAATTCTGGACTTCGAGCGCTATGACAAAGCTGTCCTCGTCAAGACAGTATGGTACTGGCACAAAAACAGACACATAGATCCATGGAACAGAACCGAGAGCCCAGAAATGGACCCTCAACTCTATGGTCAACTTACCTTTGACAAAGCAGGAAAGAATGTCCAATGGCAAAAAGACAGCCTCTTCAACAACGGGTGTTGGGAAAATTGGACAGCCACATGCAGAAGAATGACACTGGACCATTTCCATACACCACACACAAAAATAGACTCCAAATGCGTGAAAGACCTCACTGTGAGACAGGAGTCCATCAAAATCCTAAAGGAGAACACCGGTAGCAAGCTCTTCGACGTCAGCCGCAGCAACTTCTTCCTAGAAACATCACCAAAGGCACGGGAAGCCAGGGCCAAAATGAACTATTGGGATTTCATCAAGATAAAAAGCTTTGGCACAGCAAAAGAAACAGTCCACAAAACCAAAAGACACCCGACACAATGGGAGAAAATATTTGCAAATGACATATCAGATAAAGGGCTACTATCCAAAATCTATAAAGAACTAATCGAACTCAACAGCCAAACAACAGATAATCCAATCAAGAAATGGGCAGAAGCCATGAACAGACATTTTTCCAAAGAAGACATCCAAATGGCCAACAGGCACATGAAAAAGTGCTCAACACGGCTCGGCATCAGGGAAATCCAAATCAAAACCTCAATGAGACACCACCTCACACCCGTCAGAAGGGCTAAAATTAACAAGTCAGGCAACGAGAGATGTTGGCGGGGATGTGGAGAAAGGGGAACCCTCCTACAGTGTTGGTGGGAATGCAAGCTGGCGCAACCCCTCTGGAAAACAGTATGGAGGTTCCTCAAACAGTTGAAATTAGAGCTACCATTCGATCCAGCAATGGCACTCCTGGGTATTTACCCCAAAGATACAAAGGTAGGGACCCGAAGCGGTACGTGCACCCCATTGTTTATAGCAGCAATGTCCACAATAGCCAAACTGTGGAAAGAGCCAAGATGTCCATCGACAGAGGAATGGATAAAGAAGAGGTGGTATACATATACACAATGGAATATTATGCAGCCATCCAAAGGAATGAGATCTTGCCATGTGCAACGACGTGGATGGAACAGGAGGGTCCGATGATTAGTGAAATACGTCAATCAGAGAAAGACATGTATCATATGACCTCACTGATATGAGGAATTCTTCATGTCAGGAACAAACTGAGGGTTGCTGGAGTGGTCGGGGGTGGGAGGGATGGGGTGGCTGGGTGATAGACATTGGGGAGGGTATGAGCTACGGTGAGCGCTGTGAATTGTGTAAGACTGTTGAATCACAGATCTGTACTTCTGAAACAAATAACGCAACATATTTTAAGAATAAAGAAAAAGGAGAAGAGAGCAGGAGAGGAAGAATGAAGGGGAGATAGTCAGACGGGGAGACGAACCAGGAGAGATGATGGACTCTGAAAAACAAACTGAGGTTTCAAGACGGGAGGTGGGTAGGGGGATGGGTTAGCCTGGTGATGGGTATTAAAGAGGGCACATTCCGCATGGAGCACCGTGTGTTAGGAACAAACAATGAATCATGGAACACTACACCAAAACAAATGATGTAGTACATGGTGATTAACAAAGCAATAAAAAACAAAGACTGTAATAAGAGATGAAGAAGGACACTATGTCCTACTTAAAGGGTCTATCCAACAAGAAGATCTAACAATTGTAAATATCTATGCCCCGAACATGGGAGCATCCAATTATATAAGGCAATTAATAAGAAAAGCAAAGAAACACATTGACAACAATACAATAATAGTGGGGCACTTTAACACCCCCCTGACTGAAATGGCCAGATCATCTAAGCAAAAGATCAACAAGGAAATAAAGACTTGAAATGACACACTGGAGCAAATGGACTTCACAGACATATGCAGAACGTTCCATCCCAAAGCAACGGAATACACTTTCTTCTGTAGTGCCCATGGAACATTCTCCAGAATGGATCACATCCTAGGTCCCAAATCAGGTCTCAACCGGTACCAAAAGATTGGGATCATTCCCTGCACATTTTCAGACCACAATGCTTTGAAACTAGAACTCAATCACAAGAGGAAAGTCGGAAAGAACTCAAATACATGGAGGCTAAAGAGCCTCCTACTAAAGAATGAATGGGTCATCCAGGAAATTAAAGAAGATTTTAAAAAACTCATGGAAACCAATGAAAATGAAAACACAACTGCCCAAAATCGTTGGGATACACCCACGGCAGTCCTCCGAGGAAAGTAGATAGCAATACAAGCCTTTGTCAAGAAACAAGAAAGGTCTCAAATACACAACCTAACCCTACAGCTAAAGGAGCTGGAGAAAGAACGGCAAAGAAAGCCTAAACCCAGCAGGAGAAGAGAAATCATGAAGATCAGAGCAGAAATCAATGAACTAGAACCCAAAAGAACAGGAGTACAGATCAACGGAACTAGGAGCTGGTTCTTTGAAAGAATTCACAAGGTTGATAAATCCCTGGCCAGGCTGATCAAAAAGAAAAGAGAAATGACCCAAATCAACAAAATCAGGAATGAAAGAGGAGAGATCACAACCAACACCAAAGAAACACAAACAATGATAAGAACATAATATGAGCAACGCTATGGCAGCAAATTAGATAACCTGGAAGAAATGGGGGCCTTCCTAGAGATGTGTCAACTACCAAAACTGACCCAGGAAGAAATAGAAAACCTAAAGAGTCCTATAACCACGAAGGCAATTGAAGCAGTCATCAACGATCTCCCAAGAAACCAAAGCCCAGGGCCAGGTGGCTTCCCAGGGGAATTCTATCAGACATTTAAAGAAGAAATAATACCTAGTCTCCTGAAACGGTTCCCAAAGGTAGAAAGGCAAGGAAAACTTCCAAACTCATTTTAGGAGGCCACCGTTACCTTGATCCCCAAACCAGACAAAGATCCCATCAAAAAGGAGAATTACAGACCCATATCCTTGATGAACATCGATGCAAAAATCCTCACCAAAATACTAGCCAAGAGGATCCAACAGTACATTAAAAGGACTATTCACCACGACCAAGTGGGATTTATCCCTGGGCCGCAAGGCTGGTTCAACATCCGCAAATCAATCAACGTGATAAAATACATTCACAAAAGAAAGAACAAGAATCATAGGATCCTCTCAATAGATGCAGAAAAAGCATTTGACAAAGTACAGCACACTTTCTTGATCAAAACTCTTCAGAGTATAGGCACAGAGGGTACATACCTCAATATCATAAAAGCCATCTACGAAAAACCTACAGCGAATATCATTCTCAATGGGGAAAAGCTGAGAGCTTTTCCCCTAAGGTCAGGAACGCGGCAGGGAGAGCCACTCTCACCACTGCTACTCAACATAGTATTCGAAGTCCTAGCCACAGCAATCAGACAACAAAAAGAAATCAAAGGCATCCCAATCGGCAGAGAGGAAGTCAAACTCTCACTCTTTGCAGATGATATGATACTTTATGTGGAAAACCCCAAAGACTCCACCCCAAAACTGCTAGAACTCACACAGGAAATCAGTCAAGGAGCAGGCTATAATATCAATGCACAGAAATCAGTGGCATTACTCTACACCAACAACAAGACAGAAGAGAGACAAATCAAGGAGTCGATCCCATTCACAATTGCACCCAAAACCATAAGATACCTAGGAATAAATTGTACCAAGGAGGCAAAGGATCTGTACTCAGAAATCTACAGAATACTCGTGAATGAAATTGAAGAAGACACAAAGAAATGGAAAAACGTTCCATGCTCATGGATTGGGAGAACCAACATTGTGAAGAGGTCAATGCTCCCTAGAGCAATCTACACATTCAATGCAATCCCCATCAAAATACCATCCACTTTTTTCAAAGGAATGGAACAAATAATCCTAAATTTTGAATGGAACCAGAAGAGACCCCGAATAGCCAGAGGAATATTGAAAAAGAAGAGCAAAGCGGGCGGCATCAGAATTCTGGACTTCGAGCGCTATGACAAAGCTGTCCTCGTCAAGACAGTATGGTACTGGCACAAAAACAGACACATAGATCCATGGAACAGAACCGAGAGCCCAGAAATGGACCCTCAACTCTATGGTCAACTTACCTTTGACAAAGCAGGAAAGAATGTCCAATGGCAAAAAGACAGCCTCTTCAACAACGGGTGTTGGGAAAATTGGACAGCCACATGCAGAAGAATGACACTGGACCATTTCCATACACCACACACAAAAATAGACTCCAAATGCGTGAAAGACCTCACTGTGAGACAGGAGTCCATCAAAATCCTAAAGGAGAACACAGGTAGCAAGCTCTTCGACGTCAGCCGCAGCAACTTCTTCCTAGAAACATCACCAAAGGCACGGGAAGCCAGGGCCAAAATGAACAATTGGGATTTCATCAAGATAAAAAGCTTTGGCACAGCAAAAGAAACAGTCCAAAAAACCAAAAGACACCCGACACAATGGGAGAAAATATTTGCAAATGACATATCAGATAAAGGGCTACTATCCAAAATCTATAAAGAACTTATCGAACTCAACAGCCAAATAACAAATAACCCAATCAACAAATGGGCAGAAGCCATGAACAGACATTTTTCCAAAGAAGACATCCAAATGGCCAACAGGCACATGAAAAAGTGCTCAAAACGGCTCGGCATCAGGGAATTCCAAATCAAATCCTCAATGAGATACCACCTCACACCCGTCAGAAGGGCTAAAATTAACAAGTCAGGGAACGACAGATGTTGGCGGGGATGTGGCGAAAGGGGAACCCTCCTACAGTTTTGGTGGGAATGCAAGCTGGCGCAACCCCTCTGGAAAACAGTATGGAGGTTCCTCAAACAGTTGAAATTAGAGCTACCATTCGATCCAGCAATGGCACTCCTGGGTATTTACCCCAAAGATACAAAGGTAGGGACCCGAACCGGTACGTGCACCCCATTGTTTATAGCAGCAATGTCCACAGTAGCCAAACTGTGGAAAGAGCCAAGATGTCCATCGACAGAGGAATGGATAAAGAAGAGGTGGTATACATATACACAATGGAATATTATGCAGCCATCCAAAGGAATGAGATCTTGCCATGTGCAACGACGTGGATGGAACAGGAGGGTCCGATGATTAGTGAAATACGTCAATCAGAGAAAGACATGTATCATATGACCTCACTGACATGAGGAATTCTTCATGTCAGGAACAAACTGAGGGTTGCTGGAGTGGTCGGGGGTGGGAGGGATGGGGTGGCTGGGTGATAGACATTGGGGAGGGTATGAGCTACGGTGAGCGCTGTGAATTGTGTAAGACTGTTGAATCACAGATCTGTACTTCTGAAACAAATAACGCAACATATTTTAAGAATAAAGAAAAAGGAGAAGATAGCAGGAGAGGAAGAATGAAGGGGAGTTAGTCAGAGGGGGAGACGAACCAGGAGAGATGATGGACTCTGAAAAACAAACTGAGGTTTCAAGACGGGAGGTGGGTAGGGGGATGGGTTAGCCTGGTGATGGGTATTAAAGAGGGCACATTCCGCATGGAGCACTGTGTGTTAGGAACAAACAATGAATCATGGAACACTACACCAAAACAAATGATGTAGTACATGGTGATTAACAAAGCAATAAAAATCAAAGTCTGTAATAAGAGATGAAGAAGGACACTATGTCCTACTTAAAGGGTCTATCCAACAAGAAGATCTAACAATTGTAAATATCTATGCCCCGAACATGGGAGCATCCAATTATATAAGGCAATTAATAAGAAAAGCAAAGAAACACATTGACAACAATACAATAATAGTGGGGCACTTTAACACCCCCCTGACTGAAATGGCCAGATCATCTAAGCAAAAGATCAACAAGGAAATAAAGACTTGCAATGACACACTGGAGCAAATGGACCTCACAGACATATGCAGAACGTTCCATCCCAAAGCAACGGAATACACTTTCTTCTCTAGTGCCCATGGAACATTCTCCAGAATGGATCACATCCTAGGTCCCAAATCAGGTCTCAACCGGTACCAAAAGATTGGCATCATTCCCTGCACATTTTCAGACCACAATGCTTTGAAACTAGAACTCAATCACAAGAGGAAAGTCGGAAAGACCTCAAATACATGGAGGCTAAAGAGCCTCCTACTAAAGAATGAATGGGTCAACCAGGAAATTAAAGAAGATTTTAAAAAACTCATGGAAACCAATGAAAATGAAAACACAACTGCCCAAAATCGTTGGGATACACCCACGGCAGTCCTGCGAGGAAAGTACATATCAATACAAGCCTTTGTCAAGAAACAAGAAAGGTCTCAAATACACAACCTAACCCTACACCTAAAGGAGCTGGAGAAAGAACGGTAAAGAAAGCCTAAACCCAGCAGGAGAAGAGAAATCATGAAGATCAGAGCAGAAATCAATGAACTAGAACCCAAAAGAACAGGAGAACAGATCAACGGAACTAGGAGCTGGTTCTTTGAAAGAATTCACAAGGTTGATAAACCCCTGGCCAGGCTGATCAAAAAGAAAAGAGAAATGACCCAAATCAACAAAATCAGGAATAAAAGAGGAGAGATCACAACCAACACCAAAGAAATACAAACAATGATAAGAACATAATATGAGCAACCCTATGGCAGCAAATTAGATAACCTGGAAGAAATGGGTGCCTTCCTAGAGATGTGTCAACTACCAAAACTGACCCAGGAAGAAATAGAAAACCTAAAGTGTCCTATAACCACGAAGGCAATTGAAGAAGTCATCAAAAATCTCCCAAGAAACCAAAGCCCAGGGCCAGGTGGCTTCCCAGGGGAATTCTATCAGACATTTAAAGAAGAAATAATACCTAGTCTCCTGAAACGGTTCCCAAAGGTAGAAAGGAAAGGAAAACTTCCAAACTCATTTTACGAGGCCACCGTTACCTTGATCCCCAAACCAGACAAAGATCCCATCAAAAAGGAGAATTACAGACCAATATCCTTGATGAACATCGATGCAAAAATCCTCACCAAAATACTAGCCAAGAGGATCCAACAGTACATTAAAAGGACTATTCACCACGACCAAGTGGGATTTATCCCTGGGCCGCAAGGCTGGTTCAACATCCGCAAATCAATCAACGTGATAAAATACATTCACAAAAGAAAGAACAAGAATCATAGGATCCTCTCAATAGATGCAGAAAAAGCATTTGACAAAGTACAGCACCCTTTCTTGATCAAAACTCTTCAGAGTATAGGGACAGAGGGTACACACCTCAATATCATAAAAGCCATCTACGAAAAACCTACAGCGAATATCATTCTCAATGGGGAAAAGCTGAGAGCTTTTCCCCTAAGGTCAGGAACGCAGCAGGGAGAGCCACTCTCACCACTGCTACTCAACATAGTATTCGACGTCCTAGCCACAGCAATCAGACAACAAAAAGAAATCAAAGGCATCCCAATCGGCAGAGAGGAAGTCAAACTCTCACTCTTTGCAGATGATATGATACTTTATGTGGAAAACCCAAAAGACTCCACCCCAAAACTGCTAGAACTCACACAGGAATTCAGTCAAGGAGCAGGCTATAAAATCAATGCACAGAAATCAGTGGCATTCTTCTACACCAACAACAAGACAGAAGAGAGACAAACCAAGGAGTCGATCCCATTCACAATTGCACCCAAAACCAGAAGATACCTAGGAATAAATTGAACCAAAGAGGCAAAGGATCAGTACTCAGAAATCTACAGAATACTCAGTAATGAAATTGAAGAAGACACAAAGAAATGGAAAAACGTTCCATGCTCATGGATTGGGAGAACCAACATTGTGAAGAGGTCAATGCTCCCTAGAGCAATCTACACATTCAATGCAATCCCCATCAAAACACCATCCACTTTTTTCAAAGGAATGGAACAAATAATCCTAAATTTTGAATGGAACCAGAAGAGACCCCGAAGAGCCAGAGGAATATTGAAAAAGAAGAGCAAAGCGGGCGGCATCACAATTCTGGACTTCGAGCGCTATGACAAAGCTGTCCTCATCAAGACAGTATGGTACTGGCACAAAAACAGACACATAGATCCATGGAACAGAATCGAGAGCCCAGAAATGGACCCTCAACTCTATGGTCAACTTACCTTTGACAAAGCAGGAAAGAATGTCCAATGGCAAAAAGACAGCCTCTTCAACAACGGGTGTTGGGAAAATTGGACAGCCACATGCAGAAGAATGACACTGGACCATTTCCATACACCACACACAAAAATAGGCTCCAAATGCGTGAAAGACCTCACTGTGAGACAGGAGTCCATCAAAATCCTAAAGGAGAACACAGGTAGCAAGCTCTTCGACGTCAGCCGCAGCAACTTCTTCCTAGACACATCACCAAAGGCACGGGAAGCCAGGGCCAAAATGAACTATTGGGATTTCATCAAGATAAAAAGCTTTGGCACAGCAAAAGAAACAGTCCACAAAACCAAAAGACACCCGACACAATGGGAGAAAATATTTGCAAATGACATATCAGATAAAGGGCTAGTATCCAAAATCTATAAAGGACTTATCGAACTCAACAGCCAAAGAACAAATAACCCAATCAACAAATGGGCAGAAGCCATGAACAGACATTTTTCCAAAGAAGACATCCAAATGGCCAACAGGCACATGAAAAAGTGCTCAACACGGCTCGGCATCAGGGAAATCCAAATCAAATCCTCAATGAGACACCACCTCACACCCGTCAGAAGGGCTAAAATTAACATGTCAGGGAACGACAGATGTTGGCGGGGATGTGGAGAAAGGGGAACCCTCCTACAGTGTTGGTGGGAATGCAAGCTGGCGCAACCCCTCTGGAAAACAGTATGGAGGTTCCTCAAACAGTTGAAATTAGAGCTACCATTCGATCCAGCAATGGCACTCCTGGGTATTTACCCCAAAGATACAAAGGTAGGGACCCGAAGCGGTACGTGCACCCCATTGTTTATAGCAGCGATGTCCACAATAGCCAAACTGTGGAAAGAGCCAAGATGTCCATCGACAGAGGAATGGATAAAGAATAGGTGGTATACAGATACACAATGGAATATTATGCAGCCATCCAAAGGAATGAGATCTTGCCATGTGCAACGACGTGGATGGAACAGGAGGGTCCGATGATTAGTGAAATACGTCAATCAGAGAAAGACATGTATCATATGACCTCACTGACATGAGGAATTCTTAATGTCAGGAACAAACTGAGGGTTGCTGGAGTGGTCGGGGGTGGGAGGGATGGGGTGGCTGGGTGATAGACATTGGGGAGGGTATGAGCTACGGTGAGCGCTGTGAATTGTGTAAGACTGTTGAATCACAGATCTGTACTTCTGAAACAAATAACGCAACATATTTTAAGAATAAAGAAAAAGGAGAAGATAGCAGGAGAGGAAGAATGAAGGGGAGTTAGTCAGAGGGGGAGACGAACCAGGAGAGATGATGGACTCTGAAAAACAAACTGAGGTTTCAAGACGGGAGGTGGGTAGGGGGATGGGTTAGCCTGGTGATGGGTATTAAAGAGGGCACATTCCGCATGGAGCACCGTGTGTTAGGAACAAACAATGAATCAAGGAACACTACACCAAAACAAATGATGTAGTACATGGTGATTAACAAAGCAATAAAAAACAAAGACTGTAATAGGAGATGAAGAAGGACACTATGTCCTACTTAAAGGGTCTATCCAACAAGAAGATCTAACAATTGTAAATATCTATGCCCCGAACATGGGAGCATCCAATTATATAAGGCAATTAATAAGAAAAGGAAAGAAACACATTGACAACAATACAATAATAGTGGGGCACTTTAACACCCCCCTGACTGAAATGGCCAGATCATCTAAGCAAAAGATCAACAAGGAAATAAAGACTTGCAATGACACACTGGAGCAAATGGACTTCACAGACATATGCAGAACGTTCCATCCCAAAGCAACGGAATACACTTTCTTCTCTAGTGCCCATGGAACATTCTCCAGAATGGATCACATCCTAGGTCCCAAATCAGGTCTCAACCGGTACCAAAAGATTGGGATCATTCCCTGCACATTTTCAGACCACAATGCTTTGAAACTAGAACTCAATCACAAGAGGAAAGTCGGAAAGACCTCAAATACATGGAGGCTAAAGAGCCTCCTACTAAAGAATGAATGGGTCAACCAGGAAATTAAAGAAGATTTTAAAAAACTCATGGAAATCAATGAAAATGAAAACACAACTGCCCAAAATCGTTGGGATACACCCACGGCAGTCCTGCGAGGAAAGTAGATAGCAATACAAGCCTTTGTCAAGAAACAAGAAAGGTCTCAAATACAAAACCTAACCCTACACCTAAAGGAGCTGGAGAAAGAACGGCAAAGAAAGCCTAAACCCAGCAGGAGAAGAGAAATCATGAAGATCAGAGCAGAAATCAATGAACTAGAACCCAAAAGAACAGGAGAACAGATCAACGGAACTAGGAGCTGGTTCTTTGAAAGAATTCACAAGGTTGATAAACCCCTGGCCAGGCTGATCAAAAAGAAAAGAGAAATGACCCAAATCAACAAAATCAGGAATGAAAGAGGAGAGATCACAACCAACACCAAAGAAATACAAACAATGATAAGAACATAATATGAGCAACCCTATGGCAGCAAATTAGATAACCTGGAAGAAATGGGTGCCTTCCTAGAGATGTGTCAACTACCAAAACTGACCCAGGAAGAAATAGAAAACCTAAAGAGTCCTATAACCACGAAGGCAATTGAAGCAGTCATCAAAAATCTCCCAAGAAACCAAAGCCCAGGGCGAGGTGGCTTCCCAGGGGAATTCTATCAGACATTTAAAGAAGAAATAATACCTAGTCTCCTGAAACGGTTCCCAAAGGTAGAAAGGCAAGGAAAACTTCCAAACTCATTTTACGAGGCCACCGTTACCTTGATCCCCAAACCAGACAAAGATCCCATCAAAAAGGAGAATTACAGACCCATATCCTTGATGAACATCGATGCAAAAATCCTCACCAAAATACTAGCCAAGAGGATCCAACAGTACATTAAAAGGACTATTCACCACGACCAAGTGGGATTTATCCCTGGGCCGCAAGGCTGGTTCAACATCCGCAAATCAATCAACGTGATAAAATACATTCACAAAAGAAAGAACAAGAATCATAGGATCCTCTCAATAGATGCAGAAAAAGCATTTGACAAAGTACAGCACCCTTTCTTGATCAAAATTCTTCAGAGTATAGGGACAGAGGGTACATACCTCAATATCATAAAAGCCATCTACGAAAAACCTACAGCGAATATCATTCTCAATGGGGAAAAGCTGAGAGCTTTTCCCCTAAGGTCAGGAACGCGGCAGGGAGAGCCACTCTCACCACTGCTACTCAACATAGTATTCGAAGTCCTAGCCACAGCAATCAGACAACAAAAAGAAATCAAAGGCATCCCAATCGGCAGAGAGGAAGTCAAACTCTCACTCTTTGCAGATGATATGATACTTTATGTGGAAAACCCAAAAGACTCCACCCCAAAACTGCTAGAACTCACACAGGAATTCAGTCAAGGAGCAGGCTATAAAATCAATGCACAGAAATCAGTGGCATTCCTCTACACCAACAACAAGACAGAAGAGAGACAAATCAAGGAGTCGATCCCATTCACAATTGCACCCAAAACCATAAGATACCTAGGAATAAATTGAACCAAAGAGGCAAAGGATCTGTACTCAGAAATCTACAGAATACTCAGGAATGAAATTGAAGAAGACACAAAGAAATGGAAAAACGTTCCATGCTCATGGATTGGGAGAACCAACATTGTGAAGAGGTCAATGCTCCCTAGAGCAATCTACACATTCAATGCAATCCCCATCAAAATTCCATCCACTTTTTTCAAAGGAATGGAACAAATAATCCTAAATTTTGAATGGAACCAGAAGAGACCCCGAATAGCCAGAGGAATATTGAAAAAGAAGAGCAAAGCGGGCGGCATCAGAATTCTGGACTTCGAGCGCTATGACAAAGCTGTCCTCGTCAAGACAGTATGGTACTGGCACAAAAACAGACACATAGATCCATGGAACAGAACCGAGAGCCCAGAAATGGACCCTCAACTCTATGGTCAACTTACCTTTGACAAAGCAGGAAAGAATGTCCAATGGCAAAAAGACAGCCTCTTCAACAACGGGTGTTGGGAAAATTGGACAGCCACATGCAGAAGAATGACACTGGACCATTTCCATACACCACACACAAAAATAGACTCCAAATGCGTGAAAGACCTCACTGTGAGACAGGAGTCCATCAAAATCCTAAAGGAGAACACAGGTAGCAAGCTCTTCGACGTCAGCCGCAGCAACTTCTTCCTAGAAACATCACCAAAGGCACGGGAAGCCAGGGCCAAAATGAACTATTGGGATTTCATCAAGATAAAAAGCTTTGGCACAGCAAAAGAAACAGTCCACAAAACCAAAAGACACCCGACACAATGGGAGAAAATATTTGCAAATGACATATCAGATAAAGGGCTACTATCCAAAATCTATAAAGAACTAATCGAACTCAACAGCCAAACAACAAATAATCCAATCAAGAAATGGGCAGAAGCGATGAACAGACATTTTTCCAAAGAAGACATCCAAATGGCCAACAGGCACATGAAAAAGTGCTCAACACGGCTCGGCATCAGGGAAATCCAAATCAAAACCTCAATGAGACACCACCTCACACCCGTCAGAAGGGCTAAAATTAACAAGTCAGGCAACGAGAGATGTTGGCGGGGATGTGGAGAAAGGGGAACCCTCCTACAGTGTTGGTGGGAATGCAAGCTGGCGCAACCCCTCTGGAAAACAGTATGGAGGTTCCTCAAACAGTTGAAATTAGAGCTACCATTCGATCCAGCAATGGCACTCCTGGGTATTTACCCCAAAGATACAAAGGTAGGGACCCGAAGCGGTACGTGCACCCCATTGTTTATAGCAGCAATGTCCACAATAGCCAAACTGTGGAAAGAGCCAAGATGTCCATCGACAGAGGAATGGATAAAGAAGAGGTGGTATACATATACACAATGGAATATTATGCAGCCATCCAAAGGAATGAGATCTTGCCATGTGCAACGACGTGGATGGAACAGGAGGGTCCGATGATTAGTGAAATACGTCAATCAGAGAAAGACATGTATCATATGACCTCACTGATATGAGGAATTCTTCATGTCAGGAACAAACTGAGGGTTGCTGGAGTGGTCGGGGGTGGGAGGGATGGGGTGGCTGGGTGATAGACATTGGGGAGGGTATGAGCTACGGTGAGCGCTGTGAATTGTGTAAGACTGTTGAATCACAGATCTGTACTTCTGAAACAAATAACGCAACATATTTTAAGAATAAAGAAAAAGGAGAAGAGAGCAGGAGAGGAAGAATGAAGGGGAGATAGTCAGACGGGGAGACGAACCAGGAGAGATGATGGACTCTGAAAAACAAACTGAGGTTTCAAGACGGGAGGTGGGTAGGGGGATGGGTTAGCCTGGTGATGGGTATTAAAGAGGGCACATTCCGCATGGAGCACCGTGTGTTAGGAACAAACAATGAATCATGGAACACTACACCAAAACAAATGATGTAGTACATGGTGATTAACAAAGCAATAAAAAACAAAGACTGTAATAAGAGATGAAGAAGGACACTATGTCCTACTTAAAGGGTCTATCCAACAAGAAGATCTAACAATTGTAAATATCTATGCCCCGAACATGGGAGCATCCAATTATATAAGGCAATTAATAAGAAAAGCAAAGAAACACATTGACAACAATACAATAATAGTGGGGCACTTTAACACCCCCCTGACTGAAATGGCCAGATCATCTAAGCAAAAGATCAACAAGGAAATAAAGACTTGAAATGACACACTGGAGCAAATGGACTTCACAGACATATGCAGAACGTTCCATCCCAAAGCAACGGAATACACTTTCTTCTGTAGTGCCCATGGAACATTCTCCAGAATGGATCACATCCTAGGTCCCAAATCAGGTCTCAACCGGTACCAAAAGATTGGGATCATTCCCTGCACATTTTCAGACCACAATGCTTTGAAACTAGAACTCAATCACAAGAGGAAAGTCGGAAAGAACTCAAATACATGGAGGCTAAAGAGCCTCCTACTAAAGAATGAATGGGTCATCCAGGAAATTAAAGAAGATTTTAAAAAACTCATGGAAACCAATGAAAATGAAAACACAACTGCCCAAAATCGTTGGGATACACCCACGGCAGTCCTCCGAGGAAAGTAGATAGCAATACAAGCCTTTGTCAAGAAACAAGAAAGGTCTCAAATACACAACCTAACCCTACAGCTAAAGGAGCTGGAGAAAGAACGGCAAAGAAAGCCTAAACCCAGCAGGAGAAGAGAAATCATGAAGATCAGAGCAGAAATCAATGAACTAGAACCCAAAAGAACAGGAGTACAGATCAACGGAACTAGGAGCTGGTTCTTTGAAAGAATTCACAAGGTTGATAAACCCCTGGCCAGGCTGATCAAAAAGAAAAGAGAAATGACCCAAATCAACAAAATCAGGAATGAAAGAGGAGAGATCACAACCAACACCAAAGAAACACAAACAATGATAAGAACATAATATGAGCAACGCTATGGCAGCAAATTAGATAACCTGGAAGAAATGGGGGCCTTCCTAGAGATGTGTCAACTACCAAAACTGACCCAGGAAGAAATAGAAAACCTAAAGAGTCCTATAACCACGAAGGCAATTGAAGCAGTCATCAACGATCTCCCAAGAAACCAAAGCCCAGGGCCAGGTGGCTTCCCAGGGGAATTCTATCAGACATTTAAAGAAGAAATAATACCTAGTCTCCTGAAACGGTTCCCAAAGGTAGAAAGGCAAGGAAAACTTCCAAACTCATTTTAGGAGGCCACCGTTACCTTGATCCCCAAACCAGACAAAGATCCCATCAAAAAGGAGAATTACAGACCCATATCCTTGATGAACATCGATGCAAAAATCCTCACCAAAATACTAGCCAAGAGGATCCAACAGTACATTAAAAGGACTATTCACCACGACCAAGTGGGATTTATCCCTGGGCCGCAAGGCTGGTTCAACATCCGCAAATCAATCAACGTGATAAAATACATTCACAAAAGAAAGAACAAGAATCATAGGATCCTCTCAATAGATGCAGAAAAAGCATTTGACAAAGTACAGCACCCTTTCTTGATCAAAACTCTTCAGAGTATAGGGACAGAGGGTACATCCCTCAATATCATAAAAGCCATCTACGAAAAACCTACAGCGAATATCATTCTCAATGGGGAAAAGCTGAGAGCTTTTCCCCTAAGGTCAGGAACGCGGCAGGGAGAGCCACTCTCACCACTGCTCCTCAACATAGTATTCGAAGTCCTAGCCACAGCAATCAGACAACAAAAAGAAATCAAAGGCATCCCAATCGGCAGAGAGGAAGTCAAACTCTCACTCTTTGCAGATGATATGATACTTTATGTGGAAAACCCCAAAGACTCCACCCCAAAACTGCTAGAACTCACACAGGAATTCAGTCAAGGAGCAGGCTATAAAATCAATGCACAGAAATCAGTGGCATTCCTCTACACCAACAACAAGACAGAAGAGAGAAAAATCAAGGAGTCGATCCCATTCACAATTGCACCCAAAACCAGAAGATACCTAGGAATAAATTGAACCAAAGAGGCAAAGGATCAGTACTCAGAAATCTACAGAATACTCAGGAATGAAATTGAAGAAGACACAAAGAAATGGAAAAACGTTCCATGCTCATGGATTGGGAGAACCAACATTGTGAAGAGGTCAATGCTCCCTAGAGCAATCTACACATTCAATGCAATCCCCATCAAAATACCATCCACTTTTTTCAAAGGAATGGAACAAATAATCCTAAATTTTGAATGGAACCAGAAGAGACCCCGAATAGCCAGAGGAGTATTGAAAAAGAAGAGCAAAGCGGGCGGCATCACAATTCTGGACTTCGAGCGCTATGACAAAGCTGTCCTCATCAAGACAGTATGGTACTGGCACAAAAACAGACACATAGATCCATGGAACAGAATCGAGAGCCCAGAAATGGACCCTCAACTCTATGGTCAACTTACCTTTGACAAAGCGGGAAAGAATGTCCAATGGCAAAAAGACAGCCTCTTCAACAACGGGTGTTGGGAAAATTGGACAGCCACATGCAGAAGAATGACACTGGACAATTTCCATACACCACACACAAAAATAGACTCCAAATGCGTGAAAGACCTCACTGTGAGACAGGAGTCCATCAAAATCCTAAAGGAGAACACAGGTAGCAAGCTCTTCGACGTCAGCCGCAGCAACTTCTTCCTAGAAACATCACCAAAGGCACGGGAAGCCAGGGCCAAAATGAACTATTGGGATTTCATCAAGATAAAAAGCTTTGGCACAGCAAAAGAAACAGTCCACAAAACCAAAAGACACCCGACACAATGGGAGAAAATATTTGCAAATGACATATCAGATAAAGGACTACTATCCAAAATCTATAAAGAACTAATCGAACTCAACAGCCAAACAACAAATAACCCAATCAACAAATGGGCAGAAGCCATGAACAGACATTTTTCCAAAGAAGACATCCAAATGGCCAACAGGCACATGAAAAAGTGCTCAACACGGCTCGGCATCAGGGAATTCCAAATCAAATCCTCAATGAGATACCACCTCACACCCGTCAGAAGGGCTAAAATTAACAAGTCGGGGAACGACAGATGTTGGCGGGGATGTGGAGAAAGGGGAACCCTCCTACAGTTTTGGTGGGAATGCAAGCTGGCGCAACCCCTCTGGAAAACAGTATGGAGGTTCCTCAAACAGTTGAAATTAGAGCTACCATTCGTTCCAGCAATGGCACTCCTGGGTATTTACCCCAAAGATACAAAGGTAGGGACCCGAACCGGTACGTGCACCCCATTGTTTATAGCAGCAATGTCCACAGTAGCCAAACTGTGGAAAGAGCCAAGATGTCCATCGACAGAGGAATGGATAAAGAAGAGGTGGTATACATATACACAATGGAATATTATGCAGCCATCCAAAGGAATGAGATCTTGCCATGTGCAACGACGTGGATGGAACAGGAGGGTCCGATGATTAGTGAAATACGTCAATCAGAGAAAGACATGTATCATATGACCTCACTGACATGAGGAATTCTTCATGTCAGGAACAAACTGAGGGTTGCTGGAGTGGTCGGGGGTGGGAGGGATGGGGTGGCTGGGTGATAGACATTGGGGAGGGTATGAGCTACGGTGAGCGCTGTGAATTGTGTAAGACTGTTGAATCACAGATCTGTACTTCTGAAACAAATAACGCAACATATTTTAAGAATAAAGAAAAAGGAGAAGATAGCAGGAGAGGAAGAATGAAGGGGAGTTAGTCAGAGGGGGAGACGAACCAGGAGAGATGATGGACTCTGAAAAACAAACTGAGGTTTCAAGACGGGAGGTGGGTAGGGGGATGGGTTAGCCTGGTGATGGGTATTAAAGAGGGCACATTCCCCATGGAGCACTGTGTGTTAGGAACAAACAATGAATCATGGAACACTACACCAAAACAAATGATGTAGTACATGGTGATTAACAAAGCAATAAAAATCAAAGTCTGTAATTAGAGATGAAGAAGGACACTATGTCCTACTTAAAGGGTCTATCCAACAAGAAGATTTAACAATTGTAAATATCTATGCCCCGAACATGGGAGCATCCAATTATATAAGGCAATTAATAAGAAAAGCAAAGAAACACATTGACAACAATACAATAATAGTGGGGCACTTTAACACCCCCCTGACTGAAATGGCCAGATCATCTAAGCAAAAGATCAACAAGGAAATAAAGACTTGCAATGACACACTGGAGCAAATGGACCTCACAGACATATGCAGAACGTTCCATCCCAAAGCAACGGAATACACTTTCTTCTCTAGTGCCCATGGAACATTCTCCAGAATGGATCACATCCTAGGTCCCAAATCAGGTCTCAACCGGTACCAAAAGATTGGGATCATTCTCTGCACATTTTCAGACCACAATGCTTTGAAACTAGAACTCAATCACAAGAGGAAAGTCGGAAAGACCTCAAATACATGGAGGCTAAAGAGCCTCCTACTAAAGAATGAATGGGTCAACCAGGAAATTAAAGAAGATTTTAAAAAACTCATGGAAACCAATGAAAATGAAAACACAACTGCCCAAAATCGTTGGGATACACCCACGGCAGTCCTGCGAGGAAAGTACATATCAATACAAGCCTTTGTCAAGAAACAAGAAAGGTCTCAAATACACAACCTAACCCTACACCTAAAGGAGCTGGAGAAAGAACGGTAAAGAAAGCCTAAACCCAGCAGGAGAAGAGAAATCATGAAGATCAGAGCAGAAATCAATGAACTAGAACCCAAAAGAACAGGAGTACAGATCAACGGAACTAGGAGCTGGTTCTTTGAAAGAATTCACAAGGTTGATAAACCCCTGGCCAGGCTGATCAAAAAGAAAAGAGAAATGACCCAAATCAACAAAATCAGGAATGAAAGAGGAGAGATCACAACCAACACCAAAGAAACACAAACAATGATAAGAACATAATATGAGCAACGCTATGGCAGCAAATTAGATAACCTGGAAGAAATGGGGGCCTTCCTAGAGATGTGTCAACTACCAAAACTGACCCAGGAAGAAATAGAAAACCTAAAGAGTCCTATAACCACGAAGGCAATTGAAGCAGTCATCAACGATCTCCCAAGAAACCAAAGCCCAGGGCCAGGTGGCTTCCCAGGGGAATTCTATCAGACATTTAAAGAAGAAATAATACCTAGTCTCCTGAAACGGTTCCCAAAGGTAGAAAGGCAAGGAAAACTTCCAAACTCATTTTAGGAGGCCACCGTTACCTTGATCCCCAAACCAGACAAAGATCCCATCAAAAAGGAGAATTACAGACCCATATCCTTGATGAACATCGATGCAAAAATCCTCACCAAAATACTAGCCAAGAGGATCCAACAGTACATTAAAAGGACTATTCACCACGACCAAGTGGGATTTATCCCTGGGCCGCAAGGCTGGTTCAACATCCGCAAATCAATCAACGTGATAAAATACATTCACAAAAGAAAGAACAAGAATCATAGGATCCTCTCAATAGATGCAGAAAAAGCATTTGACAAAGTACAGCACCCTTTCTTGATCAAAACTCTTCAGAGTATAGGGACAGAGGGTACATCCCTCAATATCATAAAAGCCATCTACGAAAAACCTACAGCGAATATCATTCTCAATGGGGAAAAGCTGAGAGCTTTTCCCCTAAGGTCAGGAACGCGGCAGGGAGAGCCACTCTCACCACTGCTCCTCAACATAGTATTCGAAGTCCTAGCCACAGCAATCAGACAACAAAAAGAAATCAAAGGCATCCCAATCGGCAGAGAGGAAGTCAAACTCTCACTCTTTGCAGATGATATGATACTTTATGTGGAAAACCCCAAAGACTCCACCCCAAAACTGCTAGAACTCACACAGGAATTCAGTCAAGGAGCAGGCTATAAAATCAATGCACAGAAATCAGTGGCATTCCTCTACACCAACAACAAGACAGAAGAGAGAAAAATCAAGGAGTCGATCCCATTCACAATTGCACCCAAAACCAGAAGATACCTAGGAATAAATTGAACCAAAGAGGCAAAGGATCAGTACTCAGAAATCTACAGAATACTCAGGAATGAAATTGAAGAAGACACAAAGAAATGGAAAAACGTTCCATGCTCATGGATTGGGAGAACCAACATTGTGAAGAGGTCAATGCTCCCTAGAGCAATCTACACATTCAATGCAATCCCCATCAAAATACCATCCACTTTTTTCAAAGGAATGGAACAAATAATCCTAAATTTTGAATGGAACCAGAAGAGACCCCGAATAGCCAGAGGAGTATTGAAAAAGAAGAGCAAAGCGGGCGGCATCACAATTCTGGACTTCGAGCGCTATGACAAAGCTGTCCTCATCAAGACAGTATGGTACTGGCACAAAAACAGACACATAGATCCATGGAACAGAATCGAGAGCCCAGAAATGGACCCTCAACTCTATGGTCAACTTACCTTTGACAAAGCGGGAAAGAATGTCCAATGGCAAAAAGACAGCCTCTTCAACAACGGGTGTTGGGAAAATTGGACAGCCACATGCAGAAGAATGACACTGGACAATTTCCATACACCACACACAAAAATAGACTCCAAATGCGTGAAAGACCTCACTGTGAGACAGGAGTCCATCAAAATCCTAAAGGAGAACACAGGTAGCAAGCTCTTCGACGTCAGCCGCAGCAACTTCTTCCTAGAAACATCACCAAAGGCACGGGAAGCCAGGGCCAAAATGAACTATTGGGATTTCATCAAGATAAAAAGCTTTGGCACAGCAAAAGAAACAGTCCACAAAACCAAAAGACACCCGACACAATGGGAGAAAATATTTGCAAATGACATATCAGATAAAGGACTACTATCCAAAATCTATAAAGAACTAATCGAACTCAACAGCCAAACAACAAATAACCCAATCAACAAATGGGCAGAAGCCATGAACAGACATTTTTCCAAAGAAGACATCCAAATGGCCAACAGGCACATGAAAAAGTGCTCAACACGGCTCGGCATCAGGGAATTCCAAATCAAATCCTCAATGAGATACCACCTCACACCCGTCAGAAGGGCTAAAATTAACAAGTCGGGGAACGACAGATGTTGGCGGGGATGTGGAGAAAGGGGAACCCTCCTACAGTTTTGGTGGGAATGCAAGCTGGCGCAACCCCTCTGGAAAACAGTATGGAGGTTCCTCAAACAGTTGAAATTAGAGCTACCATTCGTTCCAGCAATGGCACTCCTGGGTATTTACCCCAAAGATACAAAGGTAGGGACCCGAACCGGTACGTGCACCCCATTGTTTATAGCAGCAATGTCCACAGTAGCCAAACTGTGGAAAGAGCCAAGATGTCCATCGACAGAGGAATGGATAAAGAAGAGGTGGTATACATATACACAATGGAATATTATGCAGCCATCCAAAGGAATGAGATCTTGCCATGTGCAACGACGTGGATGGAACAGGAGGGTCCGATGATTAGTGAAATACGTCAATCAGAGAAAGACATGTATCATATGACCTCACTGACATGAGGAATTCTTCATGTCAGGAACAAACTGAGGGTTGCTGGAGTGGTCGGGTGTGGGAGGGATGGGGTGGCTGGGTGATAGACATTGGGGAGGGTATGAGCTACGGTGAGCGCTGTGAATTGTGTAAGACTGTTGAATCACAGATCTGTACTTCTGAAACAAATAACGCAACATATTTTAAGAATAAAGAAAAAGGAGAAGATAGCAGGAGAGGAAGAATGAAGGGGAGTTAGTCAGAGGGGGAGACGAACCAGGAGAGATGATGGACTCTGAAAAACAAACTGAGGTTTCAAGACGGGAGGTGGGTAGGGGGATGGGTTAGCCTGGTGATGGGTATTAAAGAGGGCACATTCCGCATGGAGCACTGTGTGTTAGGAACAAACAATGAATCATGGAACACTACACCAAAACAAATGATGTAGTACATGGTGATTAACAAAGCAATAAAAATCAAAGTCTGTAATTAGAGATGAAGAAGGACACTATGTCCTACTTAAAGGGTCTATCCAACAAGAAGATTTAACAATTGTAAATATCTATGCCCCGAACATGGGAGCATCCAATTATATAAGGCAATTAATAAGAAAAGCAAAGAAACACATTGACAACAATACAATAATAGTGGGGCACTTTAACACCCCCCTGACTGAAATGGCCAGATCATCTAAGCAAAAGATCAACAAGGAAATAAAGACTTGCAATGACACACTGGAGCAAATGGACCTCACAGACATATGCAGAACGTTCCATCCCAAAGCAACGGAATACACTTTCTTCTCTAGTGCCCATGGAACATTCTCCAGAATGGATCACATCCTAGGTCCCAAATCAGGTCTCAACCGGTACCAAAAGATTGGGATCATTCTCTGCACATTTTCAGACCACAATGCTTTGAAACTAGAACTCAATCACAAGAGGAAAGTCGGAAAGACCTCAAATACATGGAGGCTAAAGAGCCTCCTACTAAAGAATGAATGGGTCAACCAGGAAATTAAAGAAGATTTTAAAAAACTCATGGAAACCAATGAAAATGAAAACACAACTGCCCAAAATCGTTGGGATACACCCACGGCAGTCCTGCGAGGAAAGTACATATCAATACAAGCCTTTGTCAAGAAACAAGAAAGGTCTCAAATACACAACCTAACCCTACACCTAAAGGAGCTGGAGAAAGAACGGTAAAGAAAGCCTAAACCCAGCAGGAGAAGAGAAATCATGAAGATCAGAGCAGAAATCAATGAACTAGAACCCAAAAGAACAGGAGAACAGATCAACGGAACTAGGAGCTGGTTCTTTGAAAGAATTCACAAGGTTGATAAACCCCTGGCCAGGCTGATCAAAAAGAAAAGAGAAATGACCCAAATCAACAAAATCAGGAATAAAAGAGGAGAGATCACAACCAACACCAAAGAAATACAAACAATGATAAGAACATAATATGAGCAACCCTATGGCAGCAAATTAGATAACCTGGAAGAAATGGGTGCCTTCCTAGAGATGTGTCAACTACCAAAACTGACCCAGGAAGAAATAGAAAACCTAAAGTGTCCTATAACCACGAAGGCAATTGAAGCAGTCATCAAAAATCTCCCAAGAAACCAAAGCCCAGGGCCAGGTGGCTTCCCAGGGGAATTCTATCAGACATTTAAAGAAGAAATAATACCTAGTCTCCTGAAACGGTTCCCAAAGGTAGAAAGGAAAGGAAAACTTCCAAACTCATTTTACGAGGCCACCGTTACCTTGATCCCCAAACCAGACAAAGATCCCATCAAAAAGGAGAATTACAGACCCATATCCTTGATGAACATCGATGCAAAAATCCTCACCAAAATACTAGCCAAGAGGATCCAACAGTACATTAAAAGGACTATTCACCACGACCAAGTGGGATTTATCCCTGGGCCGCAAGGCTGGTTCAACATCCGCAAATCAATCAACGTGATAAAATACATTCACAAAAGAAAGAACAAGAATCATAGGATCCTCTCAATAGATGCAGAAAAAGCATTTGACAAAGTACAGCACCCTTTCTTGATCAAAACTCTTCAGAGTATAGGGACAGAGGGTACATCCCTCAATATCATAAAAGCCATCTACGAAAAACCTACAGCGAATATCATTCTCAATGGGGAAAAGCTGAGAGCTTTTCCCCTAAGGTCAGGAACGCGGCAGGGAGAGCCACTCTCACCACTGCTACTCAACATAGTATTCGAAGTCCTAGCCACAGCAATCAGACAACAAAAAGAAATCAAAGGCATCCCAATCGGCAGAGAGGAAGTCAAACTCTCACTCTTTGCAGATGATATGATACTTTATGTGGAAAACCCCAAAGACTCCACCCCAAAACTGCTAGAACTCACACAGGAATTCAGTCAAGGAGCAGGCTATAAAATCAATGCACAGAAATCAGTGGCATTCCTCTACACCAACAACAAGACAGAAGAGAGACAAACCAAGGAGTCGATCCCATTCACAATTGCACCCAAAACCAGAAGATACCTAGGAATAAATTGAACCAAAGAGGCAAAGGATCAGTACTCAGAAATCTACAGAATACTCAGGAATGAAATTGAAGAAGACACAAAGAAATGGAAAAACGTTCCATGCTCATGGATTGGGAGAACCAACATTGTGAAGAGGTCAATGCTCCCTAGAGCAATCTACACATTCAATGCAATCCCCATCAAAACACCATCCACTTTTTTCAAAGGAATGGAACAAATAATCCTAAATTTTGAATGGAACCAGAAGAGACCCCGAATAGCCAGAGGAATATTGAAAAAGAAGAGCAAAGCGGGCGGCATCACAATTCTGGACTTCGAGCGCTATGACAAAGCTGTCCTCATCAAGACAGTATGGTACTGTCACAAAAACAGACACATAGATCCATGGAACAGAATCGAGAGCCCAGAAATGGACCCTCAACTCTATGGTCAACTTACCTTTGACAAAGCAGGAAAGAATGTCCAATGGCAAAAAGACAGCCTCTTCAACAACGTGTGTTGGGAAAATTGGACAGCCACATGCAGAAGAATGACACTGGACCATTTCCATACACCACACACAAAAATAGGCTCCAAATGCGTGAAAGACCTCACTGTGAGACAGGAGTCCATCAAAATCCTAAAGGAGAACACAGGTAGCAAGCTCTTCGACGTCAGCCGCAGCAACTTCTTCCTAGACACATCACCAAAGGCACGGGAAGCCAGGGCCAAAATGAACTATTGGGATTTCATCAAGATAAAAAGCTTTGGCACAGCAAAAGAAACAGTCCACAAAACCAAAAGACACCCGACACAATGGGAGAAAATATTTGCAAATGACATATCAGATAAAGGGCTACTATCCAAAATCTATAAAGTACTTTTCGAACTCAACAGCCAAAGAACAAATAACCCAATCAACAAATGGGCAAAAGCCATGAACAGTCATTTTTCCAAAGAAGACATCCAAAAGGCCAACAGGCACATGAAAAAGTGCTCAACACGGCTCGGCATCAGGGAAATCCAAATCAAATCCTCAATGAGACACCACCTCACACCCGTCAGAAGGGCTAAAATTAACATGTCAGGGAACGACAGATGTTGGCGGGGATGTGGAGAAAGGGGAACCCTCCTACAGTGTTCGTGGGAATGCAAGCTGGCGCAACCCCTCTGGAAAACAGTATGGAGGTTCCTCAAACAGTTGAAATTAGAGCTACCATTCGATCCAGCAATGGCACTCCTGGGTATTTACCCCAAAGATACAAAGGTAGGGACCCGAAGCGGTACGTGCACCCCATTGTTTATAGCAGCAATGTCCACAATAGCCAAACTGTGGAAAGAGCCAAGATGTCCATCGACAGAGGAATGGATAAAGAAGAGGTGGTATACAGATACACAATGGAATATTATGCAGCCATCCAAAGGAATGAGATCTTGCCATGTGCAACGACGTGGATGGAACAGGAGGGTCCGATGATTAGTGAAATACGTCAATCAGAGAAAGACATGTATCATATGACCTCACTGATATGAGGAATTCTTCATGTCAGGAACAAACTGAGGGTTGCTGGAGTGGTCGGGGGTGGGAGGGATGGGGTGGCTGGGTGATAGACATTGGGGAGGGTATGAGCTACGGTGAGCGCTGTGAATTGTGTAAGACTGTTGAATCACAGATCTGTACTTCTGAAACAAATAACGCAACATATTTTAAGAATAAAGAAAAAGGAGAAGAGAGCAGGAGAGGAAGAATGAAGGGGAGATAGTCAGACGGGGAGACGAACCAGGAGAGATGATGGACTCTGAAAAACAAACTGAGGTTTCAAGACGGGAGGTGGGTAGGGGGATGGGTTAGCCTGGTGATGGGTATTAAAGAGGGCACATTCCGCATGGAGCACCGTGTGTTAGGAACAAACAATGAATCATGGAACACTACACCAAAACAAATGATGTAGTACATGGTGATTAACAAAGCAATAAAAAACAAAGACTGTAATAAGAGATGAAGAAGGACACTATGTCCTACTTAAAGGGTCTATCCAACAAGAAGATCTAACAATTGTAAATATCTATGCCCCGAACATGGGAGCATCCAATTATATAAGGCAATTAATAAGAAAAGCAAAGAAACACATTGACAACAATACAATAATAGTGGGGCACTTTAACACCCCCCTGACTGAAATGGCCAGATCATCTAAGCAAAAGATCAACAAGGAAATAAAGACTTGAAATGACACACTGGAGCAAATGGACTTCACAGACATATGCAGAACGTTCCATCCCAAAGCAACGGAATACACTTTCTTCTGTAGTGCCCATGGAACATTCTCCAGAATGGATCACATCCTAGGTCCCAAATCAGGTCTCAACCGGTACCAAAAGATTGGGATCATTCCCTGCACATTTTCAGACCACAATGCTTTGAAACTAGAACTCAATCACAAGAGGAAAGTCGGAAAGAACTCAAATACATGGAGGCTAAAGAGCCTCCTACTAAAGAATGAATGGGTCATCCAGGAAATTAAAGAAGATTTTAAAAAACTCATGGAAACCAATGAAAATGAAAACACAACTGCCCAAAATCGTTGGGATACACCCACGGCAGTCCTCCGAGGAAAGTAGATAGCAATACAAGCCTTTGTCAAGAAACAAGAAAGGTCTCAAATACACAACCTAACCCTACAGCTAAAGGAGCTGGAGAAAGAACGGCAAAGAAAGCCTAAACCCAGCAGGAGAAGAGAAATCATGAAGATCAGAGCAGAAATCAATGAACTAGAACCCAAAAGAACAGGAGTACAGATCAACGGAACTAGGAGCTGGTTCTTTGAAAGAATTCACAAGGTTGATAAACCCCTGGCCAGGCTGATCAAAAAGAAAAGAGAAATGACCCAAATCAACAAAATCAGGAATGAAAGAGGAGAGATCACAACCAACACCAAAGAAACACAAACAATGATAAGAACATAATATGAGCAACGCTATGGCAGCAAATTAGATAACCTGGAAGAAATGGGGGCCTTCCTAGAGATGTGTCAACTACCAAAACTGACCCAGGAAGAAATAGAAAACCTAAAGAGTCCTATAACCACGAAGGCAATTGAAGCAGTCATCAACGATCTCCCAAGAAACCAAAGCCCAGGGCCAGGTGGCTTCCCAGAGGAATTCTATCAGACATTTAAAGAAGAAATAATACCTAGTCTCCTGAAACGGTTCCCAAAGGTAGAAAGGCAAGGAAAACTTCCAAACTCATTTTAGGAGGCCACCGTTACCTTGATCCCCAAACCAGACAAAGATCCCATCAAAAAGGAGAATTACAGACCCATATCCTTGATGAACATCGATGCAAAAATCCTCACCAAAATACTAGCCAAGAGGATCCAACAGTACATTAAAAGGACTATTCACCACGACCAAGTGGGATTTATCCCTGGGCCGCAAGGCTGGTTCAACATCCGCAAATCAATCAACGTGATAAAATACATTCACAAAAGAAAGAACAAGAATCATAGGATCCTCTCAATAGATGCAGAAAAAGCATTTGACAAAGTACAGCACCCTTTCTTGATCAAAACTCTTCAGAGTATAGGGACAGAGGGTACATCCCTCAATATCATAAAAGCCATCTACGAAAAACCTACAGCGAATATCATTCTCAATGGGGAAAAGCTGAGAGCTTTTCCCCTAAGGTCAGGAACGCGGCAGGGAGAGCCACTCTCACCACTGCTACTCAACATAGTATTCGAAGTCCTAGCCACAGCAATCAGACAACAAAAAGAAATCAAAGGCATCCCAATCGGCAGAGAGGAAGTCAAACTCTCACTCTTTGCAGATGATATGATACTTTATGTGGAAAACCCCAAAGACTCCACCCCAAAACTGCTAGAACTCACACAGGAATTCAGTCAAGGAGCAGGCTATAAAATCAATGCACAGAAATCAGTGGCATTCCTCTACACCAACAACAAGACAGAAGAGAGAAAAATCAAGGAGTCGATCCCATTCACAATTGCACCCAAAACCAGAAGATACCTAGGAATAAATTGAACCAAAGAGGCAAAGGATCAGTACTCAGAAATCTACAGAATACTCAGGAATGAAATTGAAGAAGACACAAAGAAATGGAAAAACGTTCCATGCTCATGGATTGGGAGAACCAACATTGTGAAGAGGTCAATGCTCCCTAGAGCAATCTACACATTCAATGCAATCCCCATCAAAATACCATCCACTTTTTTCAAAGGAATGGAACAAATAATCCTAAATTTTGAATGGAACCAGAAGAGACCCCGAATAGCCAGAGGAGTATTGAAAAAGAAGAGCAAAGCGGGCGGCATCACAATTCTGGACTTCGAGCGCTATGACAAAGCTGTCCTCATCAAGACAGTATGGTACTGGCACAAAAACAGACACATAGATCCATGGAACAGAATCGAGAGCCCAGAAATGGACCCTCAACTCTATGGTCAACTTACCTTTGACAAAGCGGGAAAGAATGTCCAATGGCAAAAAGACAGCCTCTTCAACAACGGGTGTTGGGAAAATTGGACAGCCACATGCAGAAGAATGACACTGGACAATTTCCATACACCACACACAAAAATAGACTCCAAATGCGTGAAAGACCTCACTGTGAGACAGGAGTCCATCAAAATCCTAAAGGAGAACACAGGTAGCAAGCTCTTCGACGTCAGCCGCAGCAACTTCTTCCTAGAAACATCACCAAAGGCACGGGAAGCCAGGGCCAAAATGAACTATTGGGATTTCATCAAGATAAAAAGCTTTGGCACAGCAAAAGAAACAGTCCACAAAACCAAAAGACACCCGACACAATGGGAGAAAATATTTGCAAATGACATATCAGATAAAGGGCTACTATCCAAAATCTATAAAGAACTAATCGAACTCAACAGCCAAACAACAAATAACCCAATCAACAAATGGGCAGAAGCCATGAACAGACATTTTTCCAAAGAAGACATCCAAATGGCCAACAGGCACATGAAAAAGTGCTCAACACGGCTCGGCATCAGGGAATTCCAAATCAAATCCTCAATGAGATACCACCTCACACCCGTCAGAAGGGCTAAAATTAACAAGTCGGGGAACGACAGATGTTGGCGGGGATGTGGAGAAAGGGGAACCCTCCTACAGTTTTGGTGGGAATGCAAGCTGGCGCAACCCCTCTGGAAAACAGTATGGAGGTTCCTCAAACAGTTGAAATTAGAGCTACCATTCGTTCCAGCAATGGCACTCCTGGGTATTTACCCCAAAGATACAAAGGTAGGGACCCGAACCGGTACGTGCACCCCATTGTTTATAGCAGCAATGTCCACAGTAGCCAAACTGTGGAAAGAGCCAAGATGTCCATCGACAGAGGAATGGATAAAGAAGAGGTGGTATACATATACACAATGGAATATTATGCAGCCATCCAAAGGAATGAGATCTTGCCATGTGCAACGACGTGGATGGAACAGGAGGGTCCGATGATTAGTGAAATACGTCAATCAGAGAAAGACATGTATCATATGACCTCACTGACATGAGGAATTCTTCATGTCAGGAACAAACTGAGGGTTGCTGGAGTGGTCGGGGGTGGGAGGGATGGGGTGGCTGGGTGATAGACATTGGGGAGGGTATGAGCTACAGTGAGCGCTGTGAATTGTGTAAGACTGTTGAATCACAGACCTGTACTTCTGAAACAAATAACGCAACATATTTTAAGAATAAAGAAAAAGGAGAAGATAGCAGGAGAGGAAGAATGAAGGGGAGTTAGTCAGAGGGGGAGACGAACCAGGAGAGATGATGGACTCTGAAAAACAAACTGAGGTTTCAAGACGGGAGGTGGGTAGGGGGATGGGTTAGCCTGGTGATGGGTATTAAAGAGGGCACATTCCCCATGGAGCACTGTGTGTTAGGAACAAACAATGAATCATGGAACACTACACCAAAACAAATGATGTAGTACATGGTGATTAACAAAGCAATAAAAATCAAAGTCTGTAATTAGAGATGAAGAAGGACACTATGTCCTACTTAAAGGGTCTATCCAACAAGAAGATTTAACAATTGTAAATATCTATGCCCCGAACATGGGAGCATCCAATTATATAAGGCAATTAATAAGAAAAGCAAAGAAACACATTGACAACAATACAATAATAGTGGGGCACTTTAACACCCCCCTGACTGAAATGGCCAGATCATCTAAGCAAAAGATCAACAAGGAAATAAAGACTTGCAATGACACACTGGAGCAAATGGACCTCACAGACATATGCAGAACGTTCCATCCCAAAGCAACGGAATACACTTTCTTCTCTAGTGCCCATGGAACATTCTCCAGAATGGATCACATCCTAGGTCCCAAATCAGGTCTCAACCGGTACCAAAAGATTGGGATCATTCTCTGCACATTTTCAGACCACAATGCTTTGAAACTAGAACTCAATCACAAGAGGAAAGTCGGAAAGACCTCAAATACATGGAGGCTAAAGAGCCTCCTACTAAAGAATGAATGGGTCAACCAGGAAATTAAAGAAGATTTTAAAAAACTCATGGAAACCAATGAAAATGAAAACACAACTGCCCAAAATCGTTGGGATACACCCACGGCAGTCCTGCGAGGAAAGTACATATCAATACAAGCCTTTGTCAAGAAACAAGAAAGGTCTCAAATACACAACCTAACCCTACACCTAAAGGAGCTGGAGAAAGAACGGTAAAGAAAGCCTAAACCCAGCAGGAGAAGAGAAATCATGAAGATCAGAGCAGAAATCAATGAACTAGAACCCAAAAGAACAGGAGAACAGATCAACGGAACTAGGAGCTGGTTCTTTGAAAGAATTCACAAGGTTGATAAACCCCTGGCCAGGCTGATCAAAAAGAAAAGAGAAATGACCCAAATCAACAAAATCAGGAATAAAAGAGGAGAGATCACAACCAACACCAAAGAAATACAAACAATGATAAGAACATAATATGAGCAACCCTATGGCAGCAAATTAGATAACCTGGAAGAAATGGGTGCCTTCCTAGAGATGTGTCAACTACCAAAACTGACCCAGGAAGAAATAGAAAACCTAAAGTGTCCTATAACCACGAAGGCAATTGAAGCAGTCATCAAAAATCTCCCAAGAAACCAAAGCCCAGGGCCAGGTGGCTTCCCAGGGGAATTCTATCAGACATTTAAAGAAGAAATAATACCTAGTCTCCTGAAACGGTTCCCAAAGGTAGAAAGGCAAGGAAAACTTCCAAACTCATTTTACGAGGCCACCGTTACCTTGATCCCCAAACCAGACAAAGATCCCATCAAAAAGGAGAATTACAGACCCATATCCTTGATGAACATCGATGCAAAAATCCTCACCAAAATACTAGCCAAGAGGATCCAACAGTACATTAAAAGGACTATTCACCACGACCAAGTGGGATTTATCCCTGGGCCGCAAGGCTGGTTCAACATCCGCAAATCAATCAACGTGATAAAATACATTCACAAAAGAAAGAACAAGAATCATAGGATCCTCTCAATAGATGCAGAAAAAGCATTTGACAAAGTACAGCACCCTTTCTTGATCAAAACTCTTCAGAGTATAGGGACAGAGGGTACATCCCTCAATATCATAAAAGCCATCTACGAAAAACCTACAGCGAATATCATTCTCAATGGGGAAAAGCTGAGAGCTTTTCCCCTAAGGTCAGGAACGCGGCAGGGAGAGCCACTCTCACCACTGCTACTCAACATAGTATTCGAAGTCCTAGCCACAGCAATCAGACAACAAAAAGAAATCAAAGGCATCCCAATCGGCAGAGAGGAAGTCAAACTCTCACTCTTTGCAGATGATATGATACTTTATGTGGAAAACCCCAAAGACTCCACCCCAAAACTGCTAGAACTCACACAGGAATTCAGTCAAGGAGCAGGCTATAAAATCAATGCACAGAAATCAGTGGCATTCCTCTACACCAACAACAAGACAGAAGAGAGACAAACCAAGGAGTCGATCCCATTCACAATTGCACCCAAAACCAGAAGATACCTAGGAATAAATTGAACCAAAGAGGCAAAGGATCAGTACTCAGAAACCTACAGAATACTCAGGAATGAAATTGAAGAAGACACAAAGAAATGGAAAAACGTTCCATGCTCATGGATTGGGAGAACCAACATTGTGAAGAGGTCAATGCTCCCTAGAGCAATCTACACATTCAATGCAATCCCCATCAAAACACCATCCACTTTTTTCAAAGGAATGGAACAAATAATTCTAAATTTTGAATGGAACCAGAAGAGACCCCGAATAGCCAGAGGAATATTGAAAAAGAAGAGCAAAGCGGGCGGCATCACAATTCTGGACTTCGAGCGCTATGACAAAGCTGTCCTCATCAAGACAGTATGGTACTGTCACAAAAACAGACACATAGATCCATGGAACAGAATCGAGAGCCCAGAAATGGACCCTCAACTCTATGGTCAACTTACCTTTGACAAAGCAGGAAAGAATGTCCAATGGCAAAAAGACAGCCTCTTCAACAACGTGTGTTGGGAAAATTGGACAGCCACATGCAGAAGAATGACACTGGACCATTTCCATACACCACACACAAAAATAGACTCCAAATGCGTGAAAGACCTCACTGTGAGACAGGAGTCCATCAAAATCCTAAAGGAGAACACAGGTAGCAAGCTCTTCGACGTCAGCCGCAGCAACTTCTTCCTAGACACATCACCAAAGGCACGGGAAGCCAGGGCCAAAATGAACTATTGGGATTTCATCAAGATAAAAAGCTTTGGCACAGCAAAAGAAACAGTCCACAAAACCAAAAGACACCCGACACAATGGGAGAAAATATTTGCAAATGACATATCAGATAAAGGGCTACTATCCAAAATCTATAAAGAACTTTTCGAACTCAACAGCCAAAGAACAAATAACCCAATCAACAAATGGGCAGAAGCCATGAACAGACATTTTTCCAAAGAAGACATCCAAATGGCCAACAGGCACATGAAAAAGTGCTCAACACGGCTCGGCATCAGGGAAATCCAAATCAAATCCTCAATGAGACACCACCTCACACCCGTCAGAAGGGCTAAAATTAACATGTCAGGGAACGACAGATGTTGGCGGGGATGTGGAGAAAGGGGAACCCTCCTACAGTGTTCGTGGGAATGCAAGCTGGCGCAACCCCTCTGGAAAACAGTATGGAGGTTCCTCAAACAGTTGAAATTAGAGCTACCATTCGTTCCAGCAATGGCACTCCTGGGTATTTACCCCAAAGATACAAAGGTAGGGACCCGAACCGGTACGTGCACCCCATTGTTTATAGCAGCAATGTCCACAGTAGCCAAACTGTGGAAAGAGCCAAGATGTCCATCGACAGAGGAATGGATAAAGAAGAGGTGGTATACATATACACAATGGAATATTATGCAGCCATCCAAAGGAATGAGATCTTGCCATGTGCAACGACGTGGATGGAACAGGAGGGTCCGATGATTAGTGAAATACGTCAATCAGAGAAAGACATGTATCATATGACCTCACTGACATGAGGAATTCTTCATGTCAGGAACAAACTGAGGGTTGCTGGAGTGGTCGGGGGTGGGAGGGATGGGGTGGCTGGGTGATAGACATTGGGGAGGGTATGAGGTACGGTGAGCGCTGTGAATTGTGTAAGACTGTTGAATCACAGATCTGTACTTCTGAAACAAATAACGCAACATATTTTAAGAATAAAGAAAAAGGAGAAGATAGCAGGAGAGGAAGAATGAAGGGGAGTTAGTCAGAGGGGGAGACGAACCAGGAGAGATGATGGACTCTGAAAAACAAACTGAGGTTTCAAGACGGGAGGTGGGTAGGGGGATGTGTTAGCCTGGTGATGGGTATTAAAGAGGGCACATTCCGCATGGAGCACTGTGTGTTAGGAACAAACAATGAATCATGGAACACTACACCAAAACAAATGATGTAGTACATGGTGATTAACAAAGCAATAAAAATCAAAGTCTGTAATTAGAGATGAAGAAGGACACTATGTCCTACTTAAAGGGTCTATCCAACAAGAAGATTTAACAATTGTAAATATCTATGCCCCGAACATGGGAGCATCCAATTATATAAGGCAATTAATAAGAAAAGCAAAGAAACACATTGACAACAATACAATAATAGTGGGGCACTTTAACACCCCCCTGACTGAAATGGCCAGATCATCTAAGCAAAAGATCAACAAGGAAATAAAGACTTGCAATGACACACTGGAGCAAATGGACTTCACAGACATATGCAGAACGTTCCATCCCAAAGCAACGGAATACACTTTCTTCTCTAGTGCCCATGGAACATTCTCCAGAATGGATCACATCCTAGGTCCCAAATCAGGTCTCAACCGGTACCAAAAGATTGGGATCATTCTCTGCACATTTTCAGACCACAATGCTTTGAAACTAGAACTCAATCACAAGAGGAAAGTCGGAAAGACCTCAAATACATGGAGGCTAAAGAGCCTCCTACTAAAGAATGAATGGGTCAACCAGGAAATTAAAGAAGATTTTAAAAAACTCATGGAAACCAATGAAAATGAAAACACAACTGCCCAAAATCGTTGGGATACACCCACGGCAGTCCTGCGAGGAAAGTACATATCAATACAAGCCTTTGTCAAGAAACAAGAAAGGTCTCAAATACACAACCTAACCCTACACCTAAAGGAGCTGGAGAAAGAACGGTAAAGAAAGCCTAAACCCAGCAGGAGAAGAGAAATCATGAAGATCAGAGCAGAAATCAATGAACTAGAACCCAAAAGAACAGGAGAACAGATCAACGGAACTAGGAGCTGGTTCTTTGAAAGAATTCACAAGGTTGATAAACCCCTGGCCAGGCTGATCAAAAAGAAAAGAGAAATGACCCAAATCAACAAAATCAGGAATAAAAGAGGAGAGATCACAACCAACACCAAAGAAATACAAACAATGATAAGAACATAATATGAGCAACCCTATGGCAGCAAATTAGATAACCTGGAAGAAATGGGTGCCTTCCTAGAGATGTGTCAACTACCAAAACTGACCCAGGAAGAAATAGAAAACCTAAAGTGTCCTATAACCACGAAGGCAATTGAAGCAGTCATCAAAAATCTCCCAAGAAACCAAAGCCCAGGGCCAGGTGGCTTCCCAGGGGAATTCTATCAGACATTTAAAGAAGAAATAATACCTAGTCTCCTGAAACGGTTCCCAAAGGTAGAAAGGCAAGGAAAACTTCCAAACTCATTTTACGAGGCCACCGTTACCTTGATCCCCAAACCAGACAAAGATCCCATCAAAAAGGAGAATTACAGACCCATATCCTTGATGAACATCGATGCAAAAATCCTCACCAAAATACTAGCCAAGAGGATCCAACAGTACATTAAAAGGACTATTCACCACGACCAAGTGGGATTTATCCCTGGGCCGCAAGGCTGGTTCAACATCCGCAAATCAATCAACGTGATAAAATACATTCACAAAAGAAAGAACAAGAATCATAGGATCCTCTCAATAGATGCAGAAAAAGCATTTGACAAAGTACAGCACCCTTTCTTGATCAAAACTCTTCAGAGTATAGGGACAGAGGGTACATACCTCAATATCATAAAAGCCATCTACGAAAAACCTACAGCGAATATCATTCTCAATGGGGAAAAGCTGAGAGCTTTTCCCCTAAGGTCAGGAACGCGGCAGGGAGAGCCACTCTCACCACTGCTACTCAACATAGTATTCGAAGTCCTAGCCACAGCAATCAGACAACAAAAAGAAATCAAAGGCATCCCAATCGGCAGAGAGGAAGTCAAACTCTCACTCTTTGCAGATGATATGATACTTTATGTGGAAAACCCCAAAGACTCCACCCCAAAACTGCTAGAACTCACACAGGAATTCAGTCAAGGAGCAGGCTATAAAATCAATGCACAGAAATCAGTGGCATTCCTCTACACCAACAACAAGACAGAAGAGAGACAAACCAAGGAGTCGATCCCATTCACAATTGCACCCAAAACCAGAAGATACCTAGGAATAAATTGAACCAAAGAGGCAAAGGATCAGTACTCAGAAATCTACAGAATACTCAGGAATGAAATTGAAGAAGACACAAAGAAATGGAAAAACGTTCCATGCTCATGGATTGGGAGAACCAACATTGTGAAGAGGTCAATGCTCCCTAGAGCAATCTACACATTCAATGCAATCCCCATCAAAACACCATCCACTTTTTTCAAAGGAATGGAACAAATAATCCTAAATTTTGAATGGAACCAGAAGAGACCCCGAATAGCCAGAGGAATATTGAAAAAGAAGAGCAAAGCGGGCGGCATCACAATTCTGGACTTCGAGCGCTATGACAAAGCTGTCCTCATCAAGACAGTATGGTACTGTCACAAAAACAGACACATAGATCCATGGAACAGAATCGAGAGCCCAGAAATGGACCCTCAACTCTATGGTCAACTTACCTTTGACAAAGCAGGAAAGAATGTCCAATGGCAAAAAGACAGCCTCTTCAACAACGTGTGTTGGGAAAATTGGACAGCCACATGCAGAAGAATGACACTGGACCATTTCCATACACCACACACAAAAATAGGCTCCAAATGCGTGAAAGACCTCACTGTGAGACAGGAGTCCATCAAAATCCTAAAGGAGAACACAGGTAGCAAGCTCTTCGACGTCAGCCGCAGCAACTTCTTCCTAGACACATCACCAAAGGCACGGGAAGCCAGGGCCAAAATGAACTATTGGGATTTCATCAAGATAAAAAGCTTTGGCACAGCAAAAGAAACAGTCCACAAAACCAAAAGACACCCGACACAATGGGAGAAAATATTTGCAAATGACATATCAGATAAAGGGCTACTATCCAAAATCTATAAAGTACTTTTCGAACTCAACAGCCAAAGAACAAATAACCCAATCAACAAATGGGCAAAAGCCATGAACAGTCATTTTTCCAAAGAAGACATCCAAAAGGCCAACAGGCACATGAAAAAGTGCTCAACACGGCTCGGCATCAGGGAAATCCAAATCAAATCCTCAATGAGACACCACCTCACACCCGTCAGAAGGGCTAAAATTAACATGTCAGGGAACGACAGATGTTGGCGGGGATGTGGAGAAAGGGGAACCCTCCTACAGTGTTCGTGGGAATGCAAGCTGGCGCAACCCCTCTGGAAAACAGTATGGAGGTTCCTCAAACAGTTGAAATTAGAGCTACCATTCGATCCAGCAATGGCACTCCTGGGTATTTACCCCAAAGATACAAAGGTAGGGACCCGAAGCGGTACGTGCACCCCATTGTTTATAGCAGCAATGTCCACAATAGCCAAACTGTGGAAAGAGCCAAGATGTCCATCGACAGAGGAATGGATAAAGAAGAGGTGGTATACAGATACACAATGGAATATTATGCAGCCATCAAAAGGAATGAGATCTTGCCATGTGCAACGACGTGGATGGAACAGGAGGGTCCGATGATTAGTGAAATACGTCAATCAGAGAAAGACATGTATCATATGACCTCACTGATATGAGGAATTCTTCATGTCAGGAACAAACTGAGGGTTGCTGGAGTGGTCGGGGGTGGGAGGGATGGGGTGGCTGGGTGATAGACATTGGGGAGGGTATGAGCTACGGTGAGCGCTGTGAATTGTGTAAGACTGTTGAATCACAGATCTGTACTTCTGAAACAAATAACGCAACATATTTTAAGAATAAAGAAAAAGGAGAAGATAGCAGGAGAGGAAGAATGAAGGGGAGTTAGTCAGAGGGGGAGACGAACCAGGAGAGATGATGGACTCTGAAAAACAAACTGAGGTTTCAAGACGGGAGGTGGGTAGGGGGATGGGTTAGCCTGGTGATGGGTATTAAAGAGGGCACATTCCGCATGGAGCACTGTGTGTTAGGAACAAACAATGAATCAAGGAACACTACACCAAAACAAATGATGTAGTACATGGTGATTAACAAAGCAATAAAAAACAAAGACTGTAATAGGAGATGAAGAAGGACACTATGTCCTACTTAAAGGGTCTATCCAACAAGAAGATCTAACAATTGTAAATATCTATGCCCCGAACATGGGAGCATCCAATTATATAAGGCAATTAATAAGAAAGGAAAGAAACACATTGACAACAATACAATAATAGTGGGGCACTTTAACACCCCCCTGACTGAAATGGCCAGATCATCTAAGCAAAAGATCAACAAGGAAATAAAGACTTGCAATGACACACTGGAGCAAATGGACTTCACAGACATATGCAGAACGTTCCATCCCAAAGCAACGGAATACACTTTCTTCTCTAGTGCCCATGGAGCATTCTCCAGAATGGATCACATCCTAGGTCCCAAATCAGGTCTCAACCGGTACCAAAAGATTGGGATCATTCCCTGCACATTTTCAGACCACAATGCTTTAAAACTAGAACTCAATCACAAGAGGAAAGTCGGAAAGACCTCAAATACATGGAGGCTAAAGAGCCTCCTACTAAGGAATGAATGGGTCAACCAGGAAATTAAAGAAGATTTTAAAAAACTCATGGAAACCAATGAAAATGAAAACACAACTGCCCAAAATCGTTGGGATACACCCACGGCAGTCCTGCGAGGAAAGTAGATAGCAATACAAGCCTTTGTCAAGAAACAAGAAAGGTCTCAAATACACAACCTAACCCTACACCTAAAGGAGCTGGAGAAAGAACGGTAAAGAAAGCCTAAACCCAGCAGGAGAAGAGAAATCATGAAGATCAGAGCAGAAATCAATGAACTAGAACCCAAAAGAACAGGAGAACAGATCAACGGAACTAGGAGCTGGTTCTTTGAAAGAATTCACAAGGTTGATAAACCCCTGGCCAGGCTGATCAAAAAGAAAAGAGAAATGACCCAAATCAACAAAATCAGGAATAAAAGAGGAGAGATCACAACCAACACCAAAGAAATACAAACAATGATAAGAACATAATATGAGCAACCCTATGGCAGCAAATTAGATAACCTGGAAGAAATGGGTGCCTTCCTAGAGATGTGTCAACTACCAAAACTGACCCAGGAAGAAATAGAAAACCTAAAGTGTCCTATAACCACGAAGGCAATTGAAGCAGTCATCAAAAATCTCCCAAGAAACCAAAGCCCAGGGCCAGGTGGCTTCCCAGGGGAATTCTATCAGACATTTAAAGAAGAAATAATACCTAGTCTCCTGAAACGGTTCCCAAAGGTAGAAAGGCAAGGAAAACTTCCAAACTCATTTTAGGAGGCCACCGTTACCTTGATCCCCAAACCAGACAAAGATCCCATCAAAAAGGAGAATTACAGACCCATATCCTTGATGAACATCGATGCAAAAATCCTCACCAAAATACTAGCCAAGAGGATCCAACAGTACATTAAAAGGACTATTCACCACGACCAAGTGGGATTTATCCCTGGGCCGCAAGGCTGGTTCAACATCCGCAAATCAAACAACGTGATAAAATACATTCACAAAAGAAAGAACAAGAATCATAGGATCCTCTCAATAGATGCAGAAAAAGCATTTGACAAAGTACAGCACACTTTCTTGATCAAAACTCTTCAGAGTATAGGGACAGAGGGTACATACCTCAATATCATAAAAGCCATCTACGAAAATCCTACAGCGAATATCATTCTCAATGGGGAAAAGCTGAGAGCTTTTCCCCTAAGGTCAGGAACGCGGCAGGGAGAGCCACTCTCACCACTGCTACTCAACATAGTATTCGAAGTCCTAGCCACAGCAATCAGACAAAAAAAGAAATCAAAGGCATCCCAATCGGCAGAGAGGAAGTCAAACTCTCACTCTTTGCAGATGATATGATACTTTATGTGGAAAACCCCAAAGACTCCACCCCAAAACTGCTAGAACTCACACAGGAATTCAGTCAAGGAGCAGGCTATAAAATCAATGCACAGAAATCAGTGGCATTCCTCTACACCAACAACAAGACAGAAGAGAGACAAATGAAGGAGTCGATCCCATTCACAATTGCACCCAAAACCATAAGATACCTAGGAATAAATTGAACCAAAGAGGCAAAGGATCTGTACTCAGAAATCTACAGAATACTCAGGAATGAAATTGAAGAAGACACAAAGAAATGGAAAAACGTTCCATGCTCATGGATTGGGAGAACCAACATTGCGAAGAGGTCAATGCTCCCTAGAGCAATCTACACATTCAATGCAATCCCCATCAAAATACCATCCACTTTTTTCAAAGGAATGGAACAAATAATCCTAAATTTTGAATGGAACCTGAAGAGACGCCGAAGAGCCAGAGGAATATTGAAAAAGAAGAGCAAAGCGGGCGGCATCACAATTCTGGACTTCGAGCGCTATGACAAAGCTGTCCTCGTCAAGACAGTATGGTACTGGCACAAAAACAGACACATAGATCCATGGAACAGAACCGAGAGCCCAGAAATGGACCCTCAACTCTATGGTCAACTTACCTTTGACAAAGCAGGAAAGAATGTCCAATGGCAAAAAGACAGCCTCTTCAACAACGGGTGTTGGGAAAATTGGACAGCCACATGCAGAAGAATGACACTGGACCATTTCCATACACCACACACAAAAATAGACTCCAAATGCGTGAAAGACCTCACTGTGAGACAGGAGTCCATCAAAATCCTAAAGGAGAACACAGGTAGCAAGCTCTTCGACGTCAGCCGCAGCAACTTCTTCCTAGAAACATCACCAAAGGCACGGGAAGCCAGGGCCAAAATGAACTATTGGGATTTCATCAAGATAAAAAGCTTTGGCACAGCAAAAGAAACAGTCCACAAAACCAAAAGACACCCGACACAATGGGAGAAAATATTTGCAAATGACATATCAGATAAAGGGCTACTATCAAAAATCTATAAAGAACTTATCGAACTCAACAGCCAAGGAACAAATAACCCAATCAACAAATGGGCAGAAACCATGAACAGACATTTTTCCAAAGAAGACATCCAAAAGGCCAACAGGCACATGAAAAAGTGCTCAACACGGCTCGGCATCAGGGAATTCCAAATCAAATCCTCAATGAGATACCACCTCACACCCGTCAGAAGGGCTAAAATTAACAAGTCAGGGAACGACAGATGTTGGCGGGGATGTGGAGAAAGGGGAACCCTCCTACAGTGTTGGTGGGAATGCAAGCTGGCGCAACCCCTCTGGAAAACAGTATGGAGGTTCCTCAAACAGTTGAAATTAGAGCTACCATTCGATCCAGCAATGGCACTCCTGGGTATTTACCCGAAAGATACAAAGGTAGGGACCCGAAGCGGTACGTGCACCCCATTGTTTATAGCAGCAATGTCCACAGTAGCCAAACTGTGGAAAGAGCCAAGATGTCCATCGACAGAGGAATGGATAAAGAAGAGGTGGTATACATATACACAATGGAATATTATGCAGCCATCCAAAGGAATGAGATCTTGCCATGTGCAACGACGTGGATGGAACAGGAGGGTCCAATGATTAGTGAAATACGTCAATCAGAGAAAGACATGTATCATATGACCTCACTGACATGAGGAATTCTTAATGTCAGGAACAAACTGAGGGTTGCTGGAGTGGTCGGGGGTGGGAGGGATGGGGTGGCTGGGTGATAGACATTGGGGAGGGTATGAGCTACGGTGAGCGCTGTGAATTGTGTAAGACTGTTGAATCACAGATCTGTACTTCTGAAACAAATAACGCAACATATTTTAAGAATAAAGAAAAAGGAGAAGATAGCAGGAGAGGAAGAATGAAGGGGAGTTAGTCAGAGGGGGAGACGAACCAGGAGAGATGATGGACTCTGAAAAACAAACTGAGGTTTCAAGACGGGAGGTGGGTAGGGGGATGGGTTAGCCTGGTGATGGGTATTAAAGAGGGCACATTCCGCATGGAGCACTGTGTGTTAGGAACAAACAATGAATCATGGAACACTACACCAAAACAAATGATGTAGTACATGGTGATTAACAAAGCAATAAAAATCAAAGACTGTAATAAGAGATGAAGAAGGACACTATGTCCTACTTAAAGGGTCTATCCAACAAGAAGATCTAACAATTGTAAATATCTATGCCCCGAACATGGGAGCATCCAATTATATAAGGCAATTAATAAGAAAAGCAAAGAAACACATTGACAACCATACAATAATAGTGGGGCACTTTAACACCCCCCTGACTGAAATGGCCAGATCATCTAAGCAAAAGATCAACAAGGAAATAAAGACTTGCAATGACACACTGGAGCAAATGGACTTCACAGACATATGCAGAACGTTCCATCCCAAAGCAACGGAATACACTTTCTTCTCTAGTGCCCATGGAACATTCTCCAGAATGGATCACATCCTAGGTCCCAAATCAGGTCTCAACCGGTACCAAAAGATTGGCATCATTCCCTGCACATTTTCACACCACAATGGTTTGAAACTAGAACTCAATCACAAGAGGAAAGTCGGAAAGACCTCAAATACATGGAGGCTAAAGAGCCTCCTACTAAAGAATGAATGGGTCAACCAGGAAATTAAAGAAGATTTTAAAAAACTCATGGAAACCAATGAAAATGAAAACACAACTGCCCAAAATCGTTGGGATACACCCACGGCAGTCCTGCGAGGAAAGTACATATCAATACAAGGCTTTGTCAAGAAACAAGAAAGGTCTCAAATACACAACCTAACCCTACACCTAAAGGAGCTGGAGAAAGAACGGCAAAGAAAGCCTAAACCCAGCAGGAGAAGAGAAATCATGAAGATCAGAGCAGAAATCAATGAACTAGAACCCAAAAGAACAGGAGAAGAGATCAACGGAACTAGGAGCTGGTTCTTTGAAAGAATTCACAAGGTTGATAAACCCCTGGCCAGGCTGATCAAAAAGAAAAGAGAAATGACCCAAATCAACAAAATCAGGAATGAAAGAGGAGAGATCACAACCAACACCAAAGAAATACAAACAATGATAAGAACATAATATGAGCAACCCTTTGGCAGCAAATTAGATAACCTGGAAGAAATGGGTGCCTTCCTAGAGATGTGTCAACTACCAAAACTGACCCAGGAACAAATAGAAAACCTAAAGTGTCCTATAACCACGAAGGCAATTGAAGCAGTCATCAAAAATCTCCCAAGAACCAAAGCCCAGGGCCAGGTGGCTTCCCAGGGGAATTCTATCAGACATTTAAAGAAGAAATAATACCTAGTCTCCTGAAACGGTTCCCAAAGGTAGAAAGGCAAGGAAAACTTCCAAACTCATTTTACGAGGCCACCGTTACCTTGATCCCCAAACCAGACAAAGATCCCATCAAAAAGGAGAATTACAGACCCATATCCTTGATGAACATCGATGCAAAAATCCTCACCAAAATACTAGCCAAGAGGATCCAACAGTACATTAAAAGGACTATTCACCACGACCAAGTGGGATTTATCCCTGGGCCGCAAGGCTGGTTCAACATCCGCAAATCAATCAACGTGATAAAATACATTCACAAAAGAAAGAACAAGAATCATAGGATCCTCTCAATAGATGCAGAAAAAGCATTTGACAAAGTACAGCACCCTTTCTTGATCAAAACTCTTCAGAGTATAGGGACAGAGGGTACATACCTCAATATCATAAAAGCCATCTACGAAAAACCTACAGCGAATATCATTCTCAATGGGGAAAAGCTGAGAGCTTTTCCCCTAAGGTCAGGAACGCGGCAGGGAGAGCCACTCTCACCACTGCTACTCAACATAGTATTCGAAGTCCTAGCCACAGCAATCAGACAACAAAAAGAAATCAAAGGCATCCCAATCGGCAGAGAGGAAGTCAAACTCTCACTCTTTGCAGATGATATGATACTTTATGTGGAAAACCCAAAAGACTCCACCCCAAAACTGCTAGAACTCACACAGGAATTCAGTCAAGGAGCAGGCTATAAAATCAATGCACAGAAATCAGTGGCATTCCTCTACACCAACAACAAGACAGAAGAGAGACAAATCAAGGAGTCGATCCCATTCACAATTGCACCCAAAACCATAAGATACCTAGGAATAAATTGAACCAAAGAGGCAAAGGATCTGTACTCAGAAATCTACAGAATACTCAGGAATGAAATTGAAGAAGACACAAAGAAATGGAAAAACGTTCCATGCTCATGGATTGGGAGAACCAACATTGTGAAGAGGTCAATGCTCCCTAGAGCAATCTACACATTCAATGCAATCCCCATCAAAATTCCATCCACTTTTTTCAAAGGAATGGAACAAATAATCCTAAATTTTGAATGGAACCAGAAGAGACCCCGAATAGCCAGAGGAATATTGAAAAAGAAGAGCAAAGCGGGCGGCATCAGAATTCTGGACTTCGAGCGCTATGACAAAGCTGTCCTCGTCAAGACAGTATGGTACTGGCACAAAAACAGACACATAGATCCATGGAACAGAACCGAGAGCCCAGAAATGGACCCTCAACTCTATGGTCAACTTACCTTTGACAAAGCAGGAAAGAATGTCCAATGGCAAAAAGACAGACTCTTCAACAACGGGTGTTGGGAAAATTGGACAGCCACATGCAGAAGAATGACACTGGACCATTTCCATACACCACACACAAAAATAGACTCCAAATGCGTGAAAGACCTCACTGTGAGACAGGAGTCCATCAAAATCCTAAAGGAGAACACCGGTAGCAAGCTCTTCGACGTCAGCCGCAGCAACTTCTTCCTAGAAACATCACCAAAGGCACGGGAAGCCAGGGCCAAAATGAACTATTGGGATTTCATCAAGATAAAAAGCTTTGGCACAGCAAAAGAAACAGTCCACAAAACCAAAAGACACCCGACACAATGGGAGAAAATATTTGCAAATGACATATCAGATAAAGGGCTACTATCCAAAATCTATAAAGAACTAATCGAACTCAACAGCCAAACAACAAATAATCCAATCAAGAAATGGGCAGAAGCCATGAACAGATATTTTTCCAAAGAAGACATCCAAATGGCCAACAGGCACATGAAAAAGTGCTAAACACGGCTCGGCATCAGGGAAATCCAAATCAAAACCTCAATGAGACACCACCTCACACCCGTCAGAAGGGCTAAAATTAACAAGTCAGGCAACGAGAGATGTTGGCGGGGATGTGGAGAAAGGGGAACCCTCCTACAGTGTTGGTGGGAATGCAAGCTGGCGCAACCCCTCTGGAAAACAGTATGGAGGTTCCTCAAACAGTTGAAATTAGAGCTACCATTCGATCCAGCAATGGCACTCCTGGGTATTTACCCCAAAGATACAAAGGTAGGGACCCGAAGCGGTACGTGCACCCCATTGTTTATAGCAGCAATGTCCACAATAGCCAAACTGTGGAAAGAGCCAAGATGTCCATCGACAGAGGAATGGATAAAGAAGAGGTGGTATACATATACACAATGGAATATTATGCAGCCATCCAAAGGAATGAGATCTTGCCATGTGCAACGACGTGGATGGAACAGGAGGGTCCGATGATTAGTGAAATACGTCAATCAGAGAAAGACATGTATCATATGACCTCACTGATATGAGGAATTCTTCATGTCAGGAACAAACTGAGGGTTCCTGGAGTGGTCGGGGGTGGGAGGGATGGGGTGGCTGGGTGATAGACATTGGGGAGGGTATGAGCTACGGTGAGCGCTGTGAATTGTGTAAGACTGTTGAATCACAGATCTGTACTTCTGAAACAAATAACGCAACATATTTTAAGAATAAAGAAAAAGGAGAAGAGAGCAGGAGAGGAAGAATGAAGGGGAGATAGTCAGACGGGGAGACGAACCAGGAGAGATGATGGACTCTGAAAAACAAACTGAGGTTTCAAGACGGGAGGTGGGTAGGGGGATGGGTTAGCCTGGTGATGGGTATTAAAGAGGGCACATTCCGCATGGAGCACCGTGTGTTAGGAACAAACAATGAATCATGGAACACTACACCAAAACAAATGATGTAGTACATGGTGATTAACAAAGCAATAAAAAACAAAGACTGTAATAAGAGATGAAGAAGGACACTATGTCCTACTTAAAGGGTCTATCCAACAAGAAGATCTAACAATTGTAAATATCTATGCCCCGAACATGGGAGCATCCAATTATATAAGGCAATTAATAAGAAAAGCAAAGAAACACATTGACAACAATACAATAATAGTGGGGCACTTTAACACCCCCCTGACTGAAATGGCCAGATCATCTAAGCAAAAGATCAACAAGGAAATAAAGACTTGAAATGACACACTGGAGCAAATGGACTTCACAGACATATGCAGAACGTTCCATCCCAAAGCAACGGAATACACTTTCTTCTGTAGTGCCCATGGAACATTCTCCAGAATGGATCACATCCTAGGTCCCAAATCAGGTCTCAACCGGTACCAAAAGATTGGGATCATTCCCTGCACATTTTCAGACCACAATGCTTTGAAACTAGAACTCACTCACAAGAGGAAAGTCGGAAAGAACTCAAATACATGGAGGCTAAAGAGCCTCCTACTAAAGAATGAATGGGTCATCCAGGAAATTAAAGAAGATTTTAAAAAACTCATGGAAACCAATGAAAATGAAAACACAACTGCCCAAAATCGTTGGGATACACCCACGGCAGTCCTCCGAGGAAAGTAGATAGCAATACCAGCCTTTGTCAAGAAACAAGAAAGGTCTCAAATACACAACCTAACCCTACAGCTAAAGGAGCTGGAGAAAGAACGGCAAAGAAAGCCTAAACCCAGCAGGAGAAGAGAAATCATGAAGATCAGAGCAGAAATCAATGAACTAGAACCCAAAAGAACAGGAGTACAGATCAACGGAACTAGGAGCTGGTTCTTTGAAAGAATTCACAAGGTTGATAAACCCCTGGCCAGGCTGATCAAAAAGAAAAGAGAAATGACCCAAATCAACAAAATCAGGAATGAAAGAGGAGAGATCACAACCAACACCAAAGAAACACAAACAATGATAAGAACATAATATGAGCAACGCTATGGCAGCAAATTAGATAACCTGGAAGAAATGGGGGCCTTCCTAGAGATGTGTCAACTACCAAAACTGACCCAGGAAGAAATAGAAAACCTAAAGAGTCCTATAACCACGAAGGCAATTGAAGCAGTCATCAACGATCTCCCAAGAAACCAAAGCCCAGGGCCAGGTGGCTTCCCAGGGGAATTCTATCAGACATTTAAAGAAGAAATAATACCTAGTCTCCTGAAACGGTTCCCAAAGGTAGAAAGGCAAGGAAAACTTCCAAACTCATTTTAGGAGGCCACCGTTACCTTGATCCCCAAACCAGACAAAGATCCCATCAAAAAGGAGAATTACAGACCCATATCCTTGATGAACATCGATGCAAAAATCCTCACCAAAATACTAGCCAAGAGGATCCAACAGTACATTAAAAGGACTATTCACCACGACCAAGTGGGATTTATCCCTGGGCCGCAAGGCTGGTTCAACATCCGCAAATCAATCAACGTGATAAAATACATTCACAAAAGAAAGAACAAGAATCATAGGATCCTCTCAATAGATGCAGAAAAAGCATTTGACAAAGTACAGCACCCTTTCTTGATCAAAACTCTTCAGAGTATAGGGACAGAGGGTACATACCTCAATATCATAAAAGCCATCTACGAAAAACCTACAGCGAATATCATTCTCAATGGGGAAAAGCTGAGAGCTTTTCCCCTAAGGTCAGGAACGCGGCAGGGAGAGCCACTCTCACCACTGCTACTCAACATAGTATTCGAAGTCCTAGCCACAGCAATCAGACAACAAAAAGAAATCAAAGGCATCCCAATCGGCAGAGAGGAAGTCAAACTCTCACTCTTTGCAGATGATATGATACTTTATGTGGAAAACCCCAAAGACTCCACCCCAAAACTGCTAGAACTCACACAGGAATTCAGTCAAGGAGCAGGCTATAAAATCAATGCACAGAAATCAGTGGCATTCCTCTACACCAACAACAAGACAGAAGAGAGAAAAATCAAGGAGTCGATCCCATTCACAATTGCACCCAAAACCAGAAGATACCTAGGAATAAATTGAACCAAAGAGGCAAAGGATCAGTACTCAGAAATCTACAGAATACTCAGGAATGAAATTGAAGAAGACACAAAGAAATGGAAAAACGTTCCATGCTCATGGATTGGGAGAACCAACATTGTGAAGAGGTCAATGCTCCCTAGAGCAATCTACACATTCAATGCAATCCCCATCAAAATACCATCCACTTTTTTCAAAGGAATGGAACAAATAATCCTAAATTTTGAATGGAACCAGAAGAGACCCCGAATAGCCAGAGGAGTATTGAAAAAGAAGAGCAAAGCGGGCGGCATCACAATTCTGGACTTCGAGCGCTATGACAAAGCTGTCCTCATCAAGACAGTATGGTACTGGCACAAAAACAGACACATAGATCCATGGAACAGAATCGAGAGCCCAGAAATGGACCCTCAACTCTATGGTCAACTTACCTTTGACAAAGCGGGAAAGAATGTCCAATGGCAAAAAGACAGCCTCTTCAACAACGGGTGTTGGGAAAATTGGACAGCCACATGCAGAAGAATGACACTGGACCATTTCCATACACCACACACAAAAATAGACTCCAAATGCGTGAAAGACCTCACTGTGAGACAGGAGTCCATCAAAATCCTAAAGGAGAACACAGGTAGCAAGCTCTTCGACGTCAGCCGCAGCAACTTCTTCCTAGAAACATCACCAAAGGCACGGGAAGCCAGGGCCAAAATGAACTATTGGGATTTCATCAAGATAAAAAGCTTTGGCACAGCAAAAGAAACAGTCCACAAAACCAAAAGACACCCGACACAATGGGAGAAAATATTTGCAAATGACATATCAGATAAAGGGCTACTATCCAAAATCTATAAAGAACTAATCGAACTCAACAGCCAAACAACAAATAACCCAATCAACAAATGGGCAGAAGCCATGAACAGACATTTTTCCAAAGAAGACATCCAAATGGCCAACAGGCACATGAAAAAGTGCTCAACACGGCTCGGCATCAGGGAATTCCAAATCAAATCCTCAATGAGATACCACCTCACACCCGTCAGAAGGGCTAAAATTAACAAGTCGGGGAACGACAGATGTTGGCGGGGATGTGGAGAAAGGGGAACCCTCCTACAGTTTTGGTGGGAATGCAAGCTGGCGCAACCCCTCTGGAAAACAGTATGGAGGTTCCTCAAACAGTTGAAATTAGAGCTACCATTCGTTCCAGCAATGGCACTCCTGGGTATTTACCCCAAAGATACAAAGGTAGGGACCCGAACCGGTACGTGCACCCCATTGTTTATAGCAGCAATGTCCACAGTAGCCAAACTGTGGAAAGAGCCAAGATGTCCATCGACAGAGGAATGGATAAAGAAGAGGTGGTATACATATACACAATGGAATATTATGCAGCCATCCAAAGGAATGAGATCTTGCCATGTGCAACGACGTGGATGGAACAGGAGGGTCCGATGATTAGTGAAATACGTCAATCAGAGAAAGACATGTATCATATGACCTCACTGACATGAGGAATTCTTCATGTCAGGAACAAACTGAGGGTTGCTGGAGTGGTCGGGGGTGGGAGGGATGGGGTGGCTGGGTGATAGACATTGGGGAGGGTATGAGCTACGGTGAGCGCTGTGAATTGTGTAAGACTGTTGAATCACAGATCTGTACTTCTGAAACAAATAACGCAACATATTTTAAGAATAAAGAAAAAGGAGAAGATAGCAGGAGAGGAAGAATGAAGGGGAGTTAGTCAGAGGGGGAGACGAACCAGGAGAGATGATGGACTCTGAAAAACAAACTGAGGTTTCAAGACGGGAGGTGGGTAGGGGGATGGGTTAGCCTGGTGATGGGTATTAAAGAGGGCACATTCCGCATGGAGCACTGTGTGTTAGGAACAAACAATGAATCATGGAACACTACACCAAAACAAATGATGTAGTACATGGTGATTAACAAAGCAATAAAAATCAAAGTCTGTAATTAGAGATGAAGAAGGACACTATGTCCTACTTAAAGGGTCTATCCAACAAGAAGATTTAACAATTGTAAATATCTATGCCCCGAACATGGGAGCATCCAATTATATAAGGCAATTAATAAGAAAAGCAAAGAAACACATTGACAACAATACAATAATAGTGGGGCACTTTAACACCCCCCTGACTGAAATGGCCAGATCATCTAAGCAAAAGATCAACAAGGAAATAAAGACTTGCAATGACACACTGGAGCAAATGGACTTCACAGACATATGCAGAACGTTCCATCCCAAAGCAACGGAATACACTTTCTTCTCTAGTGCCCATGGAACATTCTCCAGAATGGATCACATCCTAGGTCCCAAATCAGGTCTCAACCGGTACCAAAAGTTTGGGATCATTCTCTGCACATTTTCAGACCACAATGCTTTGAAACTAGAACTCAATCACAAGAGGAAAGTCGGAAAGACCTCAAATACATGGAGGCTAAAGAGCCTCCTACTAAAGAATGAATGGGTCAACCAGGAAATTAAAGAAGATTTTAAAAAACTCATGGAAACCAATGAAAATGAAAACACAACTGCCCAAAATCGTTGGGATACACCCACGGCAGTCCTGCGAGGAAAGTACATATCAATACAAGCCTTTGTCAAGAAACAAGAAAGGTCTCAAATACACAACCTAACCCTACACCTAAAGGAGCTGGAGAAAGAACGGTAAAGAAAGCCTAAACCCAGCAGGAGAAGAGAAATCATGAAGATCAGAGCAGAAATCAATGAACTAGAACCCAAAAGAACAGGAGAACAGATCAACGGAACTAGGAGCTGGTTCTTTGAAAGAATTCACAAGGTTGATAAACCCCTGGCCAGGCTGATCAAAAAGAAAAGAGAAATGACCCAAATCAACAAAATCAGGAATAAAAGAGGAGAGATCACAACCAACACCAAAGAAATACAAACAATGATAAGAACATAATATGAGCAACCCTATGGCAGCAAATTAGATAACCTGGAAGAAATGGGTGCCTTCCTAGAGATGTGTCAACTACCAAAACTGACCCAGGAAGAAATAGAAAACCTAAAGTGTCCTATAACCACGAAGGCAATTGAAGCAGTCATCAAAAATCTCCCAAGAAACCAAAGCCCAGGGCCAGGTGGCTTCCCAGGGGAATTCTATCAGACATTTAAAGAAGAAATAATACCTAGTCTCCTGAAACGGTTCCCAAAGGTAGAAAGGAAAGGAAAACTTCCAAACTCATTTTACGAGGCCACCGTTACCTTGATCCCCAAACCAGACAAAGATCCCATCAAAAAGGAGAATTACAGACCCATATCCTTGATGAACATCGATGCAAAAATCCTCACCAAAATACTAGCCAAGAGGATCCAACAGTACATTAAAAGGACTATTCACCACGACCAAGTGGGATTTATCCCTGGGCCGCAAGGCTGGTTCAACATCCGCAAATCAATCAACGTGATAAAATACATTCACAAAAGAAAGAACAAGAATCATAGGATCCTCTCAATAGATGCAGAAAAAGCATTTGACAAAGTACAGCACCCTTTCTTGATCAAAACTCTTCAGAGTATAGGGACAGAGGGTACATACCTCAATATCATAAAAGCCATCTACGAAAAACCTACAGCGAATATCATTCTCAATGGGGAAAAGCTGAGAGCTTTTCCCCTAAGGTCAGGAACGCGGCAGGGAGAGCCACTCTCACCACTGCTACTCAACATAGTATTCGAAGTCCTAGCCACAGCAATCAGACAACAAAAAGAAATCAAAGGCATCCCAATCGGCAGAGAGGAAGTCAAACTCTCACTCTTTGCAGATGATATGATACTTTATGTGGAAAACCCAAAAGACTCCACCCCAAAACTGCTAGAACTCACACAGGAATTCAGTCAAGGAGCAGGCTATAAAATCAATGCACAGAAATCAGTGGCATTCCTCTACACCAACAACAAGACAGAAGAGAGACAAACCAAGGAGTCGATCCCATTCACAATTGCACCCAAAACCAGAAGATACCTAGGAATAAATTGAACCAAAGAGGCAAAGGATCAGTACTCAGAAATCTACAGAATACTCAGGAATGAAATTGAAGAAGACACAAAGAAATGGAAAAACGTTCCATGCTCATGGATTGGGAGAACCAACATTGTGAAGAGGTCAATGCTCCCTAGAGCAATCTACACATTCAATGCAATCCCCATCAAAACACCATCCACTTTTTTCAAAGGAATGGAACAAATAATCCTAAATTTTGAATGGAACCAGAAGAGACCCCGAATAGCCAGAGGAATATTGAAAAAGAAGAGCAAAGCGGGCGGCATCACAATTCTGGACTTCGAGCGCTATGACAAAGCTGTCGTCATCAAGACAGTATGGTACTGTCACAAAAACAGACACATAGATCCATGGAACAGAATCGAGAGCCCAGAAATGGACCCTCAACTCTATGGTCAACTTACCTTTGACAAAGCAGGAAAGAATGTCCAATGGCAAAAAGACAGCCTCTTCAACAACGTGTGTTGGGAAAATTGGACAGCCACATGCAGAAGAATGACACTGGACCATTTCCATACACCACACACAAAAATAGGCTCCAAATGCGTGAAAGACCTCACTGTGAGACAGGAGTCCATCAAAATCCTAAAGGAGAACACAGGTAGCAAGCTCTTCGACGTCAGCCGCAGCAACTTCTTCCTAGACACATCACCAAAGGCACGGGAAGCCAGGGCCAAAATGAACTATTGGGATTTCATCAAGATAAAAAGCTTTGGCACAGCAAAAGAAACAGTCCACAAAACCAAAAGACACCCGACACAATGGGAGAAAATATTTGCAAATGACATATCAGATAAAGGGCTACTATCCAAAATCTATAAAGTACTTTTCGAACTCAACAGCCAAAGAACAAATAACCCAATCAACAAATGGGCAGAAGCCATGAACAGACATTTTTCCAAGAAGACATCCAAAAGGCCAACAGGCACATGAAAAAGTGCTCAACACGGCTCGGCATCAGGGAAATCCAAATCAAATCCTCAATGAGACACCACCTCACACCCGTCAGAAGGGCTAAAATTAACATGTCAGGGAACGACAGATGTTGGCGGGGATGTGGAGAAAGGGGAACCCTCCTACAGTGTTCGTGGGAATGCAAGCTGGCGCAACCCCTCTGGAAAACAGTATGGAGGTTCCTCAAACAGTTGAAATTAGAGCTACCATTCGATCCAGCAATGGCACTCCTGGGTATTTACCCCAAAGATACAAAGGTAGGGACCCGAAGCGGTACGTGCACCCCATTGTTTATAGCAGCAATGTCCACAATAGCCAAACTGTGGAAAGAGCCAAGATGTCCATCGACAGAGGAATGGATAAAGAAGAGGTGGTATACAGATACACAATGGAATATTATGCAGCCATCAAAAGGAATGAGATCTTGCCATGTGCAACGACGTGGATGGAACAGGAGGGTCCGATGATTAGTGAAATACGTCAATCAGAGAAAGACATGTATCATATGACCTCACTGATATGAGGAATTCTTCATGTCAGGAACAAACTGAGGGTTGCTGGAGTGGTCGGGGGTGGGAGGGATGGGGTGGCTGGGTGATAGACATTGGGGAGGGTATGAGCTACGGTGAGCGCTGTGAATTGTGTAAGACTGTTGAATCACAGATCTGTACTTCTGAAACAAATAACGCAACATATTTTAAGAATAAAGAAAAAGGAGAAGATAGCAGGAGAGGAAGAATGAAGGGGAGTTAGTCAGAGGGGGAGACGAACCAGGAGAGATGATGGACTCTGAAAAACAAACTGAGGTTTCAAGACGGGAGGTGGGTAGGGGGATGGGTTAGCCTGGTGATGGGTATTAAAGAGGGCACATTCCGCATGGAGCACTGTGTGTTAGGAACAAACAATGAATCAAGGAACACTACACCAAAACAAATGATGTAGTACATGGTGATTAACAAAGCAATAAAAAACAAAGACTGTAATAGGAGATGAAGAAGGACACTATGTCCTACTTAAAGGGTATATCCAAAAAGAAGATCTAACAATTGTAAATATCTATGCCCCGAACATGGGAGCATCCAATTATATAAGGCAATTAATAAGAAAAGCAAAGAAACACATTGACAACAATACAATAATAGTGGGGCACTTTAACACCCCCCTGACTGAAATGGCCAGATCATCTAAGCAAAAGATCAACAAGGAAATTAAAGACTTGCAATGACACACTGGAGCAAATGGACCTCACAGACATATGCAGAACGTTCCATCCCAAAGCAACGGAATACACTTTCTTCTCTAGTGCCCATGGAACATTCTCCAGAATGGATCACATCCTAGGTCCCAAATCAGGTCTCAACCGGTACCAAAAGATTGGGATCATTCCCTGCACATTTTCAGACCACAATGCTTTGAAACTAGAACTCAATCACAAGAGGATAGTCGGAAAGACCTCAAATACATGGAGGCTAAAGAGCCTCCTACTAAAGAATGAATGGGTCAACCAGGAAATTAAAGAAGATTTTAAAAAACTCATGGAAACCAATGAAAATGAAAACACAACTGCCCAAAATCGTTGGGATACACCCACGGCAGTCCTGCGAGGAAAGTACATATCAATACAAGCCTTTGTCAAGAAACAAGAAAGGTCTCAAATACACAACCTAACCCTACACCTAAAGGAGCTGGAGAAAGAACGGTAAAGAAAGCCTAAACCCAGCAGGAGAAGAGAAATCATGAAATCAGAGCAGAAATCAATGAACTAGAACCCAAAAGAACAGGAGAACAGATCAACGGAACTAGGAGCTGGTTCTTTGAAAGAATTCACAAGGTTGATAAACCCCTGGCCAGGCTGATCAAAAAGAAAAGAGAAATGACCCAAATCAACAAAATCAGGAATAAAAGAGGAGAGATCACAACCAACACCAAAGAAATACAAACAATGATAAGAACATAATATGAGCAACCCTATGGCAGCAAGTTAGATAACCTGGAAGAAATGGGTGCCTTCGTAGAGATGTGTCAACTACTAAAACTGACCCAGGAAGAAATAGAAAACCTAAAGTGTCCTATAACCACGAAGGCAATTGAAGCAGTCATCAAAAATCTCCCAAGAAACCAAAGCCCAGGGCCAGGTGGCTTCCCAGGGGAATTCTATCAGACATTTAAAGAAGAAATAATACCTAGTCTCCTGAAACGGTTCCCAAAGGTAGAAAGGCAAGGAAAACTTCCAAACTCATTTTACGAGGCCACCGTTACCTTGATCCCCAAACCAGACAAAGATCCCATCAAAAAGGAGAATTACAGACCCATATCCTTGATGAACATCGATGCAAAAATCCTCACCAAAATACTAGCCAAGAGGATCCAACAGTACATTAAAAGGACTATTCACCACGACCAAGTGGGATTTATCCCTGGGCCGCAAGGCTGGTTCAACATCCGCAAATCAAACAACGTGATAAAATACATTCACAAAAGAAAGAACAAGAATCATAGGATCCTCTCAATAGATGCAGAAAAAGCATTTGACAAAGTACAGCACCCTTTCTTGATCAAAACTCTTCAGAGTATAGGGACAGAGGGTACATACCTCAATATCATAAAAGCCATCTACGAAAAACCTACAGCGAATATCATTCTCAATGGGGAAAAGCTCAGAGCTTTTCCCCTAAGGTCAGGAACGCGGCAGGGAGAGCCACTCTCACCACTGCTACTCAACATAGTATTCGAAGTCCTAGCCACAGCAATCAGACAACAAAAAGAAATCAAAGGCATCCCAATCGGCAGAGAGGAAGTCAAACTCTCACTCTTTGCAGATGATATGATACTTTATGTGGAAAACCCCAAAGACTCCACCCCAAAACTGCTAGAACTCACACAGGAATTCAGTCAAGGAGCAGGCTATAAAATCAATGCACAGAAATCAGTGGCATTCCTCTACACCAACAACAAGACAGAAGAGAGACAAATGAAGGAGTCGATCCCATTCACAATTGCACCCAAAACCATAAGATACCTAGGAATAAATTGAACCAAAGAGGCAAAGGATCTGTACTCAGAAATCTACAGAATACTCAGGAATGAAATTGAAGAAGACACAAAGAAATGGAAAAACGTTCCATGCTCATGGATTGGGAGAACCAACATTGTGAAGAGGTCAATGCTCCCTAGAGCAATCTACACATTCAATGCAATCCCCATCAAAATACCACCCACTTTTTTCAAAGGAATGGAACAAATAATCCTAAATTTTGAATGGAACCAGAAGAGACCCCGAATAGCCAGAGGAGTATTGAAAAAGAAGAGCAAAGCGGGCGGCATCACAATTCTGGACTTCGAGCGCTATGACAAAGCTGTCCTCGTCAAGACAGTATGGTACTGGCACAAAAACAGACACATAGATCCATGGAACAGAACCGAGAGCCCAGAAATGGACCCTCAACTCTATGGTCAACTTACCTTTGACAAAGCAGGAAAGAATGTCCAATGGCAAAAAGACAGCCTCTTCAACAACGGGTGTTGGGAAAATTGGACAGCCACATGCAGAAGAATGACACTGGACCATTTCCATACACCACACACAAAAATAGACTCCAAATGCGTGAAAGACCTCACTGTGAGACAGGAGTCCATCAAAATCCTAAAGGAGAACACAGGTAGCAAGCTCTTCGACGTCAGCCGCAGCAACTTCTTCCTAGAAACATCACCAAAGGCACGGGAAGCCAGGGCCAAAATGAACTATTGGGATTTCATCAAGATAAAAAGCTTTGGCACAGCAAAAGAAACAGTCCACAAAACCAAAAGACACCCGACACAATGGGAGAAAATATTTGCAAATGACATATCAGATAAAGGGCTACTATCAAAAATCTATAAAGAACTTATCGAACTCAACAGCCAAGGAACAAATAACCCAATCAACAAATGGGCAGAAGCCATGAACAGACATTTTTCCAAAGAAGACATCCAAAAGGCCAACAGGCACATGAAAAAGTGCTCAACACGGCTCGGCATCAGGGAATTCCAAATCAAATCCTCAATGAGATACCACCTCACACCCGTCAGAAGGGGTAAAATTAACAAGTCAGGGAACGACAGATGTTGGCGGGGATGTGGAGAAAGGGGAACCCTCCTACAGTGTTGGTGGGAATGCAAGCTGGCGCAACCCCTCTGGAAAACAGTATGGAGGTTCCTCAAACAGTTGAAATTAGAGCTACCATTCGATCCAGCAATGGCACTCCTGGGTATTTACCCGAAAGATACAAAGGTAGGGACCCGAAGCGGTACGTGCACCCCATTGTTTATAGCAGCAATGTCCACAATAGCCAAACTGTGGAAAGAGCCAAGATGTCCATCGACAGAGGAATGGATAAAGAAGAGGTGGTATACATATACACAATGGAATATTATGCAGCCATCCAAAGGAATGAGATCTTGCCATGTGCAACGACGTGGATGGAACAGGAGGGTCCGATGATTAGTGAAATACGTCAATCAGAGAAAGACATGTATCATATGACCTCACTGACATGAGGAATTCTTAATGTCAGGAACAAACTGAGGGTTGCTGGAGTGGTCGGGGGTGGGAGGGATGGGGTGGCTGGGTGATAGACATTGGGGAGGGTATGAGCTACGGTGAGCGCTGTGAATTGTGTAAGACTGTTGAATCACAGATCTGTACTTCTGAAACAAATAACGCAACATATTTTAAGAATAAAGAAATAGGAGAAGATAGCAGGAGAGGAAGAATGAAGGGGAGTTAGTCAGAGGGGGAGACGAACCAGGAGAGATGATGGACTCTGAAAAACAAACTGAGGTTTCAAGACGGGAGGTGGGTAGGGGGATGGGTTAGCCTGGTGACGGGTATTAAAGAGGGCACATTCCGCATGGAGCACTGTGTGTTAGGAACAAACAATGAATCATGGAACACTACACCAAAACAAATGATGTAGTACATGGTGATTAACAAAGCAATAAAAATCAAAGACTGTAATAAGAGATGAAGAAGGACACTATGTCCTACTTAAAGGGTCTATCCAACAAGAAGATCTAACAATTGTAAATATCTATGCCCCGAACATGGGAGCATCCAATTATATAAGGCAATTAATAAGAAAAGCAAAGAAACACATTGACAACCATACAATAATAGTGGGGCACTTTAACACCCCCCTGACTGAAATGGCCAGATCATCTAAGCAAAAGATCAACAAGGAAATAAAGACTTGCAATGACACACTGGAGCAAATGGACTTCACAGACATATGCAGAACGTTCCATCCAAAAGCAACGGAATACACTTTCTTCTCTAGTGCCCATGGAACATTCTCCAGAATGGATCACATCCTAGGTCCCAAATCAGGTCTCAACCGGTACCAAAAGATTGGCATCATTCCCTGCACATTTTCAGACCACAATGGTTTGAAACTAGAACTCAATCACAAGAGGAAAGTCGGAAAGACCTCAAATACATGGAGGCTAAAGAGCCTCCTACTAAAGAATGAATGGGTCAACCAGGAAATTAAAGAAGATTTTAAAAAACTCATGGAAACCAATGAAAATGAAAACACAACTGCCCAAAATCGTTGGGATACACCCACGGCAGTCCTGCGAGGAAAGTACATATCAATACAAGCCTTTGTCAAGGAACAAGAAAGGTCTCAAATACACAACCTAACCCTACACCTAAAGGAGCTGGAGAAAGAACGGTAAAGAAAGCCTAAACCCAGCAGGAGAAGAGAAATCATGAAGATCAGAGCAGAAATCAATGAACTAGAACCCAAAAGAACAGGAGAACAGATCAACGGAACTAGGAGCTGGTTCTTTGAAAGAATTCACAAGGTTGATAAACCCCTGGCCAGGCTGATCAAAAAGAAAAGAGAAATGACCCAAATCAACAAAATCAGGAATAAAAGAGGAGAGATCACAACCAACACCAAAGAAATACAAACAATGATAAGAACATAATATGAGCAACCCTATGGCAGCAAATTAGATAACCTGGAAGAAATGGGTGCCTTCCTAGAGATGTGTCAACTACCAAAACTGACCCAGGAAGAAATAGAAAACCTAAAGTGTCCTATAACCACGAAGGCAATTGAAGCAGTCATCAAAAATCTCCCAAGAAACCAAAGCCCAGGGCCAGGTGGCTTCCCAGGGGAATTCTATCAGACATTTAAAGAAGAAATAATACCTAGTCTCCTGAAACGGTTCCCAAAGGTAGAAAGGAAAGGAAAACTTCCAAACTCATTTTACGAGGCCACCGTTACCTTGATCCCCAAACCAGACAAAGATCCCATCAAAAAGGAGAATTACAGACCAATATCCTTGATGAACATCGATGCAAAAATCCTCACCAAAATACTAGCCAAGAGGATCCAACAGTACATTAAAAGGACTATTCACCACGACCAAGTGGGATTTATCCCTGGGCCGCAAGGCTGGTTCAACATCCGCAAATCAATCAACGTGATAAAATACATTCACAAAAGAAAGAACAAGAATCATAGGATCCTCTCAATAGATGCAGAAAAAGCATTTGACAAAGTACAGCACCCTTTCTTGATCAAAACTCTTCAGAGTATAGGGACAGAGGGTACATCCCTCAATATCATAAAAGCCATCTACGAAAAACCTACAGCGAATATCATTCTCAATGGGGAAAAGCTGAGAGCTTTTCCCCTAAGGTCAGGAACGCGGCAGGGAGAGCCACTCTCACCACTGCTACTCAACATAGTATTCGAAGTCCTAGCCACAGCAATCAGACAACAAAAAGAAATCAAAGGCATCCCAATCGGCAGAGAGGAAGTCAAACTCTCACTCTTTGCAGATGATATGATACTTTATGTGGAAAACCCAAAAGACTCCACCCCAAAACTGCTAGAACTCACACAGGAATTCAGTCAAGGAGCAGGCTATAAAATCAATGCACAGAAATCAGTGGCATTCCTCTACACCAACAACAAGACAGAAGAGAGACAAACCAAGGAGTCGATCCCATTCACAATTGCACCCAAAACCAGAAGATACCTAGGAATAAATTGAACCAAAGAGGCAAAGGATCAGTACTCAGAAATCTACAGAAAACTCAGGAATGAAATTGAAGAAGACACAAAGAAATGGAAAAACGTTCCATGCTCATGGATTGGGAGAAACAACATTGTGAAGAGGTCAATGCTCCCTAGAGCAATCTACACATTCAATGCAATCCCCATCAAAATACCATCCACTTTTTTCAAAGGAATGGAACAAATAATCCTAAATTTTGAATGGAACCAGAAGAGACCCCGAAGAGCCAGAGGAATATTGAAAAAGAAGAGCAAAGCGGGCGGCATCACAATTCTGGACTTCGAGCGCTATGACAAAGCTGTCCTCATCAAGACAGTATGGTACTGGCACAAAAACAGACACATAGATCCATGGAACAGAATCGAGAGCCCAGAAATGGACCCTCAACTCTATGGTCAACTTACCTTTGACAAAGCAGGAAAGAATGTCCAATGGCAAAAAGACAGCCTCTTCAACAACGGGTGTTGGGAAAATTGGACAGCCACATGCAGAAGAATGACACTGGACCATTTCCATACACCACACACAAAAATAGGCTCCAAATGCGTGAAAGACCTCACTGTGAGACAGGAGTCCATCAAAATCCTAAAGGAGAACACAGGTAGCAAGCTCTTCGACGTCAGCCGCAGCAACTTCTTCCTAGACACATCACCAAAGGCACGGGAAGCCAGGGCCAAAATGAACTATTGGGATTTCATCAAGATAAAAAGCTTTGGCACAGCAAAAGGAACAGTCCACAAAACCAAAAGACACCCGACACAATGGGAGAAAATATTTGCAAATGACATATCAGATAAAGGGCTACTATCCAAAATCTATAAAGAACTTATCGAACTCAACAGCCAAAGAACAAATAACCCAATCAACAAATGCCAGAAGCCATGAACAGACATTTTTCCAAAGAAGACATCCAAATGGCCAACAGGCACATGAAAAAGTGCTCAACACGGCTCGGCATCAGGGAAATCCAAATCAAATCCTCAATGAGACACCACCTCACACACGTCAGAAGGGCTAAAATTAACATGTCAGGGAACGACAGATATTGGCGGGGATGTGGAGAAAGGGGAACCCTCCTACAGTGTTGGTGGGAATGCAAGCTGGCGCAACCCCTCTGGAAAACAGTATGGAGGTTCCTCAAACAGTTGAAATTAGAGCTACCATTCGATCCAGCAATGGCACTCCTGGGTATTTACCCCAAAGATACAAAGGTAGGGACCCGAAGCGGTACGTGCACCCCATTGTTTATAGCAGCAATGTCCACAATAGCCAAACTGTGGAAAGAGCCAAGATGTCCATCGACAGAGGAATGGATAAAGAAGAGGTGGTATACATATACACAATGGAATATTATGCAGCCATCCAAAGGAATGAGATCTTGCCATGTGCAACGACGTGGATGGAACAGGAGGGTCCGATGATTAGTGAAATACGTCAATCAGAGAAAGACATGTATCATATGACCTCACTGACATGAGGAATTCTTAATGTCAGGAACAAACTGAGGGTTGCTGGAGTGGTCGGGGGTGGGAGGGATGGGGTGGCTGGGTGATAGACATTGGGGAGGGTATGAGCTACGGTGAGCGCTGTGAATTGTGTAAGACTGTTGAATCACAGATCTGTACTTCTGAAACAAATAACGCAACATATTTTAAGAATAAAGAAAAAGGAGAAGATAGCAGGAGAGGAAGAATGAAGGGGAGTTAGTCAGAGGGGGAGACGAACCAGGAGAGATGATGGACTCTGAAAAACAAACTGAGGTTTCAAGACGGGAGGTGGGTAGGGGGATGGGTTAGCCTGGTGATGGGTATTAAAGAGGGCACATTCCGCATGGAGCACTGTGTGTTAGGAACAAACAATGAATCATGGAACACTACACCAAAACAAATGATGTAGTACATGGTGATTAACAAAGCAATAAAAATCAAAGACTGTAATAAGAGATGAAGAAGGACACTATGTCCTACTTAAAGGGTCTATCCAACAAGAAGATCTAACAATTGTAAATATCTATGCCCCGAACATGGGAGCATCCAATTATATAAGGCAATTAATAAGAAAAGCAAAGAAACACATTGACAACCATACAATAATAGTGGGGCACTTTAACACCCCCCTGACTGAAATGGCCAGATCATCTAAGCAAAAGATCAACAAGGAAATAAAGACTTGCAATGACACACTGGAGCAAATGGACTTCACAGACATATGCAGAACGTTCCATCCCAAAGCAACGGAATACACTTTCTTCTCTAGTGCCCATGGAACATTCTCCAGAATGGATCACATCCTAGGTCCCAAATCAGGTCTCAACCGGTACCAAAAGATTGGCATCATTCCCTGCACATTTTCACACCACAATGGTTTGAAACTAGAACTCAATCACAAGAGGAAAGTCGGAAAGACCTCAAATACATGGAGGCTAAAGAGCCTCCTACTAAAGAATGAATGGGTCAACCAGGAAATTAAAGAAGATTTTAAAAAACTCATGGAAACCAATGAAAATGAAAACACAACTGCCCAAAATCGTTGGGATACACCCACGGCAGTCCTGCGAGGAAAGTACATATCAATACAAGGCTTTGTCAAGAAACAAGAAAGGTCTCAAATACACAACCTAACCCTACACCTAAAGGAGCTGGAGAAAGAACGGCAAAGAAAGCCTAAACCCAGCAGGAGAAGAGAAATCATGAAGATCAGAGCAGAAATCAATGAACTAGAACCCAAAAGAACAGGAGAAGAGATCAACGGAACTAGGAGCTGGTTCTTTGAAAGAATTCACAAGGTTGATAAACCCCTGGCCAGGCTGATCAAAAAGAAAAGAGAAATGACCCAAATCAACAAAATCAGGAATGAAAGAGGAGAGATCACAACCAACACCAAAGAAATACAAACAATGATAAGAACATAATATGAGCAACCCTTTGGCAGCAAATTAGATAACCTGGAAGAAATGGGTGCCTTCCTAGAGATGTGTCAACTACCAAAACTGACCCAGGAAGAAATAGAAAACCTAAAGTGTCCTATAACCACGAAGGCAATTGAAGCAGTCATCAAAAATCTCCCAAGAACCAAAGCCCAGGGCCAGGTGGCTTCCCAGGGGAATTCTATCAGACATTTAAAGAAGAAATAATACCTAGTCTCCTGAAACGGTTCCCAAAGGTAGAAAGGCAAGGAAAACTTCCAAACTCATTTTACGAGGCCACCGTTACCTTGATCCCCAAACCAGACAAAGATCCCATCAAAAAGGAGAATTACAGACCCATATCCTTGAAGAACATCGATGCAAAAATCCTCACCAAAATACTAGCCAAGAGGATCCAACAGTACATTAAAAGGACTATTCACCACGACCAAGTGGGATTTATCCCTGGGCCGCAAGGCTGGTTCAACATCCGCAAATCAATCAACGTGATAAAATACATTCACAAAAGAAAGAACAAGAATCATAGGATCCTCTCAATAGATGCAGAAAAAGCATTTGACAAAGTACAGCACACTTTCTTGATCAAAACTCTTCAGAGTATAGGGACAGAGGGTACATACCTCAATATCATAAAAGCCATCTACGAAAAACCTACAGCGAATACCATTCTCAATGGGGAAAAGCTGAGAGCTTTTCCCCTAAGGTCAGGAACGCGGCAGGGAGAGCCACTCTCACCACTGCTACTCAACATAGTATTCGAAGTCCTAGCCACAGCAATCAGACAACAAAAAGAAATCAAAGGCATCCCAATCGGCAGAGAGGAAGTCAAACGCTCACTCTTTGCAGATGATATGATACTTTATGTGGAAAACCCAAAAGACTCCACCCCAAAACTGCTAGAACTCACACAGGAATTCAGTCAAAGAGCAGGCTATAAAATCAATGCACAGAAATCAGTGGCATTCCTCTACACCAACAACAAGACAGAAGAGAGAAAAATCAAGGAGTCGATCCCATTCACAATTGCACCCAAAACCAGAAGATACCTAGGAATAAATTGAACCAAAGAGGCAAAGGATCTGTACTCAGAAATCTACAGAATACTCAGGAATGAAATTGAAGAAGACACAAAGAAATGGAAAAACGTTCCATGCTCATGGATTGGGAGAACCAACATTGTGAAGAGGTCAATGCTCCCTAGAGCAATCTACACATGCAATGCAATCCCCATCAAAATACCATCCACTTTTTTCAAAGGAATGGAACAAATAATCCTAAATTTTGAATGGAACCAGAAGAGACCCCGAATAGCCAGATGAGTATTGAAAAAGAAGAGCAAAGCGGGCGGCATCACAATTCTGGACTTCGAGCGGTATGACAAAGCTGTCCTCATCAAGACAGTATGGTACTGGCACAAAAAGAGACACATAGATCCATGGAACAGAATCGAGAGCCCAGAAATGGACCCTCAACTCTATGGTCAACTTACCTTTGTCAAAGCGGGAAAGAATGTCCAATGGCAAAAAGACAGCCTCTTCAACAACGGGTGTTGGGAAAATTGGACAGCCACATGCAGAAGAATGACACTGGACCATTTCCATACACCACACACAAAAATAGACTCCAAATGCGTGAAAGACCTCACTGTGAGACAGGAGTCCATCAAAATCCTAAAGGAGAACACAGGTAGCAAGCTCTTCGACGTCAGCCGCAGCAACTTCTTCCTAGAAACATCACCAAAGGCACGGGAAGCCAGGGCCAAAATGAACTATTGGGATTTCATCAAGATAAAAAGCTTTGGCACAGCAAAAGAAACAGTCCACAAAACCAAAAGACACCCGACACAATGGGAGAAAATATTTGCAAATCACATATCAGATAAAGGGCTACTATCCAAAATCTATAAAGAACTTATCGAACTCAACAGCCAAAGAACAAATAACCCAATCAACAAATGGGCAGAAGCCATGAACAGACATTTTTCCAAAGAAGACATCCAAATGGCCAACAGGCACATGAAAAAGTGCTCAGCACGGCTCGGCATCAGGGAAATCCAAATCAAAACCTCAATGAGACACCACCTCACACCCGTCAGAAGGGCTAAAATTAACAAGTCAGGCAACGACAGATGTTGGCGGTGATGTGGAGAAAGGGGAACCCTCCTACAGTGTTGGTGGGAATGCAAGCTGGCGCAACCCCTCTGGAAAACACTATGGAGGTTCCTCAAGCAGTTGAAATTAGAGCTACCATTCGATCCAGCAATGGCACTCCTGGGTATTTACCCCAAAGATACAAAGGTAGGGACCCGAAGCGGTACGTGCCCCCCATTGTTTATAGCAGCAATGTCCACAGTAGCCAAACTGTGGAAAGAGCCAAGATGTCCATCGACAGAGGAATGGATAAAGAAGAGGTGGTATACATATACACAATGGAATATTATGCAGCCATCCAAAGGAATGAGATCTTGCCATGTGCAACGACGTGGATGGAACAGGAGGGTCCGATGATTAGTGAAATACGTCAATCAGAGAAAGACATGTATCATATGACCTCACTGACATGAGGAATTCTTAATGTCAGGAACAAACTGAGGGTTGCTGGAGTGGTCGGGGGTGGGAGGGATGGGGTGGCTGGGTGATAGACATTGGGGAGGGTATGAGCTACGGTGAGCGCTGTGAATTGTGTAAGACTGTTGAATCACAGATCTGTACTTCTGAAACAAATAACGCAACATATTTTAAGAATAAAGAAAAAGGAGAAGATAGCATGAGAGGAAGAATGAAGGGGAGTTAGTCAGAGAGGGAGACGAACCAGGAGAGATGATGGACTCTGAAAAACAAACTGAGGTTTCAAGACGGGAGGTGGGTAGGGGGATGGGTTAGCCTGGTGATGGGTATTAAAGAGGGCACATTCCGCATGGAGCACTGTGTGTTAGGAACAAACAATGAATCATGGAACACTACACCAAAACAAATGATGTAGTACATGGTGATTAACAAAGCAATAAAAATCAAAGTCTGTAATAAGAGATGAAAAAGGACACTATGTCCTACTTAAAGGGTCTATCCAACAAGAAGATCTAACAATTGTAAATATCTATGCCCCGAACATGGGAGCATCCAATTATATAAGGCAATTAATAAGAAAAGCAAAGAAACACATTGACAACCATACAATAATAGTGGGGCACTTTAACACCCCCCTGACTGAAATGGCCAGATCATCTAAGCAAAAGATCAACAAGGAAATAAAGACTTGCAATGACACACTGGAGCAAATGGACCTCACAGACATATGCAGAACGTTCCATCCCAAAGCAACGGAATACACTTTCTTCTCTAGTGCCCATGGAACATTCTCCAGAATGGATCACATCCTAGGTCCCAAATCAGGTCTCAACCGGTACCAAAAGATTGGGATCATTCCCTGCACATTTTCAGACCACAATGCTTTGAAACTAGAACTCAATCACAAGAGGAAAGTCGGAAAGACCTCAAATACATGGAGGCTAAAGAGCCTCCTACTAAAGAATGAATGGGTCAACCAGGAAATTAAAGAAGATTTTAAAAAACTCATGGAAACCAATGAAAATGAAAACACAACTGCCCAAAATCGTTGGGATACACCCACGGCAGTCCTGCGAGGAAAGTACATATCAATACAAGCCTTTGTCAAGAAACAAGAAAGGTCTCAAATACACAACCTAACCCTACACCTAAAGGAGCTGGAGAAAGAACGGTAAAGAAAGCCTAAACCCAGCAGGAGAAGAGAAATCATGAAATCAGAGCAGAAATCAATGAACTAGAACCCAAAAGAACAGGAGAACAGATCAACGGAACTAGGAGCTGGTTCTTTGAAAGAATTCACAAGGTTGATAAACCCCTGGCCAGGCTGATCAAAAAGAAAAGAGAAATGACCCAAATCAACAAAATCAGGAATAAAAGAGGAGAGATCACAACCAACACCAAAGAAATACAAACAATGATAAGAACATAATATGAGCAACCCTATGGCAGCAAATTAGATAACCTGGAAGAAATGGGTGCCTTCCTAGAGATGTGTCAACTACCAAAACTGACCCAGGAAGAAATAGAAAACCTAAAGTGTCCTATAACCACGAAGGCAATTGAAGCAGTCATCAAAAATCTCCCAAGAAACCAAAGCCCAGGGCCAGGTGGCTTCCCAGGGGAATTCTATCAGACATTTAAAGAAGAAATAATACCTACTCTCCTGAAACGGTTCCCAAAGGTAGAAAGGCAAGGAAAACTTCCAAACTCATTTTAGGAGGCCACCGTTACCTTGATCCCCAAACCAGACAAAGATCCCATCAAAAAGGAGAATTACAGACCCATATCCTTGATGAACATCGATGCAAAAATCCTCACCAAAATACTAGCCAAGAGGATCCAACAGTACATTAAAAGGACTATTCACCACGACCAAGTGGGATTTATCCCTGGGCCGCAAGGCTGGTTCAACATCCGCAAATCAATCAACGTGATAAAATACATTCACAAAAGAAAGAACAAGAATCATAGGATCCTCTCAATAGATGCAGAAAAAGCATTTGACAAAGTACAGCACCCTTTCTTGATCAAAACTCTTCAGAGTATAGGGACAGAGGGTACATACCTCAATATCATAAAAGCCATCTACGAAAAACCTACAGCGAATATCATTCTCAATGGGGAAAAGCTGAGAGCTTTTCCCCTAAGGTCAGGAACGCGGCAGGGAGAGCCACTCTCACCACTGCTACTCAACATAGTATTCGAAGTCCTAGCCACAGCAATCAGACAACAAAAAGAAATCAAAGGCATCCCAATCGGCAGAGAGGAAGTCAAACTCTCACTCTTTGCAGATGATATGATACTTTATGTGGAAAACCCCAAAGACTCCACCCCAAAACTGCTAGAACTCACACAGGAATTCAGTCAAGGAGCAGGCTATAAAATCAATGCACAGAAATCAGTGGCATTCCTCTACACCAACAACAAGACAGAAGAGAGACAAATGAAGGAGTCGATCCCATTCACAATTGCACCCAAAACCAGAAGATACCTAGGAATAAATTGAACCAAAGAGGCAAAGGATCTGTACTCAGAAATCTACAGAATACTCAGGAATGAAATTGAAGAAGACACAAAGAAATGGAAAAACGTTCCATGCTCATGGATTGGGAGAACCAACATTGTGAAGAGGTCAATGCTCCCTAGAGCAATCTACACATTCAATGCAATCCCCATCAAAATACCACCCACTTTTTTCAAAGGAATGGAACAAATAATCCTAAATTTTGAATGGAACCAGAAGAGACCCCGAATAGCCAGAGGAGTATTGAAAAAGAAGAGCAAAGCGGGCGGCATCACAATTCTGGACTTCGAGCGCTATGACAAAGCTGTCCTCGTCAAGACAGTATGGTACTGGCACAAAAACAGACACATAGATCCATGGAACAGAACCGAGAGCCCAGAAATGGACCCTCAACTCTATGGTCAACTTACCTTTGACAAAGCAGGAAAGAATGTCCAATGGCAAAAAGACAGCCTCTTCAACAACGGGTGTTGGGAAAATTGGACAGCCACATGCAGAAGAATGACACTGGACCATTTCCATACAGCACACACAAAAATAGACTCCAAATGCGTGAAAGACCTCACTGTGAGACAGGAGTCCATCAAAATCCTAAAGGAGAACACAGGTAGCAAGCTCTTCGACGTCAGCCGCAGCAACTTCTTCCTAGAAACATCACCAAAGGCACGGGAAGCCAGGGCCAAAATGAACTATTGGGATTTCATCAAGATAAAAAGCTTTGGCACAGCAAAAGAAACAGTCCACAAAACCAAAAGACACCCGACACAATGGGAGAAAATATTTGCAAATGACATATCAGATAAAGGGCTACTATCAAAAATCTATAAAGAACTTATCGAACTAAACAGCCAAGGAACAAATAACCCAATCAACAAATGGGCAGAAGCCATGAACAGACATTTTTCCAAAGAAGACATCCAAAAGGCCAACAGGCACATGAAAAAGTGCTCAACACGGCTCGGCATCAGGGAATTCCAAATCAAATCCTCAATGAGATACCACCTCACACCCGTCAGAAGGGGTAAAATTAACAAGTCAGGGAACGACAGATTTTGGCGGGGATGTGGAGAAAGGGGAACCCTCCTACAGTGTTGGTGGGAATGCAAGCTGGCGCAACCCCTCTGGAAAACAGTATGGAGGTTCCTCAAACAGTTGAAATTAGAGCTACCATTCGATCCAGCAATGGCACTCCTGGGTATTTACCCGAAAGATACAAAGGTAGGGACCCGAAGCGGTACGTGCACCCCATTGTTTATAGCAGCAATGTCCACAATAGCCAAACTGTGGAAAGAGCCAAGATGTCCATCGACAGAGGAATGGATAAAGAAGAGGTGGTATACATATACACAATGGAATATTATGCAGGCATCCAAAGGAATGAGATCTTGCCATGTGCAACGACGTGGATGGAACAGGAGGGTCCGATGATTAGTGAAATACGTCAATCAGAGAAAGACATGTATCATATGACCTCACTGACATGAGGAATTCTTAATGTCAGGAACAAACTGAGGGTTGCTGGAGTGGTCGGGGGTGGGAGGGATGGGGTGGCTGGGTGATAGACATTGGGGAGGGTATGAGCTACGGTGAGCGCTGTGAATTGTGTAAGACTGTTGAATCACAGATCTGTACTTCTGAAACAAATAACGCAACATATTTTAAGAATAAAGAAATAGGAGAAGATAGCAGGAGAGGAAGAATGAAGGGGAGTTATTCAGAGGGGGAGACGAACCAGGAGAGATGATGGACTCTGAAAAACAAACTGAGGTTTCAAGACGGGAGGTGGGTAGGGGGATGGGTTAGCCTGGTGACGGGTATTAAAGAGGGCACATTCCGCATGGAGCACTGTGTGTTAGGAACAAACAATGAATCATGGAACACTACACCAAAACAAATGATGTAGTACATGGTGATTAACAAAGCAATAAAAATCAAAGACTGTAATAAGAGATGAAGAAGGACACTATGTCCTACTTAAAGGGTCTATCCAACAAGAAGATCTAACAATTGTAAATATCTATGCCCCGAACATGGGAGCATCCAATTATATAAGGCAATTAATAAGAAAAGCAAAGAAACACATTGACAACCATACAATAATAGTGGGGCACTTTAACACCCCCCTGACTGAAATGGCCAGATCATCTAAGCAAAAGATCAACAAGGAAATAAAGACTTGCAATGACACACTGGAGCAAATGGACTTCACAGACATATGCAGAACGTTCCATCCAAAAGCAACGGAATACACTTTCTTCTCTAGTGCCCATGGAACATTCTCCAGAATGGATCACATCCTAGGTCCCAAATCAGGTCTCAACCGGTACCAAAAGATTGGCATCATTCCCTGCACATTTTCAGACCACAATGGTTTGAAACTAGAACTCAATCACAAGAGGAAAGTCGGAAAGACCTCAAATACATGGAGGCTAAAGAGCCTCCTACTAAAGAATGAATGGGTCAACCAGGAAATTAAAGAATATTTTAAAAAACTCATGGAAACCAATGAAAATGAAAACACAACTGCCCAAAATCGTTGGGATACACCCACGGCAGTCCTGCGAGGAAAGTACATATCAATACAAGCCTTTGTCAAGGAACAAGAAAGGTCTCAAATACACAACCTAACCCTACACCTAAAGGAGCTGGAGAAAGAACGGTAAAGAAAGCCTAAACCCAGCAGGAGAAGAGAAATCATGAAGATCAGAGCAGAAATCAATGAACTAGAACCCAAAAGAACAGGAGAACAGATCAACGGAACTAGGAGCTGGTTCTTTGAAAGAATTCACAAGGTTGATAAACCCCTGGCCAGGCTGATCAAAAAGAAAAGAGAAATGACCCAAATCAACAAAATCAGGAATAAAAGAGGAGAGATCACAACCAACACCAAAGAAATACAAACAATGATAAGAACATAATATGAGCAACCCTATGGCAGCAAATTAGATAACCTGGAAGAAATGGGTGCCTTCCTAGAGATGTGTCAACTACCAAAACTGACCCAGGAAGAAATAGAAAACCTAAAGTGTCCTATAACCACGAAGGCAATTGAAGCAGTCATCAAAAATCTCCCAAGAACCAAAGCCCAGGGCCAGGTGGCTTCCCAGGGGAATTCTATCAGACATTTAAAGAAGAAATAATACCTAGTCTCCTGAAACGGTTCCCAAAGGTAGAAAGGCAAGGAAAACTTCCAAACTCATTTTACGAGGCCACCGTTACCTTGATCCCCAAACCAGACAAAGATCCCATCAAAAAGGAGAATTACAGACCCATATCCTTGAAGAACATCGATGCAAAAATCCTCACCAAAATACTAGCCAAGAGGATCCAACAGTACATTAAAAGGACTATTCACCACGACCAAGTGGGATTTATCCCTGGGCCGCAAGGCTGGTTCAACATCCGCAAATCAATCAACGTGATAAAATACATTCACAAAAGAAAGAACAAGAATCATAGGATCCTCTCAATAGATGCAGAAAAAGCATTTGACAAAGTACAGCACACTTTCTTGATCAAAACTCTTCAGAGTATAGGGACAGAGGGTACATACCTCAATATCATAAAAGCCATCTACGAAAAACCTACAGCGAATACCATTCTCAATGGGGAAAAGCTGAGAGCTTTTCCCCTAAGGTCAGGAACGCGGCAGGGAGAGCCACTCTCACCACTGCTACTCAACATAGTATTCGAAGTCCTAGCCACAGCAATCAGACAACAAAAAGAAATCAAAGGCATCCCAATCGGCAGAGAGGAAGTCAAACGCTCACTCTTTGCAGATGATATGATACTTTATGTGGAAAACCCAAAAGACTCCACCCCAAAACTGCTAGAACTCACACAGGAATTCAGTCAAAGAGCAGGCTATAAAATCAATGCACAGAAATCAGTGGCATTCCTCTACACCAACAACAAGACAGAAGAGAGAAAAATCAAGGAGTCGATCCCATTCACAATTGCACCCAAAACCAGAAGATACCTAGGAATAAATTGAACCAAAGAGGCAAAGGATCTGTACTCAGAAATCTACAGAATACTCAGGAATGAAATTGAAGAAGACACAAAGAAATGGAAAAACGTTCCATGCTCATGGATTGGGAGAACCAACATTGTGAAGAGGTCAATGCTCCCTAGAGCAATCTACACATGCAATGCAATCCCCATCAAAATACCATCCACTTTTTTCAAAGGAATGGAACAAATAATCCTAAATTTTGAATGGAACCAGAAGAGACCCCGAATAGCCAGATGAGTATTGAAAAAGAAGAGCAAAGCGGGCGGCATCACAATTCTGGACTTCGAGCGGTATGACAAAGCTGTCCTCATCAAGACAGTATGGTACTGGCACAAAAAGAGACACATAGATCCATGGAACAGAATCGAGAGCCCAGAAATGGACCCTCAACTCTATGGTCAACTTACCTTTGTCAAAGCGGGAAAGAATGTCCAATGGCAAAAAGACAGCCTCTTCAACAACGGGTGTTGGGAAAATTGGACAGCCACATGCAGAAGAATGACACTGGACCATTTCCATACACCACACACAAAAATAGACTCCAAATGCGTGAAAGACCTCACTGTGAGACAGGAGTCCATCAAAATCCTAAAGGAGAACACAGGTAGCAAGCTCTTCGACGTCAGCCGCAGCAACTTCTTCCTAGAAACATCACCAAAGGCACGGGAAGCCAGGGCCAAAATGAACTATTGGGATTTCATCAAGATAAAAAGCTTTGGCACAGCAAAAGAAACAGTCCACAAAACCAAAAGACACCCGACACAATGGGAGAAAATATTTGCAAATCACATATCAGATAAAGGGCTACTATCCAAAATCTATAAAGAACTTATCGAACTCAACAGCCAAAGAACAAATAACCCAATCAACAAATGGGCAGAAGCCATGAACAGACATTTTTCCAAAGAAGACATCCAAATGGCCAACAGGCACATGAAAAAGTGCTCAGCACGGCTCGGCATCAGGGAAATCCAAATCAAAACCTCAATGAGACACCACCTCACACCCGTCAGAAGGGCTAAAATTAACAAGTCAGGCAACGACAGATGTTGGCGGTGATGTGGAGAAAGGGGAACCCTCCTACAGTGTTGGTGGGAATGCAAGCTGGCGCAACCCCTCTGGAAAACACTATGGAGGTTCCTCAAGCAGTTGAAATTAGAGCTACCATTCGATCCAGCAATGGCACTCCTGGGTATTTACCCCAAAGATACAAAGGTAGGGACCCGAAGCGGTACGTGCCCCCCATTGTTTATAGCAGCAATGTCCACAGTAGCCAAACTGTGGAAAGAGCCAAGATGTCCATCGACAGAGGAATGGATAAAGAAGAGGTGGTATACATATACACAATGGAATATTATGCAGCCATCCAAAGGAATGAGATCTTGCCATGTGCAACGACGTGGATGGAACAGGAGGGTCCGATGATTAGTGAAATACGTCAATCAGAGAAAGACATGTATCATATGACCTCACTGACATGAGGAATTCTTAATGTCAGGAACAAACTGAGGGTTGCTGGAGTGGTCGGGGGTGGGAGGGATGGGGTGGCTGGGTGATAGACATTGGGGAGGGTATGAGCTACGGTGAGCGCTGTGAATTGTGTAAGACTGTTGAATCACAGATCTGTACTTCTGAAACAAATAACGCAACATATTTTAAGAATAAAGAAAAAGGAGAAGATAGCATGAGAGGAAGAATGAAGGGGAGTTAGTCAGAGAGGGAGACGAACCAGGAGAGATGATGGACTCTGAAAAACAAACTGAGGTTTCAAGACGGGAGGTGGGTAGGGGGATGGGTTAGCCTGGTGATGGGTATTAAAGAGGGCACATTCCGCATGGAGCACTGTGTGTTAGGAACAAACAATGAATCATGGAACACTACACCAAAACAAATGATGTAGTACATGGTGATTAACAAAGCAATAAAAATCAAAGTCTGTAATAAGAGATGAAAAAGGACACTATGTCCTACTTAAAGGGTCTATCCAACAAGAAGATCTAACAATTGTAAATATCTATGCCCCGAACATGGGAGCATCCAATTATATAAGGCAATTAATAAGAAAAGCAAAGAAACACATTGACAACCATACAATAATAGTGGGGCACTTTAACACCCCCCTGACTGAAATGGCCAGATCATCTAAGCAAAAGATCAACAAGGAAATAAAGACTTGCAATGACACACTGGAGCAAATGGACCTCACAGACATATGCAGAACGTTCCATCCCAAAGCAACGGAATACACTTTCTTCTCTAGTGCCCATGGAACATTCTCCAGAATGGATCACATCCTAGGTCCCAAATCAGGTCTCAACCGGTACCAAAAGATTGGGATCATTCCCTGCACATTTTCAGACCACAATGCTTTGAAACTAGAACTCAATCACAAGAGGAAAGTCGGAAAGACCTCAAATACATGGAGGCTAAAGAGCCTCCTACTAAAGAATGAATGGGTCAACCAGGAAATTAAAGAAGATTTTAAAAAACTCATGGAAACCAATGAAAATGAAAACACAACTGCCCAAAATCGTTGGGATACACCCACGGCAGTCCTGCGAGGAAAGTACATATCAATACAAGCCTTTGTCAAGAAACAAGAAAGGTCTCAAATACACAACCTAACCCTACACCTAAAGGAGCTGGAGAAAGAACGGTAAAGAAAGCCTAAACCCAGCAGGAGAAGAGAAATCATGAAATCAGAGCAGAAATCAATGAACTAGAACCCAAAAGAACAGGAGAACAGATCAACGGAACTAGGAGCTGGTTCTTTGAAAGAATTCACAAGGTTGATAAACCCCTGGCCAGGCTGATCAAAAAGAAAAGAGAAATGACCCAAATCAACAAAATCAGGAATAAAAGAGGAGAGATCACAACCAACACCAAAGAAATACAAACAATGATAAGAACATAATATGAGCAACCCTATGGCAGCAAATTAGATAACCTGGAAGAAATGGGTGCCTTCCTAGAGATGTGTCAACTACCAAAACTGACCCAGGAAGAAATAGAAAACCTAAAGTGTCCTATAACCACGAAGGCAATTGAAGCAGTCATCAAAAATCTCCCAAGAAACCAAAGCCCAGGGCCAGGTGGCTTCCCAGGGGAATTCTATCAGACATTTAAAGAAGAAATAATACCTACTCTCCTGAAACGGTTCCCAAAGGTAGAAAGGCAAGGAAAACTTCCAAACTCATTTTAGGAGGCCACCGTTACCTTGATCCCCAAACCAGACAAAGATCCCATCAAAAAGGAGAATTACAGACCCATATCCTTGATGAACATCGATGCAAAAATCCTCACCAAAATACTAGCCAAGAGGATCCAACAGTACATTAAAAGGACTATTCACCACGACCAAGTGGGATTTATCCCTGGGCCGCAAGGCTGGTTCAACATCCGCAAATCAATCAACGTGATAAAATACATTCACAAAAGAAAGAACAAGAATCATAGGATCCTCTCAATAGATGCAGAAAAAGCATTTGACAAAGTACAGCACCCTTTCTTGATCAAAACTCTTCAGAGTATAGGGACAGAGGGTACATACCTCAATATCATAAAAGCCATCTACGAAAAACCTACAGCGAATATCATTCTCAATGGGGAAAAGCTGAGAGCTTTTCCCCTAAGGTCAGGAACGCGGCAGGGAGAGCCACTCTCACCACTGCTACTCAACATAGTATTCGAAGTCCTAGCCACAGCAATCAGACAACAAAAAGAAATCAAAGGCATCCCAATCGGCAGAGAGGAAGTCAAACTCTCACTCTTTGCAGATGATATGATACTTTATGTGGAAAACCCCAAAGACTCCACCCCAAAACTGCTAGAACTCACACAGGAATTCAGTCAAGGAGCAGGCTATAAAATCAATGCACAGAAATCAGTGGCATTCCTCTACACCAACAACAAGACAGAAGAGAGACAAATGAAGGAGTCGATCCCATTCACAATTGCACCCAAAACCAGAAGATACCTAGGAATAAATTGAACCAAAGAGGCAAAGGATCTGTACTCAGAAATCTACAGAATACTCAGGAATGAAATTGAAGAAGACACAAAGAAATGGAAAAACGTTCCATGCTCATGGATTGGGAGAACCAACATTGTGAAGAGGTCAATGCTCCCTAGAGCAATCTACACATTCAATGCAATCCCCATCAAAATACCACCCACTTTTTTCAAAGGAATGGAACAAATAATCCTAAATTTTGAATGGAACCAGAAGAGACCCCGAATAGCCAGAGGAGTATTGAAAAAGAAGAGCAAAGCGGGCGGCATCACAATTCTGGACTTCGAGCGCTATGACAAAGCTGTCCTCGTCAAGACAGTATGGTACTGGCACAAAAACAGACACATAGATCCATGGAACAGAACCGAGAGCCCAGAAATGGACCCTCAACTCTATGGTCAACTTACCTTTGACAAAGCAGGAAAGAATGTCCAATGGCAAAAAGACAGCCTCTTCAACAACGGGTGTTGGGAAAATTGGACAGCCACATGCAGAAGAATGACACTGGACCATTTCCATACAGCACACACAAAAATAGACTCCAAATGCGTGAAAGACCTCACTGTGAGACAGGAGTCCATCAAAATCCTAAAGGAGAACACAGGTAGCAAGCTCTTCGACGTCAGCCGCAGCAACTTCTTCCTAGAAACATCACCAAAGGCACGGGAAGCCAGGGCCAAAATGAACTATTGGGATTTCATCAAGATAAAAAGCTTTGGCACAGCAAAAGAAACAGTCCACAAAACCAAAAGACACCCGACACAATGGGAGAAAATATTTGCAAATGACATATCAGATAAAGGGCTACTATCAAAAATCTATAAAGAACTTATCGAACTAAACAGCCAAGGAACAAATAACCCAATCAACAAATGGGCAGAAGCCATGAACAGACATTTTTCCAAAGAAGACATCCAAAAGGCCAACAGGCACATGAAAAAGTGCTCAACACGGCTCGGCATCAGGGAATTCCAAATCAAATCCTCAATGAGATACCACCTCACACCCGTCAGAAGGGGTAAAATTAACAAGTCAGGGAACGACAGATTTTGGCGGGGATGTGGAGAAAGGGGAACCCTCCTACAGTGTTGGTGGGAATGCAAGCTGGCGCAACCCCTCTGGAAAACAGTATGGAGGTTCCTCAAACAGTTGAAATTAGAGCTACCATTCGATCCAGCAATGGCACTCCTGGGTATTTACCCGAAAGATACAAAGGTAGGGACCCGAAGCGGTACGTGCACCCCATTGTTTATAGCAGCAATGTCCACAATAGCCAAACTGTGGAAAGAGCCAAGATGTCCATCGACAGAGGAATGGATAAAGAAGAGGTGGTGTACATATACACAATGGAATATTATGCAGGCATCCAAAGGAATGAGATCTTGCCATGTGCAACGACGTGGATGGAACAGGAGGGTCCGATGATTAGTGAAATACGTCAATCAGAGAAAGACATGTATCATATGACCTCACTGACATGAGGAATTCTTAATGTCAGGAAAAACTGAGGGTTGCTGGAGTGGTCGGGGGTGGGAGGGATGGGGTGGCTGGGTGATAGACATTGGGGAGGGTATGAGCTACGGTGAGCGCTGTGAATTGTGTAAGACTGTTGAATCACAGATCTGTACTTCTGAAACAAATAACGCAACATATTTTAAGAATAAAGAAATAGGAGAAGATAGCAGGAGAGGAAGAATGAAGGGGAGTTATTCAGAGGGGGAGACGAACCAGGAGAGATGATGGACTCTGAAAAACAAACTGAGGTTTCAAGACGGGAGGTGGGTAGGGGGATGGGTTAGCCTGGTGACGGGTATTAAAGAGGGCACATTCCGCATGGAGCACTGTGTGTTAGGAACAAACAATGAATCATGGAACACTACACCAAAACAAATGATGTAGTACATGGTGATTAACAAAGCAATAAAAATCAAAGACTGTAATAAGAGATGAAGAAGGACACTATGTCCTACTTAAAGGGTCTATCCAACAAGAAGATCTAACAATTGTAAATATCTATGCCCCGAACATGGGAGCATCCAATTATATAAGGCAATTAATAAGAAAAGCAAAGAAACACATTGACAACCATACAATAATAGTGGGGCACTTTAACACCCCCCTGACTGAAATGGCCAGATCATCTAAGCAAAAGATCAACAAGGAAATAAAGACTTGCAATGACACACTGGAGCAAATGGACTTCACAGACATATGCAGAACGTTCCATCCAAAAGCAACGGAATACACTTTCTTCTCTAGTGCCCATGGAACATTCTCCAGAATGGATCACATCCTAGGTCCCAAATCAGGTCTCAACCGGTACCAAAAGATTGGCATCATTCCCTGCACATTTTCAGACCACAATGGTTTGAAACTAGAACTCAATCACAAGAGGAAAGTCGGAAAGACCTCAAATACATGGAGGCTAAAGAGCCTCCTACTAAAGAATGAATGGGTCAACCAGGAAATTAAAGAATATTTTAAAAAACTCATGGAAACCAATGAAAATGAAAACACAACTGCCCAAAATCGTTGGGATACACCCACGGCAGTCCTGCGAGGAAAGTACATATCAATACAAGCCTTTGTCAAGGAACAAGAAAGGTCTCAAATACACAACCTAACCCTACACCTAAAGGAGCTGGAGAAAGAACGGTAAAGAAAGCCTAAACCCAGCAGGAGAAGAGAAATCATGAAGATCAGAGCAGAAATCAATGAACTAGAACCCAAAAGAACAGGAGAACAGATCAACGGAACTAGGAGCTGGTTCTTTGAAAGAATTCACAAGGTTGATAAACCCCTGGCCAGGCTGATCAAAAAGAAAAGAGAAATGACCCAAATCAACAAAATCAGGAATAAAAGAGGAGAGATCACAACCAACACCAAAGAAATACAAACAATGATAAGAACATAATATGAGCAACCCTATGGCAGCAAATTAGATAACCTGGAAGAAATGGGTGCCTTCCTAGAGATGTGTCAACTACCAAAACTGACCCAGGAAGAAATAGAAAACCTAAAGTGTCCTATAACCACGAAGGCAATTGAAGCAGTCATCAAAAATCTCCCAAGAACCAAAGCCCAGGGCCAGGTGGCTTCCCAGGGGAATTCTATCAGACATTTAAAGAAGAAATAATACCTAGTCTCCTGAAACGGTTCCCAAAGGTAGAAAGGCAAGGAAAACTTCCAAACTCATTTTACGAGGCCACCGTTACCTTGATCCCCAAACCAGACAAAGATCCCATCAAAAAGGAGAATTACAGACCCATATCCTTGAAGAACATCGATGCAAAAATCCTCACCAAAATACTAGCCAAGAGGATCCAACAGTACATTAAAAGGACTATTCACCACGACCAAGTGGGATTTATCCCTGGGCCGCAAGGCTGGTTCAACATCCGCAAATCAATCAACGTGATAAAATACATTCACAAAAGAAAGAACAAGAATCATAGGATCCTCTCAATAGATGCAGAAAAAGCATTTGACAAAGTACAGCACCCTTTCTTGATCAAAACTCTTCAGAGTATAGGGACAGAGGGTACATACCTCAATATCATAAAAGCCATCTACGAAAAACCTACAGCGAATACCATTCTCAATGGGGAAAAGCTGAGAGCTTTTCCCCTAAGGTCAGGAACGCGGCAGGGAGAGCCACTCTCACCACTGCTACTCAACATAGTATTCGAAGTCCTAGCCACAGCAATCAGACAATAAAAAGAAATCAAAGGCATCCCAATCGGCAGAGAGGAAGTCAAACTCTCACTCTTTGCAGATGATATGATACTTTATGTGGAAAACCCAAAAGACTCCACCCCAAAACTGCTAGAACTCACACAGGAATTCAGTCAAGGAGCAGGCTATAAAATCAATGCACAGAAATCAGTGGCATTCCTCTACACCAACAACAAGACAGAAGAGAGACAAACCAAGGAGTCGATCCCATTCACAATTGCACCCAAAACCAGAAGATACCTAGGAATAAATTGAACCAAAGAGGCAAAGGATCTGTACTCAGAAATCTACAGAATACTCAGGAATGAAATTGAAGAAGACACAAAGAAATGGAAAAACGTTCCATGCTCATGGATTGGGAGAACCAACATTGTGAAGAGGTCAATGCTCCCTAGAGCAATCTACACATTCAATGCAATCGCCATCAAAATACCATCCACTTTTTTCAAAGGAATGGAACAAATAATCCTAAATTTTGAATGGAACCAGAAGAGACCCCGAATAGCCAGAGGAGTATTGAAAAAGAAGAGCAAAGCGGGCGGCATCACAATTCTGGACTTCGAGCGCTATGACAAAGCTGTCCTCATCAAGACAGTATGGTACTGGCACAAAAAGAGACACATAGATCCATGGAACAGAATCGAGAGCCCAGAAATGGACCCTCAACTCTATGGTCAACTTACCTTTGTCAAAGCGGGAAAGAATGTCCAATGGCAAAAAGACAGCCTCTTCAACAACGGGTGTTGGGAAAATTGGACAGCCACATGCAGAAGAATGACACTGGACCATTTCCATACACCACACACAAAAATAGACTCCAAATGCGTGAAAGACCTCACTGTGAGACAGGAGTCCATCAAAATCCTAAAGGAGAACACAGGTAGCAAGCTCTTCGACGTCAGCCGCAGCAACTTCTTCCTAGAAACATCACCAAAGGCACGGGAAGCCAGGGCCAAAATGAACTATTGGGATTTCATCAAGATAAAAAGCTTTGGCACAGCAAAAGAAACAGTCCACAAAACCAAAAGACACCCGACACAATGGGAGAAAATATTTGCAAATGACATATCAGATAAAGGGCTACTATCCAAAATCTATAAAGAACTTATCGAACTCAACAGCCAAAGACAAATAACCCAATCAACAAATGGGCAGAAGCCATGAACAGACATTTTTCCAAAGAAGACATCCAAATGGCCAACAGGCACATGAAAAAGTGCTCAGCACGGCTCGGCATCAGGGAAATCCAAATCAAAACCTCAATGAGACACCACCTCAAACCCGTCAGAAGGGCTAAAATTAACAAGTCAGGCAACGACAGATGTTGGCGGTGATGTGGAGAAAGGGGAACCCTCCTACAGTGTTGGTGGGAATGCAAGCTGGCGCAACCCCTCTGGAAAACAGTATGGAGGTTCCTCAAGCAGTTGAAATTAGAGCTACCATTCGATCCAGCAATGGCACTCCTGGGTATTTACCCCAAAGATACAAAGGTAGGGACCCGAAGCGGTACGTGCACCCCATTGTTTATAGCAGCAATGTCCACAATAGCCAAACTGTGGAAAGAGCCAAGATGTCCATCGACAGAGGAATGGATAAAGAAGAGGTGGTATACATATACACAATGGAATATTATGCAGCCATCCAAAGGAATGAGATCTTGCCATGTGCAACGACGTGGATGGAACAGGAGGGTCCGATGATTAGTGAAATACGTCAATCAGAGAAAGACATGAATCATATGACCTCACTGATATGAGGAATTCTTAATGTCAGGAACAAACTGAGGGTTGCTGGAGTGGTCGGGGGTGGGAGGGATGGGGTGGCTGGGTGATAGACATTGGGGAGGGTATGAGCTACGGTGAGTGCTGTGAATTGTGTAAGACTGTTGAATCACAGATCTGTACTTCTGAAACAAATAACGCAACATATTTTAAGAATAAAGAAAAAGGAGAAGATAGCAGGAGAGGAAGAATGAAGGGGAGATAGTCAGACGGGGAGACGAACCAGGAGAGATGATGGACTCTGAAAAACAAACTGAGGTTTCAAGACGGGAGGTGGGTAGGGGGATGGGTTAGCCTGGTGATGGGTATTAAAGAGGGCACATTCCGCATGGAGCACCGTGTGATAGGAACAAACTATGAATCATGGAACACTACACCAAAACAAATGATGTAGTACATGGTGATTAACAAAGCAATAAAAAACAAAGACTGTAATAAGAGATGAAGAAGGACACTATGTCCTACTTAAAGGGTCTATCCAACAAGAAGATCTAACAATTGTAAATATCTATGCCCCGAACATGGGAGCATCCAATTATATAAGGCAATTAATAAGAAAAGCAAAGAAACACATTGACAACCATACAATAATAGTGGGGCACTTTAACACCCCCCTGACTGAAATGGCCAGATCATCTAAGCAAAAGATCAACAAGGAAATAAAGACTTGCAATGACACACTGGAGCAAATGGACTTCACAGACATATGCAGAACGTTCCATCCAAAAGCAACGGAATACACTTTCTTCTCTAGTGCCCATGGAACATTCTCCAGAATGGATCACATCCTAGGTCCCAAATCAGGTCTCAACCGGTACCAAAAGATTGGCATCATTCCCTGCACATTTTCAGACCACAATGGTTTGAAACTAGAACTCAATCACAAGAGGAAAGTCGGAAAGACCTCAAATACATGGAGGCTAAAGAGCCTCCTACTAAAGAATGAATGGGTCAACCAGGAAATTAAAGAAGATTTTAAAAAACTCATGGAAACCAATGAAAATGAAAACACAACTGCCCAAAATCGTTGGGATACACCCACGGCAGTCCTGCGAGGAAAGTACATATCAATACAAGCCTTTGTCAAGGAACAAGAAAGGTCTCAAATACACAACCTAACCCTACACCTAAAGGAGCTGGAGAAAGAACGGTAAAGAAAGCCTAAACCCAGCAGGAGAAGAGAAATCATGAAGATCAGAGCAGAAATCAATGAACTAGAACCCAAAAGAACAGGAGAACAGATCAACGGAACTAGGAGCTGGTTCTTTGAAAGAATTCACAAGGTTGATAAACCCCTGGCCAGGCTGATCAAAAAGAAAAGAGAAATGACCCAAATCAACAAAATCAGGAATAAAAGAGGAGAGATCACAACCAACACCAAAGAAATACAAACAATGATAAGAACATAATATGAGCAACCCTATGGCAGCAAATTAGATAACCTGGAAGAAATGGGTGCCTTCCTAGAGATGTGTCAACTACCAAAACTGACCCAGGAAGAAATAGAAAACCTAAAGTGTCCTATAACCACGAAGGCAATTGAAGCAGTCATCAAAAATCTCCCAAGAAACCAAAGCCCAGGGCCAGGTGGCTTCCCAGGGAAATTCTATCAGACATTTAAAGAAGAAATAATACCTAGTCTCCTGAAACGGTTCCCAAAGGTAGAAAGGAAAGGAAAACTTCCAAACTCATTTTACGAGGCCACCGTTACCTTGATCCCCAAACCAGACAAAGATCCCATCAAAAAGGAGAATTACAGACCAATATCCTTGATGAACATCGATGCAAAAATCCTCACCAAAATACTAGCCAAGAGGATCCAACAGTACATTAAAAGGACTATTCACCACGACCAAGTGGGATTTATCCCTGGGCCGCAAGGCTGGTTCAACATCCGCAAATCAATCAACGTGATAAAATACATTCACAAAAGAAAGAACAAGAATCATAGGATCCTCTCAATAGATGCAGAAAAAGCATTTGACAAAGTACAGCACCCTTTCTTGATCAAAACTCTTCAGAGTATAGGGACAGAGGGTACATACCTCAATATCATAAAAGCCATCTACGAAAAACCTACAGCGAATACCATTCTCAATGGGGAAAAGCTGAGAGCTTTTCCCCTAAGGTCAGGAACGCGGCAGGGAGAGCCACTCTCACCACTGCTACTCAACATAGTATTCGAAGTCCTAGCCACAGCAATCAGACAACAAAAAGAAATCAAAGGCATCCCAATCGGCAGAGAGGAAGTCAAACTCTCACTCTTTGCAGATGATATGATACTTTATGTGGAAAACCCCAAAGACTCCACCCCAAAACTGCTAGAACTCACACAGGAATTCAGTCAAGGAGCAGGCTATAAAATCAATGCACAGAAATCAGTGGCATTCCTCTACACCAACAACAAGACAGAAGAGAGACAAACCAAGGAGTCGATCCCATTCACAATTGCAACCAAAACCAGAAGATACCTAGGAATAAATTGAACCAAAGAGGCAAAGGATCAGTACTCAGAAATCTACAGAATACTCAGGAATGAAATTGAAGAAGACACAAAGAAATGGAAAAACGTTCCATGCTCATGGATTGGGAGAACCAACATTGTGAAGAGGTCAATGCTCCCTATAGCAATCTACACATTCAATGCAATCCCCATCAAAATACCATCCACTTTTTTCAAAGGAATGGAACAAATAATCCTAAATTTTGAATGGAACCAGAAGAGACCCCGAAGAGCCAGAGGAATATTGAAAAAGAAGAGCAAAGCGGGCGGCATCACAATTCTGGACTTCGAGCGCTATGACAAAGCTGTCCTCATCAAGACAGTATGGTACTGGCACAAAAACAGACACATAGATCCATGGAACAGAATCGAGAGCCCAGAAATGGACCCTCAACTCTATGGTCAACTTACCTTTGACAAAGCAGGAAAGAATGTCCAATGGCAAAAAGACAGCCTCTTCAACAACGGGTGTTGGGAAAATTGGACAGCCACATGCAGAAGAATGACACTGGACCATTTCCATACACCACACACAAAAATAGGCTCCAAATGCGTGAAAGACCTCACTGTGAGACAGGAGTCCATCAAAATCCTAAAGGAGAACACAGGTAGCAAGCTCTTCGACGTCAGCCGCAGCAACTTCTTCCTAGACACATCACCAAAGGCACGGGAAGCCAGGGCCAAAATGAACTATTGGGATTTCATCAAGATAAAAAGCTTTGGCACAGCAAAAGGAACAGTCCACAAAACCAAAGACACCCGACACAATGGGAGAAAATATTTGCAAATGACATATCAGATAAAGGGCTACTATCCAAAATCTATAAAGAACTTATCGAACTCAACAGCCAAAGAACAAATAACCCAATCAACAAATGCCAGAAGCCATGAACAGACATTTTTCCAAAGAAGACATCCAAATGGCCAACAGGCACATGAAAAAGTGCTCAACACGGCTCGGCATCAGGGAAATCCAAATCAAATCCTCAATGAGACACCACCTCACACACGTCAGAAGGGCTAAAATTAACATGTCAGGGAACGACAGATGTTGGCGGGGATGTGGAGAAAGGGGAACCCTCCTACAGTGTTGGTGGGAATGCAAGCTGGCGCAACCCCTCTGGAAAACAGTATGGAGGTTCCTCAAACAGTTGAAATTAGAGCTACCATTCGATCCAGCAATGGCACTCCTGGGTATTTACCCGAAAGATACAAAGGTAGGGACCCGAAGCGGTACGTGCACCCCATTGTTTATAGCAGCAATGTCCACAATAGCCAAACTGTGGAAAGAGCCAAATGTCCATCGACAGAGGAATGGATAAAGAAGAGGTGGTATACATATACACAATGGAATATTATGCAGCCATCCAAAGGAATGAGATCTTGCCATGTGCAACGACGTGGATGGAACAGGAGGGTCCGATGATTAGTGAAATACGTCAATCAGAGAAAGACATGTATCATATGACCTCACTGACATGAGGAATTCTTAATGTCAGGAACAAACTGAGGGTTGCTGGAGTGGTCGGGGGTGGGAGGGATGGGGTGGCTGGGTGATAGACATTGGGGAGGGTATGAGCTACGGTGAGCGCTGTGAATTGTGTAAGACTGTTGAATCACAGATCTGTACTTCTGAAACAAATAACGCAACATATTTTAAGAATAAAGAAAAAGGAGAAGATAGCAGGAGAGGAAGAATGAAGGGGAGTTAGTCAGAGGGGGAGACGAACCAGGAGAGATGATGGACTCTGAAAAACAAACTGAGGTTTCAAGACGGGAGGTGGGTAGGGGGATGGGTTAGCCTGGTGATGGGTATTAAAGAGGGCACATTCCGCATGGAGCACTGTGTGTTAGGAACAAACAATGAATCATGGAACACTACACCAAAACAAATGATGTAGTACATGGTGATTAACAAAGCAATAAAAATCAAAGACTGTAATAAGAGATGAAGAAGGACACTATGTCCTACTTAAAGGGTCTATCCAACAAGAAGATCTAACAATTGTAAATATCTATGCCCCGAACATGGGAGCATCCAATTATATAAGGCAATTAATAAGAAAAGCAAAGAAACACATTGACAACCATACAATAATAGTGGGGCACTTTAACACCCCCCTGACTGAAATGGCCAGATCATCTAAGCAAAAGATCAACAAGGAAATAAAGACTTGCAATGACACACTGGAGCAAATGGACTTCACAGACATATGCAGAACGTTCCATCCCAAAGCAACGGAATACACTTTCTTCTCTAGTGCCCATGGAACATTCTCCAGAATGGATCACATCCTAGGTCCCAAATCAGGTCTCAACCGGTACCAAAAGATTGGCATCATTCCCTGCACATTTTCACACCACAATAGTTTGAAACTAGAACTCAATCACAAGAGGAAAGTCGGAAAGACCTCAAATACATGGAGGCTAAAGAGCCTCCTACTAAAGAATGAATGGGTCAACCAGGAAATTAAAGAAGATTTTAAAAAACTCATGGAAACCAATGAAAATGAAAACACAACTGCCCAAAATCGTTGGGATACACCCACGGCAGTCCTGCGAGGAAAGTACATATCAATACAAGGCTTTGTCAAGAAACAAGAAAGGTCTCAAATACACAACCTAACCCTACACCTAAAGGAGCTGGAGAAAGAACGGCAAAGAAAGCCTAAACCCAGCAGGAGAAGAGAAATCATGAAGATCAGAGCAGAAATCAATGAACTAGAACCCAAAAGAACAGGAGAAGAGATCAACGGAACTAGGAGCTGGTTCTTTGAAAGAATTCACAAGGTTGATAAACCCCTGGCCAGGCTGATCAAAAAGAAAAGAGAAATGACCCAAATCAACAAAATCAGGAATGAAAGAGGAGAGATCACAACCAACACCAAAGAAATACAAACAATGATAAGAACATAATATGAGCAACCCTTTGGCAGCAAATTAGATAACCTGGAAGAAATGGGTGCCTTCCTAGAGATGTGTCAACTACCAAAACTGACCCAGGAAGAAATAGAAAACCTAAAGTGTCCTATAACCACGAAGGCAATTGAAGCAGTCATCAAAAATCTCCCAAGAACCAAAGCCCAGGGCCAGGTGGCTTCCCAGGGGAATTCTATCAGACATTTAAAGAAGAAATAATACCTAGTCTCCTGAAACGGTTCCCAAAGGTAGAAAGGCAAGGAAAACTTCCAAACTCATTTTACGAGGCCACCGTTACCTTGATCCCCAAACCAGACAAAGATCCCATCAAAAAGGAGAATTACAGACCCATATCCTTGAAGAACATCGATGCAAAAATCCTCACCAAAATACTAGCCAAGAGGATCCAACAGTACATTAAAAGGACTATTCACCACGACCAAGTGGGATTTATCCCTGGGCCGCAAGGCTGGTTCAACATCCGCAAATCAATCAACGTGATAAAATACATTCACAAAAGAAAGAACAAGAATCATAGGATCCTCTCAATAGATGCAGAAAAAGCATTTGACAAAGTACAGCACACTTTCTTGATCAAAACTCTTCAGAGTATAGGGACAGAGGGTACATACCTCAATATCATAAAAGCCATCTACGAAAAACCTACAGCGAATACCATTCTCAATGGGGAAAAGCTGAGAGCTTTTCCCCTAAGGTCAGGAACGCGGCAGGGAGAGCCACTCTCACCACTGCTACTCAACATAGTATTCGAAGTCCTAGCCACAGCAATCAGACAACAAAAAGAAATCAAAGGCATCCCAATCGGCAGAGAGGAAGTCAAACTCTCACTCTTTGCAGATGATATGATACTTTATGTGGAAAACCCAAAAGACTCCACCCCAAAACTGCTAGAACTCACACAGGAATTCAGTCAAGGAGCAGGCTATAAAATCAATGCACAGAAATCAGTGGCATTCCTCTACACCAACAACAAGACAGAAGAGAGAAAAATCAAGGAGTCGATCCCATTCACAATTGCACCCAAAACCAGAAGATACCTAGGAATAAATTGAACCAAAGAGGCAAAGGATCTGTACTCAGAAATCTACAGAATACTCAGGAATGAAATTGAAGAAGACACAAAGAAATGGAAAAACGTTCCATGCTCATGGATTGGGAGAACCAACATTGTGAAGAGGTCAATGCTCCCTAGAGCAATCTACACATTCAATGCAATCCCCATCAAAATACCATCCACTTTTTTCAAAGGAATGGAACAAATAATCCTAAATTTTGAATGGAACCAGAAGAGACCCCGAATAGCCAGAGGAGTATTGAAAAAGAAGAGCAAAGCGGGCGGCATCACAATTCTGGACTTCGAGCGGTATGACAAAGCTGTCCTCATCAAGACAGTATGGTACTGGCACAAAAAGAGACACATAGATCCATGGAACAGAATCGAGAGCCCAGAAATGGACCCTCAACTCTATGGTCAACTTACCTTTGTCAAAGCGGGAAAGAATGTCCAATGGCAAAAAGACAGCCTCTTCAACAACGGGTGTTGGGAAAATTGGACAGCCACATGCAGAAGAATGACACTGGACCATTTCCATACACCACACACAAAAATAGACTCCAAATGCGTGAAAGACCTCACTGTGAGACAGGAGTCCATCAAAATCCTAAAGGAGAACACAGGTAGCAAGCTCTTCGACGTCAGCCGCAGCAACTTCTTCCTAGAAACATCACCAAAGGCACGGGAAGCCAGGGCCAAAATGAACTATTGGGATTTCATCAAGATAAAAAGCTTTGGCACAGCAAAAGAAACAGTCCACAAAACCAAAAGACACCCGACACAATGGGAGAAAATATTTGCAAATCACATATCAGATAAAGGGCTACTATCCAAAATCTATAAAGAACTTATCGAACTCAACAGCCAAAGAACAAATAACCCAATCAACAAATGGGCAGAAGCCATGAACAGACATTTTTCCAAAGAAGACATCCAAATGGCCAACAGGCACATGAAAAAGTGCTCAGCACGGCTCGGCATCAGGGAAATCCAAATCAAAACCTCAATGAGACACCACCTCACACCCGTCAGAAGGGCTAAAATTAACAAGTCAGGCAACGACAGATGTTGGCGGTGATGTGGAGAAAGGGGAACCCTCCTACAGTGTTGGTGGGAATGCAAGCTGGCGCAACCCCTCTGGAAAACACTATGGAGGTTCCTCAAGCAGTTGAAATTAGAGCTACCATTTGATCCAGCAATGGCACTCCTGGGTATTTACCCCAAAGATACAAAGGTAGGGACCCGAAGCGGTACGTGCCCCCCATTGTTTATAGCAGCAATGTCCACAGTAGCCAAACTGTGGAAAGAGCCAAGATGTCCATCGACAGAGGAATGGATAAAGAAGAGGTGGTATACATATACACAATGGAATATTATGCAGCCATCCAAAGGAATGAGATCTTGCCATGTGCAACGACGTGGATGGAACAGGAGGGTCCGATGATTAGTGAAATACGTCAATCAGAGAAAGACATGTATCATATGACCTCACTGACATGAGGAATTCTTAATGTCAGGAACAAACTGAGGGTTGCTGGAGTGGTCGGGGGTGGGAGGGATGGGGTGGCTGGGTGATAGACATTGGGGAGGGTATGAGCTACGGTGAGCGCTGTGAATTGTGTAAGACTGTTGAATCACAGATCTGTACTTCTGAAACAAAAAGCGCAACATATTTTAAGAATAAAGAAAAAGGAGAAGATAGCATGAGAGGAAGAATGAAGGGGAGTTAGTCAGAGAGGGAGACGAACCAGGAGAGATGATGGACTCTGAAAAACAAACTGAGGTTTCAAGACGGGAGGTGGGTAGGGGGATGGGTTAGCCTGGTGATGGGTATTAAAGAGGGCACATTCCGCATGGAGCACTGTGTGTTAGGAACAAACAATGAATCATGGAACACTACACCAAAACAAATGATGTAGTACATGGTGATTAACAAAGCAATAAAAATCAAAGTCTGTAATAAGAGATGAAGAAGGACACTATGTCCTACTTAAAGGGTCTATCCAACAAGAAGATCTAACAATTGTAAATATCTATGCCCCGAACATGGGAGCATCCAATTATATAAGGCAATTAATAAGAAAAGCAAAGAAACACATTGACAACCATACAATAATAGTGGGGCACTTTAACACCCCCCTGACTGAAATGGCCAGATCATCTAAGCAAAAGATCAACAAGGAAATAAAGACTTGCAATGACACACTGGAGCAAATGGACCTTACAGACATATGCAGAACGTTCCATCCCAAAGCAACGGAATACACTTTCTTCTCTAGTGCCCATGGAACATTCTCCAGAATGGATCACATCCTAGGTCCCAAATCAGGTCTCAACCGGTACCAAAAGATTGGGATCATTCCCTGCACATTTTCAGACCACAATGCTTTGAAACTAGAACTCAATCACAAGAGGAAAGTCGGAAAGACCTCAAATACATGGAGGCTAAAGAGCCTCCTACTAAAGAATGAATGGGTCAACCAGGAAATTAAAGAAGATTTTAAAAAACTCATGGAAACCAATGAAAATGAAAACACAACTGCCCAAAATCGTTGGGATACACCCACGGCAGTCCTGCGAGGAAAGTACATATCAATACAAGCCTTTGTCAAGAAACAAGAAAGGTCTCAAATACACAACCTAACCCTACACCTAAAGGAGCTGGAGAAAGAACGGTAAAGAAAGCCTAAACCCAGCAGGAGAAGAGAAATCATGAAATCAGAGCAGAAATCAATGAACTAGAACCCAAAAGAACAGGAGAACAGATCAACGGAACTAGGAGCTGGTTCTTTGAAAGAATTCACAAGGTTGATAAACCCCTGGCCAGGCTGATCAAAAAGAAAAGAGAAATGACCCAAATCAACAAAATCAGGAATAAAAGAGGAGAGATCACAACCAACACCAAAGAAATACAAACAATGATAAGAACATAATATGAGCAACCCTATGGCAGCAAATTAGATAACCTGGAAGAAATGGGTGCCTTCCTAGAGATGTGTCAACTACCAAAACTGACCCAGGAAGAAATAGAAAACCTAAAGTGTCCTATAACCACGAAGGCAATTGAAGCAGTCATCAAAAATCTCCCAAGAAACCAAAGCCCAGGGCCAGGTGGCTTCCCAGGGGAATTCTATCAGACATTTAAAGAAGAAATAATACCTACTCTCCTGAAACGGTTCCCAAAGGTAGAAAGGCAAGGAAAACTTCCAAACTCATTTTAGGAGGCCACCGTTACCTTGATCCCCAAACCAGACAAAGATCCCATCAAAAAGGAGAATTACAGACCCATATCCTTGATGAACATCGATGCAAAAATCCTCACCAAAATACTAGCCAAGAGGATCCAACAGTACATTAAAAGGACTATTCACCACGACCAAGTGGGATTTATCCCTGGGCCGCAAGGCTGGTTCAACATCCGCAAATCAATCAACGTGATAAAATACATTCACAAAAGAAAGAACAAGAATCATAGGATCCTCTCAATAGATGCAGAAAAAGCATTTGACAAAGTACAGCACCCTTTCTTGATCAAAACTCTTCAGAGTATAGGGACAGAGGGTACATACCTCAATATCATAAAAGCCATCTACGAAAAACCTACAGCGAATATCATTCTCAATGGGGAAAAGCTGAGAGCTTTTCCCCTAAGGTCAGGAACGCGGCAGGGAGAGCCACTCTCACCACTGCTACTCAACATAGTATTCGAAGTCCTAGCCACAGCAATCAGACAACAAAAAGAAATCAAAGGCATCCCAATCGGCAGAGAGGAAGTCAAACTCTCACTCTTTGCAGATGATATGATACTTTATGTGGAAAACCCCAAAGACTCCACCCCAAAACTGCTAGAACTCACACAGGAATTCAGTCAAGGAGCAGGCTATAAAATCAATGCACAGAAATCAGTGGCATTCCTCTACACCAACAACAAGACAGAAGAGAGACAAATGAAGGAGTCGATCCCATTCACAATTGCACCCAAAACCAGAAGATACCTAGGAATAAATTGAACCAAAGAGGCAAAGGATCTGTACTCAGAAATCTACAGAATACTCAGGAATGAAATTGAAGAAGACACAAAGAAATGGAAAAACGTTCCATGCTCATGGATTGGGAGAACCAACATTGTGAAGAGGTCAATGCTCCCTAGAGCAATCTACACATTCAATGCAATCCCCATCAAAATACCACCCACTTTTTTCAAAGGAATGGAACAAATAATCCTAAATTTTGAATGGAACCAGAAGAGACCCCGAATAGCCAGAGGAGTATTGAAAAAGAAGAGCAAAGCGGGCGGCATCACAATTCTGGACTTCGAGCGCTATGACAAAGCTGTCCTCGTCAAGACAGTATGGTACTGGCACAAAAACAGACACATAGATCCATGGAACAGAACCGAGAGCCCAGAAATGGACCCTCAACTCTATGGTCAACTTACCTTTGACAAAGCAGGAAAGAATGTCCAATGGCAAAAAGACAGCCTCTTCAACAACGGGTGTTGGGAAAATTGGACAGCCACATGCAGAAGAATGACACTGGACCATTTCCATACACCACACACAAAAATAGACTCCAAATGCGTGAAAGACCTCACTGTGAGACAGGAGTCCATCAAAATCCTAAAGGAGAACACAGGTAGCAAGCTCTTCGACGTCAGCCGCAGCAACTTCTTCCTAGAAACATCACCAAAGGCACGGGAAGCCAGGGCCAAAATGAACTATTGGGATTTCATCAAGATAAAAAGCTTTGGCACAGCAAAAGAAACAGTCCACAAAACCAAAAGACACCCGACACAATGGGAGAAAATATTTGCAAATGACATATCAGATAAAGGGCTACTATCAAAAATCTATAAAGAACTTATCGAACTCAACAGCCAAGGAACAAATAACCCAATCAACAAATGGGCAGAAGCCATGAACAGACATTTTTCCAAAGAAGACATCCAAAAGGCCAACAGGCACATGAAAAAGTGCTCAACACGGCTCGGCATCAGGGAATTCCAAATCAAATCCTCAATGAGATACCACCTCACACCCGTCAGAAGGGCTAAAATTAACAAGTCAGGGAACGACAGATGTTGGCGGGGATGTGGAGAAAGGGGAACCCTCCTACAGTGTTGGTGGGAATGCAAGCTGGCGCAACCCCTCTGGAAAACAGTATGGAGGTTCCTCAAACAGTTGAAATTAGAGCTACCATTCGATCCAGCAATGGCACTCCTGGGTATTTACCTGAAAGATACAAAGGTAGGGACCCGAAGCGGTACGTGCACCCCATTGTTTATAGCAGCAATGTCCACAATAGCCAAACTGTGGAAAGAGCCAAGATGTCCATCGACAGAGGAATGGATAAAGAAGAGGTGGTATACATATACACAATGGAATATTATGCAGCCATCCAAAGGAATGAGATCTTGCCATGTGCAACGACGTGGATGGAACAGGAGGGTCCGATGATTAGTGAAATACGTCAATCAGAGAAAGACATGTATCATATGACCTCACTGACATGAGGAATTCTTAATGTCAGGAACAAACTGAGGGTTGCTGGAGTGGTCGGGGGTGGGAGGGATGGGGTGGCTGGGTGATAGACATTGGGGAGGGTATGAGCTACGGTGAGCGCTGTGAATTGTGTAAGACTGTTGAATCACAGATCTGTACTTCTGAAACAAATAACGCAACATATTTTAAGAATAAAGAAATAGGAGAAGATAGCAGGAGAGGAAGAATGAAGGGGAGTTAGTCAGAGGGGGAGACGAACCAGGAGAGATGATGGACTCTGAAAAACAAACTGAGGTTTCAAGACGGGAGGTGGGTAGGGGGATGGGTTAGCCTGGTGACGGGTATTAAAGAGGGCACATTCCGCATGGAGCACTGTGTGTTAGGAACAAACAATGAATCATGGAACACTACACCAAAACAAATGCTGTAGTACATGGTGATTAACAAAGCAATAAAAATCAAAGACTGTAATAAGAGATGAAGAAGGACACTATGTCCTACTTAAAGGGTCTATCCAACAAGAAGATCTAACAATTGTAAATATCTATGCCCCGAACATGGGAGCATCCAATTATATAAGGCAATTAATAAGAAAAGCAAAGAAACACATTGACAACCATACAATAATAGTGGGGCACTTTAACACCCCCCTGACTGAAATGGCCAGATCATCTAAGCAAAAGATCAACAAGGAAATAAAGACTTGCAATGACACACTGGAGCAAATGGACTTCACAGACATATGCAGAACGTTCCATCCCAAAGCAACGGAATACACTTTCTTCTCTAGTGCCCATGGAACATTCTCCAGAATGGATCACATCCTAGGTCCCAAATCAGGTCTCAACCGGTACCAAAAGATTGGGATCATTCCCTGCACATTTTCAGACCACAATGCTTTGAAACTAGAACTCAATCACAAGAGGAAAGTCGGAAAGACCTCAAATACATGGAGGCTAAAGAGCCTCCTACTAAAGAATGAATGGGTCAACCAGGAAATTAAAGAAGATTTTAAAAAACTCATGGAAATCAATGAAAATGAAAACACAACTGCCCAAAATCGTTGGGATACACCCACGGCAGTCCTGCGAGGAAAGTAGATAGCAATACAAGCCTTTGTCAAGAAACAAGAAAGGTCTCAAATACACAACCTAACCCTACACCTAAAGGAGCTGGAGAAAGAACGGCAAAGAAAGCCTAAACCCAGCAGGAGAAGAGAAATCATGAAGATCAGAGCAGAAATCAATGAACTAGAACCCAAAAGAACAGGAGAACAGATCAACGGAACTAGGAGCTGGTTCTTTGAAAGAATTCACAAGGTTGATAAACCCCTGGCCAGGCTGATCAAAAAGAAAAGAGAAATGACCCAAATCAACAAAATCAGGAATGAAAGAGGAGAGATCACAACCAACACCAAAGAAATACAAACAATGATAAGAACATAATATGAGCAACCCTATGGCAGCAAATTAGATAACCTGGAAGAAATGGGTGCCTTCCTAGAGATGTGTCAACTACCAAAACTGACCCAGGAAGAAATAGAAAACCTAAAGAGTCCTATAACCACGAAGGCAATTGAAGCAGTCATCAAAAATCTCCCAAGAAACCAAAGCCCAGGGCGAGGTGGCTTCCCAGGGGAATTCTATCAGACATTTAAAGAAGAAATAATACCTAGTCTCCTGAAACGGTTCCCAAAGGTAGAAAGGCAAGGAAAACTTCCAAACTCATTTTACGAGGCCACCGTTACCTTGATCCCCAAACCAGACAAAGATCCCATCAAAAAGGAGAATTACAGACCCATATCCTTGATGAACATCGATGCAAAAATCCTCACCAAAATACTAGCCAAGAGGATCCAACAGTACATTAAAAGGACTATTCACCACGACCAAGTGGGATTTATCCCTGGGCCGCAAGGCTGGTTCAACATCCGCAAATCAATCAACGTGATAAAATACATTCACAAAAGAAAGAACAAGAATCATAGGATCCTCTCAATAGATGCAGAAAAAGCATTTGACAAAGTACAGCACCCTTTCTTGATCAAAACTCTTCAGAGTATAGGGACAGAGGGTACATACCTCAATATCATAAAAGCCATCTACGAAAAACCTACAGCGAATATCATTCTCAATGGGGAAAAGCTGAGAGCTTTTCCCCTAAGGTCAGGAACGCGGCAGGGAGAGCCACTCTCACCACTGCTACTCAACATAGTATTCGAAGTCCTAGCCACAGCAATCAGACAACAAAAAGAAATCAAAGGCATCCCAATCGGCAGAGAGGAAGTCAAACTCTCACTCTTTGCAGATGATATGATACTTTATGTGGAAAACCCAAAAGACTCCACCCCAAAACTGCTAGAACTCACACAGGAATTCAGTCAAGGAGCAGGCTATAAAATCAATGCACAGAAATCAGTGGCATTCCTCTACACCAACAACAAGACAGAAGAGAGACAAATCAAGGAGTCGATCCCATTCACAATTGCACCCAAAACCATAAGATACCTAGGAATAAATTGAACCAAAGAGGCAAAGGATCTGTACTCAGAAATCTACAGAATACTCAGGAATGAAATTGAAGAAGACACAAAGAAATGGAAAAACGTTCCATGCTCATGGATTGGGAGAACCAACATTGTGAAGAGGTCAATGCTCCCTAGAGCAATCTACACATTCAATGCAATCCCCATCAAAATTCCATCCACTTTTTTCAAAGGAATGGAACAAATAATCCTAAATTTTGAATGGAACCAGAAGAGACCCCGAATAGCCAGAGGAATATTGAAAAAGAAGAGCAAAGCGGGCGGCATCAGAATTCTGGACTTCGAGCGCTATGACAAAGCTGTCCTCGTCAAGACAGTATGGTACTGGCACAAAAACAGACACATAGATCCATGGAACAGAACCGAGAGCCCAGAAATGGACACTCAACTCTATGGTCAACTTACCTTTGACAAAGCAGGAAAGAATGTCCAATGGCAAAAAGACAGCCTCTTCAACAACGGGTGTTGGGAAAATTGGACAGCCACATGCAGAAGAATGACACTGGACCATTTCCATACACCACACACAAAAATAGGCTCCAAATGCGTGAAAGACCTCACTGTGAGACAGGAGTCCATCAAAATCCTAAAGGAGAACACAGGTAGCAAGCTCTTCGACGTCAGCCGCAGCAACTTCTTCCTAGACACATCACCAAAGGCACGGGAAGCCAGGGCCAAAATGAACTATTGGGATTTCATCAAGATAAAAAGCTTTGGCACAGCAAAAGGAACAGTCCACAAAACCAAAAGACACCCGACACAATGGGAGAAAATATTTGCAAATGACATATCAGATAAAGGGCTACTATCCAAAATCTATAAAGAACTAATCGAACTCAACAGCCAAACAACAAATAATCCAATCAAGAAATGGGCAGAAGCCATGAACAGACATTTTTCCAAAGAAGACATCCAAATGGCCAACAGGCACATGAAAAAGTGCTCAACACGGCTCGGCATCAGGGAAATCCAAATCAAAACCTCAATGAGACACCACCTCACACCCGTCAGAAGGGCTAAAATTAACAAGTCAGGCAACGAGAGATGTTGGCGGGGATGTGGAGAAAGGGGAACCCTCCTACAGTGTTGGTGGGAATGCAAGCTGGCGCAACCCCTCTGGAAAACAGTATGGAGGTTCCTCAAACAGTTGAAATTAGAGCTACCATTCGATCCAGCAATGGCACTCCTGGGTATTTACCCCAAAGATACAAAGGTAGGGACCCGAAGCGGTACGTGCACCCCATTGTTTATAGCAGCAATGTCCACAATAGCCAAACTGTGGAAAGAGCCAAGATGTCCATCGACAGAGGAATGGATAAAGAAGAGGTGGTATACATATACACAATGGAATATTATGCAGCCATCCAAAGGAATGAGATCTTGCCATGTGCAACGACGTGGATGGAACAGGAGGGTCCGATGATTAGTGAAATACGTCAATCAGAGAAAGACATGTATCATATGACCTCACTGATATGAGGAATTCTTCATGTCAGGAACAAACTGAGGGTTGCTGGAGTGGTCGGGGGTGGGAGGGATGGGGTGGCTGGGTGATAGACATTGGGGAGGGTATGAGCTACGGTGAGCGCTGTGAATTGTGTAAGACTGTTGAATCACAGATCTGTACTTCTGAAACAAATAACGCAACATATTTTAAGAATAAAGAAAAAGGAGAAGAGAGCAGGAGAGGAAGAATGAAGGGGAGATAGTCAGACGGGGAGACGAACCAGGAGAGATGATGGACTCTGAAAAACAAACTGAGGTTTCAAGACGGGAGGTGGGTAGGGGGATGGGTTAGCCTGGTGATGGGTATTAAAGAGGGCACATTCCGCATGGAGCACCGTGTGTTAGGAACAAACAATGAATCATGGAACACTACACCAAAACAAATGATGTAGTACATGGTGATTAACAAAGCAATAAAAAACAAAGACTGTAATAAGAGATGAAGAAGGACACTATGTCCTACTTAAAGGGTCTATCCAACAAGAAGATCTAACAATTGTAAATATCTATGCCCCGAACATGGGAGCATCCAATTATATAAGGCAATTAATAAGAAAAGCAAAGAAACACATTGACAACAATACAATAATAGTGGGGCACTTTAACACCCCCCTGACTGAAATGGCCAGATCATCTAAGCAAAAGATCAACAAGGAAATAAAGACTTGAAATGACACACTGCAGCAAATGGACTTCACAGACATATGCAGAACGTTCCATCCCAAAGCAACGGAATACACTTTCTTCTGTAGTGCCCATGGAACATTCTCCAGAATGGATCACATCCTAGGTCCCAAATCAGGTCTCAACCGGTACCAAAAGATTGGGATCATTCCCTGCACATTTTCAGACCACAATGCTTTGAAACTAGAACTCACTCACAAGAGGAAAGTCGGAAAGAACTCAAATACATGGAGGCTAAAGAGCCTCCTACTAAAGAATGAATGGGTCATCCAGGAAATTAAAGAAGATTTTAAAAAACTCATGGAAACCAATGAAAATGAAAACACAACTGCCCAAAATCGTTGGGATACACCCACGGCAGTCCTCCGAGGAAAGTAGATAGCAATACCAGCCTTTGTCAAGAAACAAGAAAGGTCTCAAATACACAACCTAACCCTACAGCTAAAGGAGCTGGAGAAAGAACGGCAAAGAAAGCCTAAACCCAGCAGGAGAAGAGAAATCATGAAGATCAGAGCAGAAATCAATGAACTAGAACCCAAAAGAACAGGAGTACAGATCAACGGAACTAGGAGCTGGTTCTTTGAAAGAATTCACAAGGTTGATAAACCCCTGGCCAGGCTGATCAAAAAGAAAAGAGAAATGACCCAAATCAACAAAATCAGGAATGAAAGAGGAGAGATCACAACCAACACCAAAGAAACACAAACAATGATAAGAACATAATATGAGCAACGCTATGGCAGCAAATTAGATAACCTGGAAGAAATGGGGGCCTTCCTAGAGATGTGTCAACTACCAAAACTGACCCAGGAAGAAATAGAAAACCTAAAGAGTCCTATAACCACGAAGGCAATTGAAGCAGTCATCAACGATCTCCCAAGAAACCAAAGCCCAGGGCCAGGTGGCTTCCCAGGGGAATTCTATCAGACATTTAAAGAAGAAATAATACCTAGTCTCCTGAAACGGTTCCCAAAGGTAGAAAGGCAAGGAAAACTTCCAAACTCATTTTAGGAGGCCACCGTTACCTTGATCCCCAAACCAGACAAAGATCCCATCAAAAAGGAGAATTACAGACCCATATCCTTGATGAACATCGATGCAAAAATCCTCACCAAAATACTAGCCAAGAGGATCCAACAGTACATTAAAAGGACTATTCACCACGACCAAGTGGGATTTATCCCTGGGCCGCAAGGCTGGTTCAACATCCGCAAATCAATCAACGTGATAAAATACATTCACAAAAGAAAGAACAAGAATCATAGGATCCTCTCAATAGATGCAGAAAAAGCATTTGACAAAGTACAGCACCCTTTCTTGATCAAAACTCTTCAGAGTATAGGGACAGAGGGTACATACCTCAATATCATAAAAGCCATCTACGAAAAACCTACAGCGAATATCATTCTCAATGGGGAAAAGCTGAGAGCTTTTCCCCTAAGGTCAGGAACGCGGCAGGGAGAGCCACTCTCACCACTGCTACTCAACATAGTATTCGAAGTCCTAGCCACAGCAATCAGACAACAAAAAGAAATCAAAGGCATCCCAATCGGCAGAGAGGAAGTCAAACTCTCACTCTTTGCAGATGATATGATACTTTATGTGGAAAACCCCAAAGACTCCACCCCAAAACTGCTAGAACTCACACAGGAATTCAGTCAAGGAGCAGGCTATAAAATCAATGCACAGAAATCAGTGGCATTCCTCTACACCAACAACAAGACAGAAGAGAGAAAAATCAAGGAGTCGATCCCATTCACAATTGCACCCAAAACCAGAAGATACCTAGGAATAAATTGAACCAAAGAGGCAAAGGATCAGTACTCAGAAATCTACAGAATACTCAGGAATGAAATTGAAGAAGACACAAAGAAATGGAAAAACGTTCCATGCTCATGGATTGGGAGAACCAACATTGTGAAGAGGTCAATGCTCCCTAGAGCAATCTACACATTCAATGCAATCCCCATCAAAATACCATCCACTTTTTTCAAAGGAATGGAACAAATAATCCTAAATTTTGAATGGAACCAGAAGAGACCCCGAATAGCCAGAGGAGTATTGAAAAAGAAGAGCAAAGCGGGCGGCATCACAATTCTGGACTTCGAGCGCTATGACAAAGCTGTCCTCATCAAGACAGTATGGTACTGGCACAAAAACAGACACATAGATCCATGGAACAGAATCGAGAGCCCAGAAATGGACCCTCAACTCTATGGTCAACTTACCTTTGACAAAGCGGGAAAGAATGTCCAATGGCAAAAAGACAGCCTCTTCAACAACGGGTGTTGGGAAAATTGGACAGCCACATGCAGAAGAATGACACTGGACCATTTCCATACACCACACACAAAAATAGACTCCAAATGCGTGAAAGACCTCACTGTGAGACAGGAGTCCATCAAAATCCTAAAGGAGAACACAGGTAGCAAGCTCTTCGACGTCAGCCGCAGCAACTTCTTCCTAGAAACATCACCAAAGGCACGGGAAGCCAGGGCCAAAATGAACTATTGGGATTTCATCAAGATAAAAAGCTTTGGCACAGCAAAAGAAACAGTCCACAAAACCAAAAGACACCCGACACAATGGGAGAAAATATTTGCAAATGACATATCAGATAAAGGGCTACTATCCAAAATCTATAAAGAACTAATCGAACTCAACAGCCAAACAACAAATAACCCAATCAACAAATGGGCAGAAGCCATGAACAGACATTTTTCCAAAGAAGACATCCAAATGGCCAACAGGCACATGAAAAAGTGCTCAACACGGCTCGGCATCAGGGAATTCCAAATCAAATCCTCAATGAGATACCACCTCACACCCGTCAGAAGGGCTAAAATTAACAAGTCGGGGAACGACAGATGTTGGCGGGGATGTGGAGAAAGGGGAACCCTCCTACAGTTTTGGTGGGAATGCAAGCTGGCGCAACCCCTCTGGAAAACAGTATGGAGGTTCCTCAAACAGTTGAAATTAGAGCTACCATTCGTTCCAGCAATGGCACTCCTGGGTATTTACCCCAAAGATACAAAGGTAGGGACCCGAACCGGTACGTGCACCCCATTGTTTATAGCAGCAATGTCCACAGTAGCCAAACTGTGGAAAGAGCCAAGATGTCCATCGACAGAGGAATGGATAAAGAAGAGGTGGTATACATATACACAATGGAATATTATGCAGCCATCCAAAGGAATGAGATCTTGCCATGTGCAACGACGTGGATGGAACAGGAGGGTCCGATGATTAGTGAAATACGTCAATCAGAGAAAGACATGTATCATATGACCTCACTGACATGAGGAATTCTTCATGTCAGGAACAAACTGAGGGTTGCTGGAGTGGTCGGGGGTGGGAGGGATGGGGTGGCTGGGTGATAGACATTGGGGAGGGTATGAGCTACGGTGAGCGCTGTGAATTGTGTAAGACTGTTGAATCACAGATCTGTACTTCTGAAACAAATAACGCAACATATTTTAAGAATAAAGAAAAAGGAGAAGATAGCAGGAGAGGAAGAATGAAGGGGAGTTAGTCAGAGGGGGAGACGAACCAGGAGAGATGATGGACTCTGAAAAACAAACTGAGGTTTCAAGACGGGAGGTGGGTAGGGGGATGGGTTAGCCTGGTGATGGGTATTAAAGAGGGCACATTCCCCATGGAGCACTGTGTGTTAGGAACAAACAATGAATCATGGAACACTACACCAAAACAAATGATGTAGTACATGGTGATTAACAAAGCAATAAAAATCAAAGTCTGTAATTAGAGATGAAGAAGGACACTATGTCCTACTTAAAGGGTCTATCCAACAAGAAGATTTAACAATTGTAAATATCTATGCCCCGAACATGGGAGCATCCAATTATATAAGGCAATTAATAAGAAAAGCAAAGAAACACATTGACAACAATACAATAATAGTGGGGCACTTTAACACCCCCCTGACTGAAATGGCCAGATCATCTAAGCAAAAGATCAACAAGGAAATAAAGACTTGCAATGACACACTGGAGCAAATGGACCTCACAGACATATGCAGAACGTTCCATCCCAAAGCAACGGAATACACTTTCTTCTCTAGTGCCCATGGAACATTCTCCAGAATGGATCACATCCTAGGTCCCAAATCAGGTCTCAACCGGTACCAAAAGATTGGGATCATTCTCTGCACATTTTCAGACCACAATGCTTTGAAACTAGAACTCAATCACAAGAGGAAAGTCGGAAAGACCTCAAATACATGGAGGCTAAAGAGCCTCCTACTAAAGAATGAATGGGTCAACCAGGAAATTAAAGAAGATTTTAAAAAACTCATGGAAACCAATGAAAATGAAAACACAACTGCCCAAAATCGTTGGGATACACCCACGGCAGTCCTGCGAGGAAAGTACATATCAATACAAGCCTTTGTCAAGGAACAAGAAAGGTCTCAAATACACAACCTAACCCTACACCTAAAGGAGCTGGAGAAAGAACGGTAAAGAAAGCCTAAACCCAGCAGGAGAAGAGAAATCATGAAGATCAGAGCAGAAATCAATGAACTAGAACCCAAAAGAACAGGAGAACAGATCAACGGAACTAGGAGCTGGTTCTTTGAAAGAATTCACAAGGTTGATAAACCCCTGGCCAGGCTGATCAAAAAGAAAAGAGAAATGACCCAAATCAACAAAATCAGGAATAAAAGAGGAGAGATCACAACCAACACCAAAGAAATACAAACAATGATAAGAACATAATATGAGCAACCCTATGGCAGCAAATTAGATAACCTGGAAGAAATGGGTGCCTTCCTAGAGATGTGTCAACTACCAAAACTGACCCAGGAAGAAATAGAAAACCTAAAGTGTCCTATAACCACGAAGGCAATTGAAGCAGTCATCAAAAATCTCCCAAGAAACCAAAGCCCAGGGCCAGGTGGCTTCCCAGGGGAATTCTATCAGACATTTAAAGAAGAAATAATACCTAGTCTCCTGAAACGGTTCCCAAAGGTAGAAAGGAAAGGAAAACTTCCAAACTCATTTTACGAGGCCACCGTTACCTTGATCCCCAAACCAGACAAAGATCCCATCAAAAAGGAGAATTACAGACCCATATCCTTGATGAACATCGATGCAAAAATCCTCACCAAAATACTGCCAAGAGGATCCAACAGTACATTAAAAGGACTATTCACCACGACCAAGTGGGATTTATCCCTGGGCCGCAAGGCTGGTTCAACATCCGCAAATCAATCAACGTGATAAAATACATTCACAAAAGAAAGAACAAGAATCATAGGATCCTCTCAATAGATGCAGAAAAAGCATTTGACAAAGTACAGCACCCTTTCTTGATCAAAACTCTTCAGAGTATAGGGACAGAGGGTACATACCTCAATATCATAAAAGCCATCTACGAAAAACCTACAGCGAATATCATTCTCAATGGGGAAAAGCTGAGAGCTTTTCCCCTAAGGTCAGGAACGCGGCAGGGAGAGCCACTCTCACCACTGCTACTCAACATAGTATTCGAAGTCCTAGCCACAGCAATCAGACAACAAAAAGAAATCAAAGGCATCCCAATCGGCAGAGAGGAAGTCAAACTCTCACTCTTTGCAGATGATATGATACTTTATGTGGAAAACCCAAAAGACTCCACCCCAAAACTGCTAGAACTCACACAGGAATTCAGTCAAGGAGCAGGCTATAAAATCAATGCACAGAAATCAGTGGCATTCCTCTACACCAACAACAAGACAGAAGAGAGACAAACCAAGGAGTCGATCCCATTCACAATTGCACCCAAAACCAGAAGATACCTAGGAATAAATTGAACCAAAGAGGCAAAGGATCAGTACTCAGAAATCTACAGAATACTCAGGAATGAAATTGAAGAAGACACAAAGAAATGGAAAAACGTTCCATGCTCATGGATTGGGAGAACCAACATTGTGAAGAGGTCAATGCTCCCTAGAGCAATCTACACATTCAATGCAATCCCCATCAAAACACCATCCACTTTTTTCAAAGGAATGGAACAAATAATCCTAAATTTTGAATGGAACCAGAAGAGACCCCGAAGAGCCAGAGGAATATTGAAAAAGAAGAGCAAAGCGGGCGGCATCACAATTCTGGACTTCGAGCGCTATGACAAAGCTGTCCTCATCAAGACAGTATGGTACTGTCACAAAAACAGACACATAGATCCATGGAACAGAATCGAGAGCCCAGAAATGGACCCTCAACTCTATGGTCAACTTACCTTTGACAAAGCAGGAAAGAATGTCCAATGGCAAAAAGACAGCCTCTTCAACAACGTGTGTTGGGAAAATTGGACAGCCACATGCAGAAGAATGACACTGGACCATTTCCATACACCACACACAAAAATAGACTCCAAATGCGTGAAAGACCTCACTGTGAGACAGGAGTCCATCAAAATCCTAAAGGAGAACACAGGTAGCAAGCTCTTCGACGTCAGCCGCAGCAACTTCTTCCTAGACACATCACCAAAGGCACGGGAAGCCAGGGCCAAAATGAACTATTGGGATTTCATCAAGATAAAAAGCTTTGGCACAGCAAAAGAAACAGTCCACAAAACCAAAAGACACCCGACACAATGGGAGAAAATATTTGCAAATGACATATCAGATAAAGGGCTACTATCCAAAATCTATAAAGAACTTTTCGAACTCAACAGCCAAAGAACAAATAACCCAATCAACAAATGGGCAGAAGCCATGAACAGACATTTTTCCAAAGAAGACATCCAAATGGCCAACAGGCACATGAAAAAGTGCTCAACACGGCTCGGCATCAGGGAAATCCAAATCAAATCCTCAATGAGACACCACCTCACACCCGTCAGAAGGGCTAAAATTAACATGTCAGGGAACGACAGATGTTGGCGGGGATGTGGAGAAAGGGGAACCCTCCTACAGTGTTCGTGGGAATGCAAGCTGGCGCAACCCCTCTGGAAAACAGTATGGAGGTTCCTCAAACAGTTGAAATTAGAGCTACCATTCGTTCCAGCAATGGCACTCCTGGGTATTTACCCCAAAGATACAAAGGTAGGGACCCGAACCGGTACGTGCACCCCATTGTTTATAGCAGCAATGTCCACAGTAGCCAAACTGTGGAAAGAGCCAAGATGTCCATCGACAGAGGAATGGATAAAGAAGAGGTGGTATACATATACACAATGGAATATTATGCAGCCATCCAAAGGAATGAGATCTTGCCATGTGCAACGACGTGGATGGAACAGGAGGGTCCGATGATTAGTGAAATACGTCAATCAGAGAAAGACATGTATCATATGACCTCACTGACATGAGGAATTCTTCATGTCAGGAACAAACTGAGGGTTGCTGGAGTGGTCGGGGGTGGGAGGGATGGGGTGGCTGGGTGATAGACATTGGGGAGGGTATGAGCTACGGTGAGCGCTGTGAATTGTGTAAGACTGTTGAATCACAGATCTGTACTTCTGAAACAAATAACGCAACATATTTTAAGAATAAAGAAAAAGGAGAAGATAGCAGGAGAGGAAGAATGAAGGGGAGTTAGTCAGAGGGGGAGACGAACCAGGAGAGATGATGGACTCTGAAAAACAAACTGAGGTTTCAAGACGGGAGGTGGGTAGGGGGATGGGTTAGCCTGGTGATGGGTATTAAAGAGGGCACATTCCGCATGGAGCACTGTGTGTTAGGAACAAACAATGAATCATGGAACACTACACCAAAACAAATGATGTAGTACATGGTGATTAACAAAGCAATAAAAATCAAAGTCTGTAATTAGAGATGAAGAAGGACACTATGTCCTACTTAAAGGGTCTATCCAACAAGAAGATTTAACAATTGTAAATATCTATGCCCCGAACATGGGAGCATCCAATTATATAAGGCAATTAATAAGAAAAGCAAAGAAACACATTGACAACAATACAATAATAGTGGGGCACTTTAACACCCCCCTGACTGAAATGGCCAGATCATCTAAGCAAAAGATCAACAAGGAAATAAAGACTTGCAATGACACACTGGAGCAAATGGACTTCACAGACATATGCAGAACGTTCCATCCCAAAGCAACGGAATACACTTTCTTCTCTAGTGCCCATGGAACATTCTCCAGAATGGATCACATCCTAGGTCCCAAATCAGGTCTCAACCGGTACCAAAAGATTGGGATCATTCTCTGCACATTTTCAGACCACAATGCTTTGAAACTAGAACTCAATCACAAGAGGAAAGTCGGAAAGACCTCAAATACATGGAGGCTAAAGAGCCTCCTACTAAAGAATGAATGGGTCAACCAGGAAATTAAAGAAGATTTTAAAAAACTCATGGAAACCAATGAAAATGAAAACACAACTGCCCAAAATCGTTGGGATACACCCACGGCAGTCCTGCGAGGAAAGTACATATCAATACAAGCCTTTGTCAAGAAACAAGAAAGGTCTCAAATACACAACCTAACCCTACACCTAAAGGAGCTGGAGAAAGAACGGTAAAGAAAGCCTAAACCCAGCAGGAGAAGAGAAATCATGAAGATCAGAGCAGAAATCAATGAACTAGAACCCAAAAGAACAGGAGAACAGATCAACGGAACTAGGAGCTGGTTCTTTGAAAGAATTCACAAGGTTGATAAACCCCTGGCCAGGCTGATCAAAAAGAAAAGAGAAATGACCCAAATCAACAAAATCAGGAATAAAAGAGGAGAGATCACAACCAACACCAAAGAAATACAAACAATGATAAGAACATAATATGAGCAACCCTATGGCAGCAAATTAGATAACCTGGAAGAAATGGGTGCCTTCCTAGAGATGTGTCAACTACCAAAACTGACCCAGGAAGAAATAGAAAACCTAAAGTGTCCTATAACCACGAAGGCAATTGAAGCAGTCATCAAAAATCTCCCAAGAAACCAAAGCCCAGGGCCAGGTGGCTTCCCAGGGGAATTCTATCAGACATTTAAAGAAGAAATAATACCTAGTCTCCTGAAACGGTTCCCAAAGGTAGAAAGGAAAGGAAAACTTCCAAACTCATTTTACGAGGCCACCGTTACCTTGATCCCCAAACCAGACAAAGATCCCATCAAAAAGGAGAATTACAGACCCATATCCTTGATGAACATCGATGCAAAAATCCTCACCAAAATACTAGCCAAGAGGATCCAACAGTACATTAAAAGGACTATTCACCACGACCAAGTGGGATTTATCCCTGGGCCGCAAGGCTGGTTCAACATCCGCAAATCAATCAACGTGATAAAATACATTCACAAAAGAAAGAACAAGAATCATAGGATCCTCTCAATAGATGCAGAAAAAGCATTTGACAAAGTACAGCACCCTTTCTTGATCAAAACTCTTCAGAGTATAGGGACAGAGGGTACATACCTCAATATCATAAAAGCCATCTACGAAAAACCTACAGCGAATATCATTCTCAATGGGGAAAAGCTGAGAGCTTTTCCCCTAAGGTCAGGAACGCGGCAGGGAGAGCCACTCTCACCACTGCTACTCAACATAGTATTCGAAGTCCTAGCCACAGCAATCAGACAACAAAAAGAAATCAAAGGCATCCCAATCGGCAGAGAGGAAGTCAAACTCTCACTCTTTGCAGATGATATGATACTTTATGTGGAAAACCCAAAAGACTCCACCCCAAAACTGCTAGAACTCACACAGGAATTCAGTCAAGGAGCAGGCTATAAAATCAATGCACAGAAATCAGTGGCATTCCTCTACACCAACAACAAGACAGAAGAGAGACAAACCAAGGAGTCGATCCCATTCACAATTGCACCCAAAACCAGAAGATACCTAGGAATAAATTGAACCAAAGAGGCAAAGGATCAGTACTCAGAAATCTACAGAATACTCAGGAATGAAATTGAAGAAGACACAAAGAAATGGAAAAACGTTCCATGCTCATGGATTGGGAGAACCAACATTGTGAAGAGGTCAATGCTCCCTAGAGCAATCTACACATTCAATGCAATCCCCATCAAAACACCATCCACTTTTTTCAAAGGAATGGAACAAATAATCCTAAATTTTGAATGGAACCAGAAGAGACCCCGAATAGCCAGAGGAATATTGAAAAAGAAGAGCAAAGCGGGCGGCATCACAATTCTGGACTTCGAGCGCTATGACAAAGCTGTCGTCATCAAGACAGTATGGTACTGTCACAAAAACAGACACATAGATCCATGGAACAGAATCGAGAGCCCAGAAATGGACCCTCAACTCTATGGTCAACTTACCTTTGACAAAGCAGGAAAGAATGTCCAATGGCAAAAAGACAGCCTCTTCAACAACGTGTGTTGGGAAAATTGGACAGCCACATGCAGAAGAATGACACTGGACCATTTCCATACACCACACACAAAAATAGGCTCCAAATGCGTGAAAGACCTCACTGTGAGACAGGAGTCCATCAAAATCCTAAAGGAGAACACAGGTAGCAAGCTCTTCGACGTCAGCCGCAGCAACTTCTTCCTAGACACATCACCAAAGGCACGGGAAGCCAGGGCCAAAATGAACTATTGGGATTTCATCAAGATAAAAAGCTTTGGCACAGCAAAAGAAACAGTCCACAAAACCAAAAGACACCCGACACAATGGGAGAAAATATTTGCAAATGACATATCAGATAAAGGGCTACTATCCAAAATCTATAAAGTACTTTTCGAACTCAACAGCCAAAGAACAAATAACCCAATCAACAAATGGGCAGAAGCCATGAACAGACATTTTTCCAAGAAGACATCCAAAAGGCCAACAGGCACATGAAAAAGTGCTCAACACGGCTCGGCATCAGGGAAATCCAAATCAAATCCTCAATGAGACACCACCTCACACCCGTCAGAAGGGCTAAAATTAACATGTCAGGGAACGACAGATGTTGGCGGGGATGTGGAGAAAGGGGAACCCTCCTACAGTGTTCGTGGGAATGCAAGCTGGCGCAACCCCTCTGGAAAACAGTATGGAGGTTCCTCAAACAGTTGAAATTAGAGCTACCATTCGATCCAGCAATGGCACTCCTGGGTATTTACCCCAAAGATACAAAGGTAGGGACCCGAAGCGGTACGTGCACCCCATTGTTTATAGCAGCAATGTCCACAATAGCCAAACTGTGGAAAGAGCCAAGATGTCCATCGACAGAGGAATGGATAAAGAAGAGGTGGTATACAGATACACAATGGAATATTATGCAGCCATCAAAAGGAATGAGATCTTGCCATGTGCAACGACGTGGATGGAACAGGAGGGTCCGATGATTAGTGAAATACGTCAATCAGAGAAAGACATGTATCATATGACCTCACTGATATGAGGAATTCTTCATGTCAGGAACAAACTGAGGGTTGCTGGAGTGGTCGGGGGTGGGAGGGATGGGGTGGCTGGGTGATAGACATTGGGGAGGGTATGAGCTACGGTGAGCGCTGTGAATTGTGTAAGACTGTTGAATCACAGATCTGTACTTCTGAAACAAATAACGCAACATATTTTAAGAATAAAGAAAAAGGAGAAGATAGCAGGAGAGGAAGAATGAAGGGGAGTTAGTCAGAGGGGGAGACGAACCAGGAGAGATGATGGACTCTGAAAAACAAACTGAGGTTTCAAGACGGGAGGTGGGTAGGGGGATGGGTTAGCCTGGTGATGGGTATTAAAGAGGGCACATTCCGCATGGAGCACTGTGTGTTAGGAACAAACAATGAATCAAGGAACACTACACCAAAACAAATGATGTAGTACATGGTGATTAACAAAGCAATAAAAAACAAAGACTGTAATAAGAGATGAAGAAGGACACTATGTCCTACTTAAAGGGTCTTTCCAACAAGAAGATCTAACAATTGTAAATATCTATGCCCCGAACATGGGAGCATCCAATTATATAAGGCAATTAATAAGAAAGGAAAGAAACACATTGACAACAATACAATAATAGTGGGGCACTTTAACACCCCCCTGACTGAAATGGCCAGATCATCTAAGCAAAAGATCAACAAGGAAATAAAGACTTGCAATGACACACTGGAGCAAATGGACTTCACAGACATATGCAGAACGTTCCATCCCAAAGCAACGGAATACACTTTCTTCTCTAGTGCCCATGGAACATTCTCCAGAATGGATCACATCCTAGGTCCCAAATCAGGTCTCAACCGGTACCAAAAGATTGGCATCATTCCCTGCACATTTTCACACCACAATGGTTTGAAACTAGAACTCAATCACAAGAGGAAAGTCGGAAAGACCTCAAATACATGGAGGCTAAAGAGCCTCCTACTAAAGAATGAATCGGTCAACCAGGAAATTAAAGAAGATTTTAAAAAACTCATGGAAACCAATGAAAATGAAAACACAACTGCCCAAAATCGTTGGGATACACCCACGGCAGTCCTGCGAGGAAAGTACATATCAATACAAGGCTTTGTCAAGAAACAAGAAAGGTCTCAAATACACAACCTAACCCTACACCTAAAGGAGCTGGAGAAAGAACGGCAAAGAAAGCCTAAACCCAGCAGGAGAAGAGAAATCATGAAGATCAGAGCAGAAATCAATGAACTAGAACCCAAAAGAACAGGAGAAGAGATCAACGGAACTAGGAGCTGGTTCTTTGAAAGAATTCACAAGGTTGATAAACCCCTGGCCAGGCTGATCAAAAAGAAAAGAGAAATGACCCAAATCAACAAAATCAGGAATGAAAGAGGAGAGATCACAACCAACACCAAAGAAATACAAACAATGATAAGAACATAATATGAGCAACCCTTTGGCAGCAAATTAGATAACCTGGAAGAAATGGGTGCCTTCCTAGAGATGTGTCAACTACCAAAACTGACCCAGGAAGAAATAGAAAACCTAAAGTGTCCTATAACCACGAAGGCAATTGAAGCAGTCATCAAAAATCTCCCAAGAACCAAAGCCCAGGGCCAGGTGGCTTCCCAGGGGAATTCTATCAGACATTTAAAGAAGAAATAATACCTAGTCTCCTGAAACGGTTCCCAAAGGTAGAAAGGCAAGGAAAACTTCCAAACTCATTTTACGAGGCCACCGTTACCTTGATCCCCAAACCAGACAAAGATCCCATCAAAAAGGAGAATTACAGACCCATATCCTTGAAGAACATCGATGCAAAAATCCTCACCAAAATACTAGCCAAGAGGATCCAACAGTACATTAAAAGGACTATTCACCACGACCAAGTGGGATTTATCCCTGGGCCGCAAGGCTGGTTCAACATCCGCAAATCAATCAACGTGATAAAATACATTCACAAAAGAAAGAACAAGAATCATAGGATCCTCTCAATAGATGCAGAAAAAGCATTTGACAAAGTACAGCACACTTTCTTGATCAAAACTCTTCAGAGTATAGGGACAGAGGGTACATACCTCAATATCATAAAAGCCATCTACGAAAAACCTACAGCGAATACCATTCTCAATGGGGAAAAGCTGAGAGCTTTTCCCCTAAGGTCAGGAACGCGGCAGGGAGAGCCACTCTCACCACTGCTACTCAACATAGTATTCGAAGTCCTAGCCACAGCAATCAGACAACAAAAAGAAATCAAAGGCATCCCAATCGGCAGAGAGGAAGTCAAACTCTCACTCTTTGCAGATGATATGATACTTTATGTGGAAAACCCAAAAGACTCCACCCCAAAACTGCTAGAACTCACACAGGAATTCAGTCAAAGAGCAGGCTATAAAATCAATGCACAGAAATCAGTGGCATTCCTCTACACCAACAACAAGACAGAAGAGAGAAAAATCAAGGAGTCGATCCCATTCACAATTGCACCCAAAACCAGAAGATACCTAGGAATAAATTGAACCAAAGAGGCAAAGGATCTGTACTCAGAAATCTACAGAATACTCAGGAATGAAATTGAAGAAGACACAAAGAAATGGAAAAACGTTCCATGCTCATGGATTGGGAGAACCAACATTGTGAAGAGGTCAATGCTCCCTAGAGCAATCTACACATGCAATGCAATCCCCATCAAAATACCATCCACTTTTTTCAAAGGAATGGAACAAATAATCCTAAATTTTGAATGGAACCAGAAGAGACCCCGAATAGCCAGATGAGTATTGAAAAAGAAGAGCAAAGCGGGCGGCATCACAATTCTGGACTTCGAGCGGTATGACAAAGCTGTCCTCATCAAGACAGTATGGTACTGGCACAAAAAGAGACACATAGATCCATGGAACAGAATCGAGAGCCCAGAAATGGACCCTCAACTCTATGGTCAACTTACCTTTGTCAAAGCGGGAAAGAATGTCCAATGGCAAAAAGACAGCCTCTTCAACAACGGGTGTTGGGAAAATTGGACAGCCACATGCAGAAGAATGACACTGGACCATTTCCATACACCACACACAAAAATAGACTCCAAATGCGTGAAAGACCTCACTGTGAGACAGGAGTCCATCAAAATCCTAAAGGAGAACACAGGTAGCAAGCTCTTCGACGTCAGCCGCAGCAACTTCTTCCTAGAAACATCACCAAAGGCACGGGAAGCCAGGGCCAAAATGAACTATTGGGATTTCATCAAGATAAAAAGCTTTGGCACAGCAAAAGAAACAGTCCACAAAACCAAAAGACACCCGACACAATGGGAGAAAATATTTGCAAATCACATATCAGATAAAGGGCTACTATCCAAAATCTATAAAGAACTTATCGAACTCAACAGCCAAAGAACAAATAACCCAATCAACAAATGGGCAGAAGCCATGAACAGACATTTTTCCAAAGAAGACATCCAAATGGCCAACAGGCACATGAAAAAGTGCTCAGCACGGCTCGGCATCAGGGAAATCCAAATCAAAACCTCAATGAGACACCACCTCACACCCGTCAGAAGGGCTAAAATTAACAAGTCAGGCAACGACAGATGTTGGCGGTGATGTGGAGAAAGGGGAACCCTCCTACAGTGTTGGTGGGAATGCAAGCTGGCGCAACCCCTCTGGAAAACACTATGGAGGTTCCTCAAGCAGTTGAAATTAGAGCTACCATTCGATCCAGCAATGGCACTCCTGGGTATTTACCCCAAAGATACAAAGGTAGGGACCCGAAGCGGTACGTGCCCCCCATTGTTTATAGCAGCAATGTCCACAGTAGCCAAACTGTGGAAAGAGCCAAGATGTCCATCGACAGAGGAATGGATAAAGAAGAGGTGGTATACATATACACAATGGAATATTATGCAGCCATCCAAAGGAATGAGATCTTGCCATGTGCAACGACGTGGATGGAACAGGAGGGTCCGATGATTAGTGAAATACGTCAATCAGAGAAAGACATGTATCATATGACCTCACTGACATGAGGAATTCTTAATGTCAGGAACAAACTGAGGGTTGCTGGAGTGGTCGGGGGTGGGAGGGATGGGGTGGCTGGGTGATAGACATTGGGGAGGGTATGAGCTACGGTGAGCGCTGTGAATTGTGTAAGACTGTTGAATCACAGATCTGTACTTCTGAAACAAAAAGCGCAACATATTTTAAGAATAAAGAAAAAGGAGAAGATAGCATGAGAGGAAGAATGAAGGGGAGTTAGTCAGAGAGGGAGACGAACCAGGAGAGATGATGGACTCTGAAAAACAAACTGAGGTTTCAAGACGGGAGGTGGGTAGGGGGATGGGTTAGCCTGGTGATGGGTATTAAAGAGGGCACATTCCGCATGGAGCACTGTGTGTTAGGAACAAACAATGAATCATGGAACACTACACCAAAACAAATGATGTAGTACATGGTGATTAACAAAGCAATAAAAATCAAAGTCTGTAATAAGAGATGAAGAAGGACACTATGTCCTACTTAAAGGGTCTATCCAACAAGAAGATCTAACAATTGTAAATATCTATGCCCCGAACATGGGAGCATCCAATTATATAAGGCAATTAATAAGAAAAGCAAAGAAACACATTGACAACCATACAATAATAGTGGGGCACTTTAACACCCCCCTGACTGAAATGGCCAGATCATCTAAGCAAAAGATCAACAAGGAAATAAAGACTTGCAATGACACACTGGAGCAAATGGACCTCACAGACATATGCAGAACGTTCCATCCCAAAGCAACGGAATACACTTTCTTCTCTAGTGCCCATGGAACATTCTCCAGAATGGATCACATCCTAGGTCCCAAATCAGGTCTCAACCGGTACCAAAAGATTGGGATCATTCCCTGCACATTTTCAGACCACAATGCTTTGAAACTAGAACTCAATCACAAGAGGAAAGTCGGAAAGACCTCAAATACATGGAGGCTAAAGAGCCTCCTACTAAAGAATGAATGGGTCAACCAGGAAATTAAAGAAGATTTTAAAAAACTCATGGAAACCAATGAAAATGAAAACACAACTGCCCAAAATCGTTGGGATACACCCACGGCAGTCCTGCGAGGAAAGTACATATCAATACAAGCCTTTGTCAAGAAACAAGAAAGGTCTCAAATACACAACCTAACCCTACACCTAAAGGAGCTGGAGAAAGAACGGTAAAGAAAGCCTAAACCCAGCAGGAGAAGAGAAATCATGAAATCAGAGCAGAAATCAATGAACTAGAACCCAAAAGAACAGGAGAACAGATCAACGGAACTAGGAGCTGGTTCTTTGAAAGAATTCACAAGGTTGATAAACCCCTGGCCAGGCTGATCAAAAAGAAAAGAGAAATGACCCAAATCAACAAAATCAGGAATAAAAGAGGAGAGATCACAACCAACACCAAAGAAATACAAACAATGATAAGAACATAATATGAGCAACCCTATGGCAGCAAATTAGATAACCTGGAAGAAATGGGTGCCTTCCTAGAGATGTGTCAACTACCAAAACTGACCCAGGAAGAGATAGAAAACCTAAAGTGTCCTATAACCACGAAGGCAATTGAAGCAGTCATCAAAAATCTCCCAAGAAACCAAAGCCCAGGGCCAGGTGGCTTCCCAGGGGAATTCTATCAGACATTTAAAGAAGAAATAATACCTACTCTCCTGAAACGGTTCCCAAAGGTAGAAAGGCAAGGAAAACTTCCAAACTCATTTTAGGAGGCCACCGTTACCTTGATCCCCAAACCAGACAAAGATCCCATCAAAAAGGAGAATTACAGACCCATATCCTTGATGAACATCGATGCAAAAATCCTCACCAAAATACTAGCCAAGAGGATCCAACAGTACATTAAAAGGACTATTCACCACGACCAAGTGGGATTTATCCCTGGGCCGCAAGGCTGGTTCAACATCCGCAAATCAATCAACGTGATAAAATACATTCACAAAAGAAAGAACAAGAATCATAGGATCCTCTCAATAGATGCAGAAAAAGCATTTGACAAAGTACAGCACCCTTTCTTGATCAAAACTCTTCAGAGTATAGGGACAGAGGGTACATACCTCAATATCATAAAAGCCATCTACGAAAAACCTACAGCGAATATCATTCTCAATGGGGAAAAGCTGAGAGCTTTTCCCCTAAGGTCAGGAACGCGGCAGGGAGAGCCACTCTCACCACTGCTACTCAACATAGTATTCGAAGTCCTAGCCACAGCAATCAGACAACAAAAAGAAATCAAAGGCATCCCAATCGGCAGAGAGGAAGTCAAACTCTCACTCTTTGCAGATGATATGATACTTTATGTGGAAAACCCCAAAGACTCCACCCCAAAACTGCTAGAACTCACACAGGAATTCAGTCAAGGAGCAGGCTATAAAATCAATGCACAGAAATCAGTGGCATTCCTCTACACCAACAACAAGACAGAAGAGAGACAAATGAAGGAGTCGATCCCATTCACAATTGCACCCAAAACCAGAAGATACCTAGGAATAAATTGAACCAAAGAGGCAAAGGATCTGTACTCAGAAATCTACAGAATACTCAGGAATGAAATTGAAGAAGACACAAAGAAATGGAAAAACGTTCCATGCTCATGGATTGGGAGAACCAACATTGTGAAGAGGTCAATGCTCCCTAGAGCAATCTACACATTCAATGCAATCCCCATCAAAATACCACCCACTTTTTTCAAAGGAATGGAACAAATAATCCTAAATTTTGAATGGAACCAGAAGAGACCCCGAATAGCCAGAGGAGTATTGAAAAAGAAGAGCAAAGCGGGCGGCATCACAATTCTGGACTTCGAGCGCTATGACAAAGCTGTCCTCGTCAAGACAGTATGGTACTGGCACAAAAACAGACACATAGATCCATGGAACAGAACCGAGAGCCCAGAAATGGACCCTCAACTCTATGGTCAACTTACCTTTGACAAAGCAGGAAAGAATGTCCAATGGCAAAAAGACAGCCTCTTCAACAACGGGTGTTGGGAAAATTGGACAGCCACATGCAGAAGAATGACACTGGACCATTTCCATACACCACACACAAAAATAGACTCCAAATGCGTGAAAGACCTCACTGTGAGACAGGAGTCCATCAAAATCCTAAAGGAGAACACAGGTAGCAAGCTCTTCGACGTCAGCCGCAGCAACTTCTTCCTAGAAACATCACCAAAGGCACGGGAAGCCAGGGCCAAAATGAACTATTGGGATTTCATCAAGATAAAAAGCTTTGGCACAGCAAAAGAAACAGTCCACAAAACCAAAAGACACCCGACACAATGGGAGAAAATATTTGCAAATGACATATCAGATAAAGGGCTACTATCAAAAATCTATAAAGAACTTATCGAACTAAACAGCCAAGGAACAAATAACCCAATCAACAAATGGGCAGAAGCCATGAACAGACATTTTTCCAAAGAAGACATCCAAAAGGCCAACAGGCACATGAAAAAGTGCTCAACACGGCTCGGCATCAGGGAATTCCAAATCAAATCCTCAATGAGATACCACCTCACACCCGTCAGAAGGGGTAAAATTAACAAGTCAGGGAACGACAGATGTTGGCGGGGATGTGGAGAAAGGGGAACCCTCCTACAGTGTTGGTGGGAATGCAAGCTGGCGCAACCCCTCTGGAAAACAGTATGGAGGTTCCTCAAACAGTTGAAATTAGAGCTACCATTCGATCCAGCAATGGCACTCCTGGGTATTTACCCGAAAGATACAAAGGTAGGGACCCGAAGCGGTACGTGCACCCCATTGTTTATAGCAGCAATGTCCACAATAGCCAAACTGTGGAAAGAGCCAAGATGTCCATCGACAGAGGAATGGATAAAGAAGAGGTGGTATACATATACACAATGGAATATTATGCAGCCATCCAAAGGAATGAGATCTTGCCATGTGCAACGACGTGGATGGAACAGGAGGGTCCGATGATTAGTGAAATACGTCAATCAGAGAAAGACATGTATCATATGACCTCACTGACATGAGGAATTCTTAATGTCAGGAACAAACTGAGGGTTGCTGGAGTGGTCGGGGGTGGGAGGGATGGGGTGGCTGGGTGATAGACATTGGGGAGGGTATGAGCTACGGTGAGCGCTGTGAATTGTGTAAGACTGTTGAATCACAGATCTGTACTTCTGAAACAAATAACGCAACATATTTTAAGAATAAAGAAATAGGAGAAGATAGCAGGAGAGGAAGAATGAAGGGGAGTTAGTCAGAGGGGGAGACGAACCAGGAGAGATGATGGACTCTGAAAAACAAACTGAGGTTTCAAGACGGGAGGTGGGTAGGGGGATGGGTTAGCCTGGTGACGGGTATTAAAGAGGGCACATTCCGCATGGAGCACTGTGTGTTAGGAACAAACAATGAATCATGGAACACTACAGCAAAACAAATGATGTAGTACATGGTGATTAACAAAGCAATAAAAATCAAAGACTGTAATAAGAGATGAAGAAGGACACTATGTCCTACTTAAAGGGTCTATCCAACAAGAAGATCTAACAATTGTAAATATCTATGCCCCGAACATGGGAGCATCCAATTATATAAGGCAATTAATAAGAAAAGCAAAGAAACACATTGACAACCATACAATAATAGTGGGGCACTTTAACACCCCCCTGACTGAAATGGCCAGATCATCTAAGCAAAAGATCAACAAGGAAATAAAGACTTGCAATGACACACTGGAGCAAATGGACTTCACAGACATATGCAGAACGTTCCATCCAAAAGCAACGGAATACACTTTCTTCTCTAGTGCCCATGGAACATTCTCCAGAATGGATCACATCCTAGGTCCCAAATCAGGTCTCAACCGGTACCAAAAGATTGGGATCATTCCCTGCACATTTTCAGACCACAATGCTTTGAAACTAGAACTCAATCACAAGAGGAAAGTCGGAAAGACCTCAAATACATGGAGGCTAAAGAGCCTCCTACTAAAGAATGAATGGGTCAACCAGGAAATTAAAGAAGATTTTAAAAAACTCATGGAAACCAATGAAAATGAAAACACAACTGCCCAAAATCGTTGGGATACACCCACGGCAGTCCTGCGAGGAAAGTACATATCAATACAAGCCTTTGTCAAGAAACAAGAAAGGTCTCAAATACACAACCTAACCCTACACCTAAAGGAGCTGGAGAAAGAACGGTAAAGAAAGCCTAAACCCAGCAGGAGAAGAGAAATCATGAAATCAGAGCAGAAATCAATGAACTAGAACCCAAAAGAACAGGAGAACAGATCAACGGAACTAGGAGCTGGTTCTTTGAAAGAATTCACAAGGTTGATAAACCCCTGGCCAGGCTGATCAAAAAGAAAAGAGAAATGACCCAAATCAACAAAATCAGGAATAAAAGAGGAGAGATCACAACCAACACCAAAGAAATACAAACAATGATAAGAACATAATATGAGCAACCCTATGGCAGCAAATTAGATAACCTGGAAGAAATGGGTGCCTTCCTAGAGATGTGTCAACTACCAAAACTGACCCAGGAAGAAATAGAAAACCTAAAGTGTCCTATAACCACGAAGGCAATTGAAGCAGTCATCAAAAATCTCCCAAGAAACCAAAGCCCAGGGCCAGGTGGCTTCCCAGGGGAATTCTATCAGACATTTAAAGAAGAAATAATACCTACTCTCCTGAAACGGTTCCCAAAGGTAGAAAGGAAAGGAAAACTTCCAAACTCATTTTACGAGGCCACCGTTACCTTGATCCCCAAACCAGACAAAGATCCCATCAAAAAGGAGAATTACAGACCCATATCCTTGATGAACATCGATGCAAAAATCCTCACCAAAATACTAGCCAAGAGGATCCAACAGTACATTAAAAGGACTATTCACCACGACCAAGTGGGATTTATCCCTGGGCCGCAAGGCTGGTTCAACATCCGCAAATCAATCAACGTGATAAAATACATTCACAAAAGAAAGAACAAGAATCATAGGATCCTCTCAATAGATGCAGAAAAAGCATTTGACAAAGTACAGCACCCTTTCTTGATCAAAACTCTTCAGAGTATAGGGACAGAGGGTACATACCTCAATATCATAAAAGCCATCTACGAAAAACCTACAGCGAATATCATTCTCAATGGGGAAAAGCTGAGAGCTTTTCCCCTAAGGTCAGGAACGCGGCAGGGAGAGCCACTCTCACCACTGCTACTCAACATAGTATTCGAAGTCCTAGCCACAGCAATCAGACAACAAAAAGAAATCAAAGGCATCCCAATCGGCAGAGAGGAAGTCAAACTCTCACTCTTTGCAGATGATATGATACTTTATGTGGAAAACCCCAAAGACTCCACCCCAAAACTGCTAGAACTCACACAGGAATTCAGTCAAGGAGCAGGCTATAAAATCAATGCACAGAAATCAGTGGCATTCCTCTACACCAACAACAAGACAGAAGAGAGACAAATGAAGGAGTCGATCCCATTCACAATTGCACCCAAAACCAGAAGATACCTAGGAATAAATTGAACCAAAGAGGCAAAGGATCTGTACTCAGAAATCTACAGAATACTCAGGAATGAAATTGAAGAAGACACAAAGAAATGGAAAAACGTTCCATGCTCATGGATTGGGAGAACCAACATTGTGAAGAGGTCAATGCTCCCTAGAGCAATCTACACATTCAATGCAATCCCCATCAAAATACCACCCACTTTTTTCAAAGGAATGGAACAAATAATCCTAAATTTTGAATGGAACCAGAAGAGACCCCGAATAGCCAGAGGAGTATTGAAAAAGAAGAGCAAAGCGGGCGGCATCACAATTCTGGACTTCGAGCGCTATGACAAAGCTGTCCTCGTCAAGACAGTATGGTACTGGCACAAAAACAGACACATAGATCCATGGAACAGAACCGAGAGCCCAGAAATGGACCCTCAACTCTATGGTCAACTTACCTTTGACAAAGCAGGAAAGAATGTCCAATGGCAAAAAGACAGCCTCTTCAACAACGGGTGTTGGGAAAATTGGACAGCCACATGCAGAAGAATGACACTGGACCATTTCCATACACCACACACAAAAATAGACTCCAAATGCGTGAAAGACCTCACTGTGAGACAGGAGTCCATCAAAATCCTAAAGGAGAACACAGGTAGCAAGCTCTTCGACGTCAGCCGCAGCAACTTCTTCCTAGAAACATCACCAAAGGCACGGGAAGCCAGGGCCAAAATGAACTATTGGGATTTCATCAAGATAAAAAGCTTTGGCACAGCAAAAGAAACAGTCCACAAAACCAAAAGACACCCGACACAATGGGAGAAAATATTTGCAAATGACATATCAGATAAAGGGCTACTATCAAAAATCTATAAAGAACTTATCGAACTCAACAGCCAAGGAACAAATAACCCAATCAACAAATGGGCAGAAGCCATGAACAGACATTTTTCCAAAGAAGACATCCAAAAGGCCAACAGGCACATGAAAAAGTGCTCAACACGGCTCGGCATCAGGGAATTCCAAATCAAATCCTCAATGAGATACCACCTCACACCCGTCAGAAGGGGTAAAATTAACAAGTCAGGGAACGACAGATGTTGGCGGGGATGTGGAGAAAGGGGAACCCTCCTACAGTGTTGGTGGGAATGCAAGCTGGCGCAACCCCTCTGGAAAACAGTATGGAGGTTCCTCAAACAGTTGAAATTAGAGCTACCATTCGATCCAGCAATGGCACTCCTGGGTATTTACCGAAAGATACAAAGGTAGGGACCCGAAGCGGTACGTGCACCCCATTGTTTATAGCAGCAATGTCCACAATAGCCAAACTGTGGAAAGAGCCAAGATGTCCATCGACAGAGGAATGGATAAAGAAGAGGTGGTATACATATACACAATGGAATATTATGCAGCCATCCAAAGGAATGAGATCTTGCCATGTGCAACGACGTGGATGGAACAGGAGGGTCCGATGATTAGTGAAATACGTCAATCAGAGAAAGACATGTATCATATGACCTCACTGACATGAGGAATTCTTAATGTCAGGAACAAACTGAGGGTTGCTGGAGTGGTCGGGGGTGGGAGGGATGGGGTGGCTGGGTGATAGACATTGGGGAGGGTATGAGCTACGGTGAGCGCTGTGAATTGTGTAAGACTGTTGAATCACAGATCTGTACTTCTGAAACAAATAACGCAACATATTTTAAGAATAAAGAAATAGGAGAAGATAGCAGGAGAGGAAGAATGAAGGGGAGTTAGTCAGAGGGGGAGACGAACCAGGAGAGATGATGGACTCTGAAAAACAAACTGAGGTTTCAAGACGGGAGGTGGGTAGGGGGATGGGTTAGCCTGGTGACGGGTATTAAAGAGGGCACATTCCGCATGGAGCACTGTGTGTTAGGAACAAACAATGAATCATGGAACACTACACCAAAACAAATGATGTAGTACATGGTGATTAACAAAGCAATAAAAATCAAAGACTGTAATAAGAGATGAAGAAGGACACTATGTCCTACTTAAAGGGTCTATCCAACAAGAAGATCTAACAATTGTAAATATCTATGCCCCGAACATGGGAGCATCCAATTATATAAGGCAATTAATAAGAAAAGCAAAGAAACACATTGACAACCATACAATAATAGTGGGGCACTTTAACACCCCCCTGACTGAAATGGCCAGATCATCTAAGCAAAAGATCAACAAGGAAATAAAGACTTGCAATGACACACTGGAGCAAATGGACTTCACAGACATATGCAGAACGTTCCATCCAAAAGCAACGGAATACACTTTCTTCTCTAGTGCCCATGGAACATTCTCCAGAATGGATCACATCCTAGGTCCCAAATCAGGTCTCAACCGGTACCAAAAGATTGGCATCATTCCCTGCACATTTTCAGACCACAATGGTTTGAAACTAGAACTCAATCACAAGAGGAAAGTCGGAAAGACCTCAAATACATGGAGGCTAAAGAGCCTCCTACTAAAGAATGAATGGGTCAACCAGGAAATTAAAGATGATTTTAAAAAACTCATGGAAACCAATGAAAATGAAAACACAACTGCCCAAAATCGTTGGGATACACCCACGGCAGTCCTGCGAGGAAAGTACATATCAATACAAGCCTTTGTCAAGGAACAAGAAAGGTCTCAAATACACAACCTAACCCTACACCTAAAGGAGCTGGAGAAAGAACGGTAAAGAAAGCCTAAACCCAGCAGGAGAAGAGAAATCATGAAGATCAGAGCAGAAATCAATGAACTAGAACCCAAAAGAACAGGAGAACAGATCAACGGAACTAGGAGCTGGTTCTTTGAAAGAATTCACAAGGTTGATAAACCCCTGGCCAGGCTGATCAAAAAGAAAAGAGAAATGACCCAAATCAACAAAATCAGGAATAAAAGAGGAGAGATCACAACCAACACCAAAGAAATACAAACAATGATAAGAACATAATATGAGCAACCCTATGGCAGCAAATTAGATAACCTGGAAGAAATGGGTGCCTTCCTAGAGATGTGTCAACTACCAAAACTGACCCAGGAAGAAATAGAAAACCTAAAGTGTCCTATAACCACGAAGGCAATTGAAGCAGTCATCAAAAATCTCCCAAGAAACCAAAGCCCAGGGCCAGGTGGCTTCCCAGGGGAATTCTATCAGACATTTAAAGAAGAAATAATACCTAGTCTCCTGAAACGGTTCCCAAAGGTAGAAAGGAAAGGAAAACTTCCAAACTCATTTTACGAGGCCACCGTTACCTTGATCCCCAAACCAGACAAAGATCCCATCAAAAAGGAGAATTACAGACCAATATCCTTGATGAACATCGATGCAAAAATCCTCACCAAAATACTAGCCAAGAGGATCCAACAGTACATTAAAAGGACTATTCACCACGACCAAGTGGGATTTATCCCTGGGCCGCAAGGCTGGTTCAACATCCGCAAATCAATCAACGTGATAAAATACATTCACAAAAGAAAGAACAAGAATCATAGGATCCTCTCAATAGATGCAGAAAAAGCATTTGACAAAGTACAGCACCCTTTCTTGATCAAAACTCTTCAGAGTATAGGGACAGAGGGTACATCCCTCAATATCATAAAAGCCATCTACGAAAAACCTACAGCGAATATCATTCTCAATGGGGAAAAGCTGAGAGCTTTTCCCCTAAGGTCAGGAACGCGGCAGGGAGAGCCACTCTCACCACTGCTACTCAACATAGTATTCGAAGTCCTAGCCACAGCAATCAGACAACAAAAAGAAATCAAAGGCATCCCAATCGGCAGAGAGGAAGTCAAACTCTCACTCTTTGCAGATGATATGATACTTTATGTGGAAAACCCAAAAGACTCCACCCCAAAACTGCTAGAACTCACACAGGAATTCAGTCAAGGAGCAGGCTATAAAATCAATGCACAGAAATCAGTGGCATTCCTCTACACCAACAACAAGACAGAAGAGAGACAAACCAAGGAGTCGATCCCATTCACAATTGCACCCAAAACCAGAAGATACCTAGGAATAAATTGAACCAAAGAGGCAAAGGATCAGTACTCAGAAATCTACAGAAAACTCAGGAATGAAATTGAAGAAGACACAAAGAAATGGAAAAACGTTCCATGCTCATGGATTGGGAGAACCAACATTGTGAAGAGGTCAATGCTCCCTAGAGCAATCTACACATTCAATGCAATCCCCATCAAAATACCATCCACTTTTTTCAAAGGAATGGAACAAATAATCCTAAATTTTGAATGGAACCAGAAGAGACCCCGAAGAGCCAGAGGAATATTGAAAAAGAAGAGCAAAGCGGGCGGCATCACAATTCTGGACTTCGAGCGCTATGACAAAGCTGTCCTCATCAAGACAGTATGGTACTGGCACAAAAACAGACACATAGATCCATGGAACAGAATCGAGAGCCCAGAAATGGACCCTCAACTCTATGGTCAACTTACCTTTGACAAAGCAGGAAAGAATGTCCAATGGCAAAAAGACAGCCTCTTCAACAACGGGTGTTGGGAAAATTGGACAGCCACATGCAGAAGAATGACACTGGACCATTTCCATACACCACACACAAAAATAGGCTCCAAATGCGTGAAAGACCTCACTGTGAGACAGGAGTCCATCAAAATCCTAAAGGAGAACACAGGTAGCAAGCTCTTCGACGTCAGCCGCAGCAACTTCTTCCTAGACACATCACCAAAGGCACGGGAAGCCAGGGCCAAAATGAACTATTGGGATTTCATCAAGATAAAAAGCTTTGGCACAGCAAAAGGAACAGTCCACAAAACCAAAAGACACCCGACACAATGGGAGAAAATATTTGCAAATGACATATCAGATAAAGGGCTACTATCCAAAATCTATAAAGAACTTATCGAACTCAACAGCCAAAGAACAAATAACCCAATCAACAAATGCCAGAAGCCATGAACAGACATTTTTCCAAAGAAGACATCCAAATGGCCAACAGGCACATGAAAAAGTGCTCAACACGGCTCGGCATCAGGGAAATCCAAATCAAATCCTCAATGAGACACCACCTCACACACGTCAGAAGGGCTAAAATTAACATGTCAGGGAACGACAGATGTTGGCGGGGATGTGGAGAAAGGGGAACCCTCCTACAGTGTTGGTGGGAATGCAAGCTGGCGCAACCCCTCTGGAAAACAGTATGGAGGTTCCTCAAACAGTTGAAATTAGAGCTACCATTCGATCCAGCAATGGCACTCCTGGGTATTTACCCGAAAGATACAAAGGTAGGGACCCGAAGCGGTACGTGCACCCCATTGTTTATAGCAGCAATGTCCACAATAGCCAAACTGTGGAAAGAGCCAAGATGTCCATCGACAGAGGAATGGATAAAGAAGAGGTGGTATACATATACACAATGGAATATTATGCAGCCATCCAAAGGAATGAGATCTTGCCATGTGCAACGACGTGGATGGAACAGGAGGGTCCGATGATTAGTGAAATACGTCAATCAGAGAAAGACATGTATCATATGACCTCACTGACATGAGGAATTCTTAATGTCAGGAACAAACTGAGGGTTGCTGGAGTGGTCGGGGGTGGGAGGGATGGGGTGGCTGGGTGATAGACATTGGGGAGGGTATGAGCTACGGTGAGTGCTGTGAATTGTGTAAGACTGTTGAATCACAGATCTGTACTTCTGAAACAAATAACGCAACATATTTTAAGAATAAAGAAAAAGGAGAAGATAGCAGGAGAGGAAGAATGAAGGGGAGTTAGTCAGAGGGGGAGACGAACCAGGAGAGATGATGGACTCTGAAAAACAAACTGAGGTTTCAAGACGGGAGGTGGGTAGGGGGATGGGTTAGCCTGGTGATGGGTATTAAAGAGGGCACATTCCGCATGGAGCACTGTGTGTTAGGAACAAACAATGAATCATGGAACACTACACCAAAACAAATGATGTAGTACATGGTGATTAACAAAGCAATAAAAATCAAAGACTGTAATAAGAGATGAAGAAGGACACTATGTCCTACTTAAAGGGTCTATCCAACAAGAAGATCTAACAATTGTAAATATCTATGCCCCGAACATGGGAGCATCCAATTATATAAGGCAATTAATAAGAAAAGCAAAGAAACACATTGACAACCATACAATAATAGTGGGGCACTTTAACACCCCCCTGACTGAAATGGCCAGATCATCTAAGCAAAAGATCAACAAGGAAATAAAGACTTGCAATGACACACTGGAGCAAATGGACTTCACAGACATATGCAGAACGTTCCATCCCAAAGCAACGGAATACACTTTCTTCTCTAGTGCCCATGGAACATTCTCCAGAATGGATCACATCCTAGGTCCCAAATCAGGTCTCAACCGGTACCAAAAGATTGGCATCATTCCCTGCACATTTTCACACCACAATGGTTTGAAACTAGAACTCAATCACAAGAGGAAAGTCGGAAAGACCTCAAATACATGGAGGCTAAAGAGCCTCCTACTAAAGAATGAATCGGTCAACCAGGAAATTAAAGAAGATTTTAAAAAACTCATGGAAACCAATGAAAATGAAAACACAACTGCCCAAAATCGTTGGGATACACCCACGGCAGTCCTGCGAGGAAAGTACATATCAATACAAGGCTTTGTCAAGAAACAAGAAAGGTCTCAAATACACAACCTAACCCTACACCTAAAGGAGCTGGAGAAAGAACGGCAAAGAAAGCCTAAACCCAGCAGGAGAAGAGAAATCATGAAGATCAGAGCAGAAATCAATGAACTAGAACCCAAAAGAACAGGAGAAGAGATCAACGGAACTAGGAGCTGGTTCTTTGAAAGAATTCACAAGGTTGATAAACCCCTGGCCAGGCTGATCAAAAAGAAAAGAGAAATGACCCAAATCAACAAAATCAGGAATGAAAGAGGAGAGATCACAACCAACACCAAAGAAATACAAACAATGATAAGAACATAATATGAGCAACCCTTTGGCAGCAAATTAGATAACCTGGAAGAAATGGGTGCCTTCCTAGAGATGTGTCAACTACCAAAACTGACCCAGGAAGAAATAGAAAACCTAAAGTGTCCTATAACCACGAAGGCAATTGAAGCAGTCATCAAAAATCTCCCAAGAACCAAAGCCCAGGGCCAGGTGGCTTCCCAGGGGAATTCTATCAGACATTTAAAGAAGAAATAATACCTAGTCTCCTGAAACGGTTCCCAAAGGTAGAAAGGCAAGGAAAACTTCCAAACTCATTTTACGAGGCCACCGTTACCTTGATCCCCAAACCAGACAAAGATCCCATCAAAAAGGAGAATTACAGACCCATATCCTTGAAGAACATCGATGCAAAAATCCTCACCAAAATACTAGCCAAGAGGATCCAACAGTACATTAAAAGGACTATTCACCACGACCAAGTGGGATTTATCCCTGGGCCGCAAGGCTGGTTCAACATCCGCAAATCAATCAACGTGATAAAATACATTCACAAAAGAAAGAACAAGAATCATAGGATCCTCTCAATAGATGCAGAAAAAGCATTTGACAAAGTACAGCACACTTTCTTGATCAAAACTCTTCAGAGTATAGGGACAGAGGGTACATACCTCAATATCATAAAAGCCATCTACGAAAAACCTACAGCGAATACCATTCTCAATGGGGAAAAGCTGAGAGCTTTTCCCCTAAGGTCAGGAACGCGGCAGGGAGAGCCACTCTCACCACTGCTACTCAACATAGTATTCGAAGTCCTAGCCACAGCAATCAGACAACAAAAAGAAATCAAAGGCATCCCAATCGGCAGAGAGGAAGTCAAACTCTCACTCTTTGCAGATGATATGATACTTTATGTGGAAAACCCAAAAGACTCCACCCCAAAACTTCTAGAACTCACACAGGAATTCAGTCAAAGAGCAGGCTATAAAATCAATGCACAGAAATCAGTGGCATTCCTCTACACCAACAACAAGACAGAAGAGAGAAAAATCAAGGAGTCGATCCCATTCACAATTGCACCCAAAACCAGAAGATACCTAGGAATAAATTGAACCAAAGAGGCAAAGGATCTGTACTCAGAAATCTACAGAATACTCAGGAATGAAATTGAAGAAGACACAAAGAAATGGAAAAACGTTCCATGCTCATGGATTGGGAGAACCAACATTGTGAAGAGGTCAATGCTCCCTAGAGCAATCTACACATGCAATGCAATCCCCATCAAAATACCATCCACTTTTTTCAAAGGAATGGAACAAATAATCCTAAATTTTGAATGGAACCAGAAGAGACCCCGAATAGCCAGATGAGTATTGAAAAAGAAGAGCAAAGCGGGCGGCATCACAATTCTGGACTTCGAGCGGTATGACAAAGCTGTCCTCATCAAGACAGTATGGTACTGGCACAAAAAGAGACACATAGATCCATGGAACAGAATCGAGAGCCCAGAAATGGACCCTCAACTCTATGGTCAACTTACCTTTGTCAAAGCGGGAAAGAATGTCCAATGGCAAAAAGACAGCCTCTTCAACAACGGGTGTTGGGAAAATTGGACAGCCACATGCAGAAGAATGACACTGGACCATTTCCATACACCACACACAAAAATAGACTCCAAATGCGTGAAAGACCTCACTGTGAGACAGGAGTCCATCAAAATCCTAAAGGAGAACACAGGTAGCAAGCTCTTCGACGTCAGCCGCAGCAACTTCTTCCTAGAAACATCACCAAAGGCACGGGAAGCCAGGGCCAAAATGAACTATTGGGATTTCATCAAGATAAAAAGCTTTGGCACAGCAAAAGAAACAGTCCACAAAACCAAAAGACACCCGACACAATGGGAGAAAATATTTGCAAATCACATATCAGATAAAGGGCTACTATCCAAAATCTATAAAGAACTTATCGAACTCAACAGCCAAAGAACAAATAACCCAATCAACAAATGGGCAGAAGCCATGAACAGACATTTTTCCAAAGAAGACATCCAAATGGCCAACAGGCACATGAAAAAGTGCTCAGCACGGCTCGGCATCAGGGAAATCCAAATCAAAACCTCAATGAGACACCACCTCACACCCGTCAGAAGGGCTAAAATTAACAAGTCAGGCAACGACAGATGTTGGCGGTGATGTGGAGAAAGGGGAACCCTCCTACAGTGTTGGTGGGAATGCAAGCTGGCGCAACCCCTCTGGAAAACACTATGGAGGTTCCTCAAGCAGTTGAAATTAGAGCTACCATTCGATCCAGCAATGGCACTCCTGGGTATTTACCCCAAAGATACAAAGGTAGGGACCCGAAGCGGTACGTGCCCCCCATTGTTTATAGCAGCAATGTCCACAGTAGCCAAACTGTGGAAAGAGCCAAGATGTCCATCGACAGAGGAATGGATAAAGAAGAGGTGGTATACATATACACAATGGAATATTATGCAGCCATCCAAAGGAATGAGATCTTGCCATGTGCAACGACGTGGATGGAACAGGAGGGTCCGATGATTAGTGAAATACGTCAATCAGAGAAAGACATGTATCATATGACCTCACTGACATGAGGAATTCTTAATGTCAGGAACAAACTGAGGGTTGCTGGAGTGGTCGGGGGTGGGAGGGATGGGGTGGCTGGGTGATAGACATTGGGGAGGGTATGAGCTACGGTGAGCGCTGTGAATTGTGTAAGACTGTTGAATCACAGATCTGTACTTCTGAAACAAATAACGCAACATATTTTAAGAATAAAGAAAAAGGAGAAGATAGCATGAGAGGAAGAATGAAGGGGAGTTAGTCAGAGAGGGAGACGAACCAGGAGAGATGATGGACTCTGAAAAACAAACTGAGGTTTCAAGACGGGAGGTGGGTAGGGGGATGGGTTAGCCTGGTGATGGGTATTAAAGAGGGCACATTCCGCATGGAGCACTGTGTGTTAGGAACAAACAATGAATCATGGAACACTACACCAAAACAAATGATGTAGTACATGGTGATTAACAAAGCAATAAAAATCAAAGTCTGTAATAAGAGATGAAAAAGGACACTATGTCCTACTTAAAGGGTCTATCCAACAAGAAGATCTAACAATTGTAAATATCTATGCCCCGAACATGGGAGCATCCAATTATATAAGGCAATTAATAAGAAAAGCAAAGAAACACATTGACAACCATACAATAATAGTGGGGCACTTTAACACCCCCCTGACTGAAATGGCCAGATCATCTAAGCAAAAGATCAACAAGGAAATAAAGACTTGCAATGACACACTGGAGCAAATGGACCTCACAGACATATGCAGAACGTTCCATCCCAAAGCAACGGAATACACTTTCTTCTCTAGTGCCCATGGAACATTCTCCAGAATGGATCACATCCTAGGTCCCAAATCAGGTCTCAACCGGTACCAAAAGATTGGGATCATTCCCTGCACATTTTCAGACCACAATGCTTTGAAACTAGAACTCAATCACAAGAGGAAAGTCGGAAAGACCTCAAATACATGGAGGCTAAAGAGCCTCCTACTAAAGAATGAATGGGTCAACCAGGAAATTAAAGAAGATTTTAAAAAACTCATGGAAACCAATGAAAATGAAAACACAACTGCCCAAAATCGTTGGGATACACCCACGGCAGTCCTGCGAGGAAAGTACATATCAATACAAGCCTTTGTCAAGAAACAAGAAAGGTCTCAAATACACAACCTAACCCTACACCTAAAGGAGCTGGAGAAAGAACGGTAAAGAAAGCCTAAACCCAGCAGGAGAAGAGAAATCATGAAATCAGAGCAGAAATCAATGAACTAGAACCCAAAAGAACAGGAGAACAGATCAACGGAACTAGGAGCTGGTTCTTTGAAAGAATTCACAAGGTTGATAAACCCCTGGCCAGGCTGATCAAAAAGAAAAGAGAAATGACCCAAATCAACAAAATCAGGAATAAAAGAGGAGAGATCACAACCAACACCAAAGAAATACAAACAATGATAAGAACATAATATGAGCAACCCTATGGCAGCAAATTAGATAACCTGGAAGAAATGGGTGCCTTCCTAGAGATGTGTCAACTACCAAAACTGACCCAGGAAGAAATAGAAAACCTAAAGTGTCCTATAACCACGAAGGCAATTGAAGCAGTCATCAAAAATCTCCCAAGAAACCAAAGCCCAGGGCCAGGTGGCTTCCCAGGGGAATTCTATCAGACATTTAAAGAAGAAATAATACCTACTCTCCTGAAACGGTTCCCAAAGGTAGAAAGGCAAGGAAAACTTCCAAACTCATTTTAGGAGGCCACCGTTACCTTGATCCCCAAACCAGACAAAGATCCCATCAAAAAGGAGAATTACAGACCCATATCCTTGATGAACATCGATGCAAAAATCCTCACCAAAATACTAGCCAAGAGGATCCAACAGTACATTAAAAGGACTATTCACCACGACCAAGTGGGATTTATCCCTGGGCCGCAAGGCTGGTTCAACATCCGCAAATCAATCAACGTGATAAAATACATTCACAAAAGAAAGAACAAGAATCATAGGATCCTCTCAATAGATGCAGAAAAAGCATTTGACAAAGTACAGCACCCTTTCTTGATCAAAACTCTTCAGAGTATAGGGACAGAGGGTACATACCTCAATATCATAAAAGCCATCTACGAAAAACCTACAGCGAATATCATTCTCAATGGGGAAAAGCTGAGAGCTTTTCCCCTAAGGTCAGGAACGCGGCAGGGAGAGCCACTCTCACCACTGCTACTCAACATAGTATTCGAAGTCCTAGCCACAGCAATCAGACAACAAAAAGAAATCAAAGGCATCCCAATCGGCAGAGAGGAAGTCAAACTCTCACTCTTTGCAGATGATATGATACTTTATGTGGAAAACCCAAAAGACTCCACCCCAAAACTGCTAGAACTCACACAGGAATTCAGTCAAGGAGCAGGCTATAAAATCAATGCACAGAAATCAGTGGCATTCCTCTACACCAACAACAAGACAGAAGAGAGACAAATGAAGGAGTCGATCCCATTCACAATTGCACCCAAAACCAGAAGATACCTAGGAATAAATTGAACCAAAGAGGCAAAGGATCTGTACTCAGAAATCTACAGAATACTCAGGAATGAAATTGAAGAAGACACAAAGAAATGGAAAAACGTTCCATGCTCATGGATTGGGAGAACCAACATTGTGAAGAGGTCAATGCTCCCTAGAGCAATCTACACATTCAATGCAATCCCCATCAAAATACCACCCACTTTTTTCAAAGGAATGGAACAAATAATCCTAAATTTTGAATGGAACCAGAAGAGACCCCGAATAGCCAGAGGAGTATTGAAAAAGAAGAGCAAAGCGGGCGGCATCACAATTCTGGACTTCGAGCGCTATGACAAAGCTGTCCTCGTCAAGACAGTATGGTACTGGCACAAAAACAGACACATAGATCCATGGAACAGAACCGAGAGCCCAGAAATGGACCCTCAACTCTATGGTCAACTTACCTTTGACAAAGCAGGAAAGAATGTCCAATGGCAAAAAGACAGCCTCTTCAACAACGGGTGTTGGGAAAATTGGACAGCCACATGCAGAAGAATGACACTGGACCATTTCCATACACCACACACAAAAATAGACTCCAAATGCGTGAAAGACCTCACTGTGAGACAGGAGTCCATCAAAATCCTAAAGGAGAACACAGGTAGCAAGCTCTTCGACGTCAGCCGCAGCAACTTCTTCCTAGAAACATCACCAAAGGCACGGGAAGCCAGGGCCAAAATGAACTATTGGGATTTCATCAAGATAAAAAGCTTTGGCACAGCAAAAGAAACAGTCCACAAAACCAAAAGACACCCGACACAATGGGAGAAAATATTTGCAAATGACATATCAGATAAAGGGCTACTATCAAAAATCTATAAAGAACTTATCGAACTAAACAGCCAAGGAACAAATAACCCAATCAACAAATGGGCAGAAGCCATGAACAGACATTTTTCCAAAGAAGACATCCAAAAGGCCAACAGGCACATGAAAAAGTGCTCAACACGGCTCGGCATCAGGGAATTCCAAATCAAATCCTCAATGAGATACCACCTCACACCCGTCAGAAGGGGTAAAATTAACAAGTCAGGGAACGACAGATGTTGGCGGGGATGTGGAGAAAGGGGAACCCTCCTACAGTGTTGGTGGGAATGCAAGCTGGCGCAACCCCTCTGGAAAACAGTATGGAGGTTCCTCAAACAGTTGAAATTAGAGCTACCATTCGATCCAGCAATGGCACTCCTGGGTATTTACCCGAAAGATACAAAGGTAGGGACCCGAAGCGGTACGTGCACCCCATTGTTTATAGCAGCAATGTCCACAATAGCCAAACTGTGGAAAGAGCCAAGATGTCCATCGACAGAGGAATGGATAAAGAAGAGGTGGTATACATATACACAATGGAATATTATGCAGGCATCCAAAGGAATGAGATCTTGCCATGTGCAACGACGTGGATGGAACAGGAGGGTCCGATGATTAGTGAAATACGTCAATCAGAGAAAGACATGTATCATATGACCTCACTGACATGAGGAATTCTTAATGTCAGGAACAAACTGAGGGTTGCTGGAGTGGTCGGGGGTGGGAGGGATGGGGTGGCTGGGTGATAGACATTGGGGAGGGTATGAGCTACGGTGAGCGCTGTGAATTGTGTAAGACTGTTGAATCACAGATCTGTACTTCTGAAACAAATAACGCAACATATTTTAAGAATAAAGAAATAGGAGAAGATAGCAGGAGAGGAAGAATGAAGGGGAGTTATTCAGAGGGGGAGACGAACCAGGAGAGATGATGGACTCTGAAAAACAAACTGAGGTTTCAAGACGGGAGGTGGGTAGGGGGATGGGTTAGCCTGGTGACGGGTATTAAAGAGGGCACATTCCGCATGGAGCACTGTGTGTTAGGAACAAACAATGAATCATGGAACACTACACCAAAACAAATGATGTAGTACATGGTGATTAACAAAGCAATAAAAATCAAAGACTGTAATAAGAGATGAAGAAGGACACTATGTCCTACTTAAAGGGTCTATCCAACAAGAAGATCTAACAATTGTAAATATCTATGCCCCGAACATGGGAGCATCCAATTATATAAGGCAATTAATAAGAAAAGCAAAGAAACACATTGACAACCATACAATAATAGTGGGGCACTTTAACACCCCCCTGACTGAAATGGCCAGATCATCTAAGCAAAAGATCAACAAGGAAATAAAGACTTGCAATGACACACTGGAGCAAATGGACTTCACAGACATATGCAGAACGTTCCATCCAAAAGCAACGGAATACACTTTCTTCTCTAGTGCCCATGGAACATTCTCCAGAATGGATCACATCCTAGGTCCCAAATCAGGTCTCAACCGGTACCAAAAGATTGGCATCATTCCCTGCACATTTTCAGACCACAATGGTTTGAAACTAGAACTCAATCACAAGAGGAAAGTCGGAAAGACCTCAAATACATGGAGGCTAAAGAGCCTCCTACTAAAGAATGAATGGGTCAACCAGGAAATTAAAGAATATTTTAAAAAACTCATGGAAACCAATGAAAATGAAAACACAACTGCCCAAAATCGTTGGGATACACCCACGGCAGTCCTGCGAGGAAAGTACATATCAATACAAGCCTTTGTCAAGGAACAAGAAAGGTCTCAAATACACAACCTAACCCTACACCTAAAGGAGCTGGAGAAAGAACGGTAAAGAAAGCCTAAACCCAGCAGGAGAAGAGAAATCATGAAGATCAGAGCAGAAATCAATGAACTAGAACCCAAAAGAACAGGAGAACAGATCAACGGAACTAGGAGCTGGTTCTTTGAAAGAATTCACAAGGTTGATAAACCCCTGGCCAGGCTGATCAAAAAGAAAAGAGAAATGACCCAAATCAACAAAATCAGGAATAAAAGAGGAGAGATCACAACCAACACCAAAGAAATACAAACAATGATAAGAACATAATATGAGCAACCCTATGGCAGCAAATTAGATAACCTGGAAGAAATGGGTGCCTTCCTAGAGATGTGTCAACTACCAAAACTGACCCAGGAAGAAATAGAAAACCTAAAGTGTCCTATAACCACGAAGGCAATTGAAGCAGTCATCAAAAATCTCCCAAGAACCAAAGCCCAGGGCCAGGTGGCTTCCCAGGGGAATTCTATCAGACATTTAAAGAAGAAATAATACCTAGTCTCCTGAAACGGTTCCCAAAGGTAGAAAGGCAAGGAAAACTTCCAAACTCATTTTACGAGGCCACCGTTACCTTGATCCCCAAACCAGACAAAGATCCCATCAAAAAGGAGAATTACAGACCCATATCCTTGAAGAACATCGATGCAAAAATCCTCACCAAAATACTAGCCAAGAGGATCCAACAGTACATTAAAAGGACTATTCACCACGACCAAGTGGGATTTATCCCTGGGCCGCAAGGCTGGTTCAACATCCGCAAATCAATCAACGTGATAAAATACATTCACAAAAGAAAGAACAAGAATCATAGGATCCTCTCAATAGATGCAGAAAAAGCATTTGACAAAGTACAGCACCCTTTCTTGATCAAAACTCTTCAGAGTATAGGGACAGAGGGTACATACCTCAATATCATAAAAGCCATCTACGAAAAACCTACAGCGAATACCATTCTCAATGGGGAAAAGCTGAGAGCTTTTCCCCTAAGGTCAGGAACGCGGCAGGGAGAGCCACTCTCACCACTGCTACTCAACATAGTATTCGAAGTCCTAGCCACAGCAATCAGACAATAAAAAGAAATCAAAGGCATCCCAATCGGCAGAGAGGAAGTCAAACTCTCACTCTTTGCAGATGATATGATACTTTATGTGGAAAACCCAAAAGACTCCACCCCAAAACTGCTAGAACTCACACAGGAATTCAGTCAAGGAGCAGGCTATAAAATCAATGCACAGAAATCAGTGGCATTCCTCTACACCAACAACAAGACAGAAGAGAGACAAACCAAGGAGTCGATCCCATTCACAATTGCACCCAAAACCAGAAGATACCTAGGAATAAATTGAACCAAAGAGGCAAAGGATCTGTACTCAGAAATCTACAGAATACTCAGGAATGAAATTGAAGAAGACACAAAGAAATGGAAAAACGTTCCATGCTCATGGATTGGGAGAACCAACATTGTGAAGAGGTCAATGCTCCCTAGAGCAATCTACACATTCAATGCAATCGCCATCAAAATACCATCCACTTTTTTCAAAGGAATGGAACAAATAATCCTAAATTTTGAATGGAACCAGAAGAGACCCCGAATAGCCAGAGGAGTATTGAAAAAGAAGAGCAAAGCGGGCGGCATCACAATTCTGGACTTCGAGCGCTATGACAAAGCTGTCCTCATCAAGACAGTATGGTACTGGCACAAAAAGAGACACATAGATCCATGGAACAGAATCGAGAGCCCAGAAATGGACCCTCAACTCTATGGTCAACTTACCTTTGTCAAAGCGGGAAAGAATGTCCAATGGCAAAAAGACAGCCTCTTCAACAACGGGTGTTGGGAAAATTGGACAGCCACATGCAGAAGAATGACACTGGACCATTTCCATACACCACACACAAAAATAGACTCCAAATGCGTGAAAGACCTCACTGTGAGACAGGAGTCCATCAAAATCCTAAAGGAGAACACAGGTAGCAAGCTCTTCGACGTCAGCCGCAGCAACTTCTTCCTAGAAACATCACCAAAGGCACGGGAAGCCAGGGCCAAAATGAACTATTGGGATTTCATCAAGATAAAAAGCTTTGGCACAGCAAAAGAAACAGTCCACAAAACCAAAAGACACCCGACACAATGGGAGAAAATATTTGCAAATGACATATCAGATAAAGGGCTACTATCCAAAATCTATAAAGAACTTATCGAACTCAACAGCCAAAGACAAATAACCCAATCAACAAATGGGCAGAAGCCATGAACAGACATTTTTCCAAAGAAGACATCCAAATGGCCAACAGGCACATGAAAAAGTGCTCAGCACGGCTCGGCATCAGGGAAATCCAAATCAAAACCTCAATGAGACACCACCTCACACCCGTCAGAAGGGCTAAAATTAACAAGTCAGGCAACGACAGATGTTGGCGGTGATGTGGAGAAAGGGGAACCCTCCTACAGTGTTGGTGGGAATGCAAGCTGGCGCAACCCCTCTGGAAAACAGTATGGAGGTTCCTCAAGCAGTTGAAATTAGAGCTACCATTCGATCCAGCAATGGCACTCCTGGGTATTTACCCCAAAGATACAAAGGTAGGGACCCGAAGCGGTACGTGCACCCCATTGTTTATAGCAGCAATGTCCACAATAGCCAAACTGTGGAAAGAGCCAAGATGTCCATCGACAGAGGAATGGATAAAGAAGAGGTGGTATACATATACACAATGGAATATTATGCAGCCATCCAAAGGAATGAGATCTTGCCATGTGCAACGACGTGGATGGAACAGGAGGGTCCGATGATTAGTGAAATACGTCAATCAGAGAAAGACATGTATCATATGACCTCACTGATATGAGGAATTCTTAATGTCAGGAACAAACTGAGGGTTGCTGGAGTGGTCGGGGGTGGGAGGGATGGGGTGGCTGGGTGATAGACATTGGGGAGGGTATGAGCTACGGTGAGTGCTGTGAATTGTGTAAGACTGTTGAATCACAGATCTGTACTTCTGAAACAAATAACGCAACATATTTTAAGAATAAAGAAAAAGGAGAAGATAGCAGGAGAGGAAGAATGAAGGGGAGATAGTCAGACGGGGAGACGAACCAGGAGAGATGATGGACTCTGAAAAACAAACTGAGGTTTCAAGACGGGAGGTGGGTAGGGGGATGGGTTAGCCTGGTGATGGGTATTAAAGAGGGCACATTCCGCATGGAGCACCGTGTGATAGGAACAAACTATGAATCATGGAACACTACACCAAAACAAATGATGTAGTACATGGTGATTAACAAAGCAATAAAAAACAAAGACTGTAATAAGAGATGAAGAAGGACACTATGTCCTACTTAAAGGGTCTATCCAACAAGAAGATCTAACAATTGTAAATATCTATGCCCCGAACATGGGAGCATCCAATTATATAAGGCAATTAATAAGAAAAGCAAAGAAACACATTGACAACCATACAATAATAGTGGGGCACTTTAACACCCCCCTGACTGAAATGGCCAGATCATCTAAGCAAAAGATCAACAAGGAAATAAAGACTTGCAATGACACACTGGAGCAAATGGACTTCACAGACATATGCAGAACGTTCCATCCAAAAGCAACGGAATACACTTTCTTCTCTAGTGCCCATGGAACATTCTCCAGAATGGATCACATCCTAGGTCCCAAATCAGGTCTCAACCGGTACCAAAAGATTGGCATCATTCCCTGCACATTTTCAGACCACAATGGTTTGAAACTAGAACTCAATCACAAGAGGAAAGTCGGAAAGACCTCAAATACATGGAGGCTAAAGAGCCTCCTACTAAAGAATGAATGGGTCAACCAGGAAATTAAAGAAGATTTTAAAAAACTCATGGAAACCAATGAAAATGAAAACACAACTGCCCAAAATCGTTGGGATACACCCACGGCAGTCCTGCGAGGAAAGTACATATCAATACAAGCCTTTGTCAAGGAACAAGAAAGGTCTCAAATACACAACCTAACCCTACACCTAAAGGAGCTGGAGAAAGAACGGTAAAGAAAGCCTAAACCCAGCAGGAGAAGAGAAATCATGAAGATCAGAGCAGAAATCAATGAACTAGAACCCAAAAGAACAGGAGAACAGATCAACGGAACTAGGAGCTGGTTCTTTGAAAGAATTCACAAGGTTGATAAACCCCTGGCCAGGCTGATCAAAAAGAAAAGAGAAATGACCCAAATCAACAAAATCAGGAATAAAAGAGGAGAGATCACAACCAACACCAAAGAAATACAAACAATGATAAGAACATAATATGAGCAACCCTATGGCAGCAAATTAGATAACCTGGAAGAAATGGGTGCCTTCCTAGAGATGTGTCAACTACCAAAACTGACCCAGGAAGAAATAGAAAACCTAAAGTGTCCTATAACCACGAAGGCAATTGAAGCAGTCATCAAAAATCTCCCAAGAAACCAAAGCCCAGGGCCAGGTGGCTTCCCAGGGGAATTCTATCAGACATTTAAAGAAGAAATAATACCTAGTCTCCTGAAACGGTTCCCAAAGGTAGAAAGGAAAGGAAAACTTCCAAACTCATTTTACGAGGCCACCGTTACCTTGATCCCCAAACCAGACAAAGATCCCATCAAAAAGGAGAATTACAGACCAATATCCTTGATGAACATCGATGCAAAAATCCTCACCAAAATACTAGCCAAGAGGATCCAACAGTACATTAAAAGGACTATTCACCACGACCAAGTGGGATTTATCCCTGGGCCGCAAGGCTGGTTCAACATCCGCAAATCAATCAACGTGATAAAATACATTCACAAAAGAAAGAACAAGAATCATAGGATCCTCTCAATAGATGCAGAAAAAGCATTTGACAAAGTACAGCACCCTTTCTTGATCAAAACTCTTCAGAGTATAGGGACAGAGGGTACATACCTCAATATCATAAAAGCCATCTACGAAAAACCTACAGCGAATATCATTCTCAATGGGGAAAAGCTGAGAGCTTTTCCCCTAAGGTCAGGAACGCGGCAGGGAGAGCCACTCTCACCACTGCTACTCAACATAGTATTCGAAGTCCTAGCCACAGCAATCAGACAACAAAAAGAAATCAAAGGCATCCCAATCGGCAGAGAGGAAGTCAAACTCTCACTCTTTGCAGATGATATGATACTTTATGTGGAAAACCCCAAAGACTCCACCCCAAAACTGCTAGAACTCACACAGGAATTCAGTCAAGGAGCAGGCTATAAAATCAATGCACAGAAATCAGTGGCATTCCTCTACACCAACAACAAGACAGAAGAGAGACAAACCAAGGAGTCGATCCCATTCACAATTGCAACCAAAACCAGAAGATACCTAGGAATAAATTGAACCAAAGAGGCAAAGGATCAGTACTCAGAAATCTACAGAATACTCAGGAATGAAATTGAAGAAGACACAAAGAAATGGAAAAACGTTCCATGCTCATGGATTGGGAGAACCAACATTGTGAAGAGGTCAATGCTCCCTATAGCAATCTACACATTCAATGCAATCCCCATCAAAATACCATCCACTTTTTTCAAAGGAATGGAACAAATAATCCTAAATTTTGAATGGAACCAGAAGAGACCCCGAAGAGCCAGAGGAATATTGAAAAAGAAGAGCAAAGCGGGCGGCATCACAATTCTGGACTTCGAGCGCTATGACAAAGCTGTCCTCATCAAGACAGTATGGTACTGGCACAAAAACAGACACATAGATCCATGGAACAGAATCGAGAGCCCAGAAATGGACCCTCAACTCTATGGTCAACTTACCTTTGACAAAGCAGGAAAGAATGTCCAATGGCAAAAAGACAGCCTCTTCAACAACGGGTGTTGGGAAAATTGGACAGCCACATGCAGAAGAATGACACTGGACCATTTCCATACACCACACACAAAAATAGGCTCCAAATGCGTGAAAGACCTCACTGTGAGACAGGAGTCCATCAAAATCCTAAAGGAGAACACAGGTAGCAAGCTCTTCGACGTCAGCCGCAGGAACTTCTTCCTAGACACATCACCAAAGGCACGGGAAGCCAGGGCCAAAATGAACTATTGGGATTTCATCAAGATAAAAAGCTTTGGCACAGCAAAAGGAACAGTCCACAAAACCAAAAGACACCCGACACAATGGGAGAAAATATTTGCAAATGACATATCAGATAAAGGGCTACTATCCAAAATCTATAAAGAACTTATCGAACTCAACAGCCAAAGAACAAATAACCCAATCAACAAATGCCAGAAGCCATGAACAGACATTTTTCCAAAGAAGACATCCAAATGGCCAACAGGCACATGAAAAAGTGCTCAACACGGCTCGGCATCAGGGAAATCCAAATCAAATCCTCAATGAGACACCACCTCACACACGTCAGAAGGGCTAAAATTAACATGTCAGGGAACGACAGATGTTGGCGGGGATGTGGAGAAAGGGGAACCCTCCTACAGTGTTCGTGGGAATGCAAGCTGGCGCAACCCCTCTGGAAAACAGTATGGAGGTTCCTCAAACAGTTGAAATTAGAGCTACCATTCGATCCAGCAATGGCACTCCTGGGTATTTACCCGAAAGATACAAAGGTAGGGACCCGAAGCGGTACGTGCACCCCATTGTTTATAGCAGCAATGTCCACAATAGCCAAACTGTGGAAAGAGCCAAGATGTCCATCGACAGAGGAATGGATAAAGAAGAGGTGGTATACATATACACAATGGAATATTATGCAGCCATCCAAAGGAATGAGATCTTGCCATGTGCAACGACGTGGATGGAACAGGAGGGTCCGATGATTAGTGAAATACGTCAATGAGAGAAAGACATGTATCATATGACCTCACTGACATGAGGAATTCTTAATGTCAGGAACAAACTGAGGGTTGCTGGAGTGGTCGGGGGTGGGAGGGATGGGGTGGCTGGGTGATAGACATTGGGGAGGGTATGAGCTACGGTGAGCGCTGTGAATTGTGTAAGACTGTTGAATCACAGATCTGTACTTCTGAAACAAATAACGCAACATATTTTAAGAATAAAGAAAAAGGAGAAGATAGCAGGAGAGGAAGAATGAAGGGGAGTTAGTCAGAGGGGGAGACGAACCAGGAGAGATGATGGACTCTGAAAAACAAACTGAGGTTTCAAGACGGGAGGTGGGTAGGGGGATGGGTTAGCCTGGTGATGGGTATTAAAGAGGGCACATTCCGCATGGAGCACTGTGTGTTAGGAACAAACAATGAATCATGGAACACTACACCAAAACAAATGATGTAGTACATGGTGATTAACAAAGCAATAAAAATCAAAGACTGTAATAAGAGATGAAGAAGGACACTATGTCCTACTTAAAGGGTCTATCCAACAAGAAGATCTAACAATTGTAAATATCTATGCCCCGAACATGGGAGCATCCAATTATATAAGGCAATTAATAAGAAAAGCAAAGAAACACATTGACAACCATACAATAATAGTGGGGCACTTTAACACCCCCCTGACTGAAATGGCCAGATCATCTAAGCAAAAGATCAACAAGGAAATAAAGACTTGCAATGACACACTGGAGCAAATGGACTTCACAGACATATGCAGAACGTTCCATCCCAAAGCAACGGAATACACTTTCTTCTCTAGTGCCCATGGAACATTCTCCAGAATGGATCACATCCTAGGTCCCAAATCAGGTCTCAACCGGTACCAAAAGATTGGCATCATTCCCTGCACATTTTCAGACCACAATGGTTTGAAACTAGAACTCAATCACAAGAGGAAAGTCGGAAAGACCTCAAATACATGGAGGCTAAAGAGCCTCCTACTAAAGAATGAATGGGTCAACCAGGAAATTAAAGAAGATTTTAAAAAACTCATGGAAACCAATGAAAATGAAAACACAACTGCCCAAAATCGTTGGGATACACCCACGGCAGTCCTGCGAGGAAAGTACATATCAATACAAGGCTTTGTCAAGAAACAAGAAAGGTCTCAAATACACAACCTAACCCTACACCTAAAGGAGCTGGAGAAAGAACGGCAAAGAAAGCCTAAACCCAGCAGGAGAAGAGAAATCATGAAGATCAGAGCAGAAATCAATGAACTAGAACCCAAAAGAACAGGAGAAGAGATCAACGGAACTAGGAGCTGGTTCTTTGAAAGAATTCACAAGGTTGATAAACCCCTGGCCAGGCTGATCAAAAAGAAAAGAGAAATGACCCAAATCAACAAAATCAGGAATGAAAGAGGAGAGATCACAACCAACACCAAAGAAATACAAACAATGATAAGAACATAATATGAGCAACCCTATGGCAGCAAATTAGATAACCTGGAAGAAATGGGTGCCTTCCTAGAGATGTGTCAACTACCAAAACTGACCCAGGAAGAAATAGAAAACCTAAAGTGTCCTATAACCACGAAGGCAATTGAAGCAGTCATCAAAAATCTCCCAAGAACCAAAGCCCAGGGCCAGGTGGCTTCCCAGGGGAATTCTATCAGACATTTAAAGAAGAAATAATACCTAGTCTCCTGAAACGGTTCCCAAAGGTAGAAAGGCAAGGAAAACTTCCAAACTCATTTTACGAGGCCACCGTTACCTTGATCCCCAAACCAGACAAAGATCCAATCAAAAAGGAGAATTACAGACCCATATCCTTGAAGAACATCGATGCAAAAATCCTCACCAAAATACTAGCCAAGAGGATCCAACAGTACATTAAAAGGACTATTCACCACGACCAAGTGGGATTTATCCCTGGGCCGCAAGGCTGGTTCAACATCCGCAAATCAATCAACGTGATAAAATACATTCACAAAAGAAAGAACAAGAATCATAGGATCCTCTCAATAGATGCAGAAAAAGCATTTGACAAAGTACAGCACCCTTTCTTGATCAAAACTCTTCAGAGTATAGGGACAGAGGGTACATACCTCAATATCATAAAAGCCATCTACGAAAAACCTACAGCGAATACCATTCTCAATGGGGAAAAGCTGAGAGCTTTTCCCCTAAGGTCAGGAACGCGGCAGGGAGAGCCACTCTCACCACTGCTACTCAACATAGTATTCGAAGTCCTAGCCACAGCAATCAGACAACAAAAAGAAATCAAAGGCATCCCAATCGGCAGAGAGGAAGTCAAACTCTCACTCTTTGCAGATGATATGATACTTTATGTGGAAAACCCAAAAGACTCCACCCCAAAACTGCTAGAACTCACACAGGAATTCAGTCAAGGAGCAGGCTATAAAATCAATGCACAGAAATCAGTGGCATTCCTCTACACCAACAACAAGACAGAAGAGAGACAAACCAAGGAGTCGATCCCATTCACAATTGCACCCAAAACCAGAAGATACCTAGGAATAAATTGAACCAAAGAGGCAAAGGATCAGTACTCAGAAATCTACAGAATACTCAGGAATGAAATTGAAGAAGACACAAAGAAATGGAAAAACGTTCCATGCTCATGGATTGGGAGAACCAACATTGTGAAGAGGTCAATGCTCCCTAGAGCAATCTACACATTCAATGCAATCCCCATCAAAATACCATCCACTTTTTTCAAAGGAATGGAACAAATAATCCTAAATTTTGAATGGAACCAGAAGAGACCCCGAATAGCCAGAGGAGTATTGAAAAAGAAGAGCAAAGCGGGCGGCATCACAATTCTGGACTTCGAGCGCTATGACAAAGCTGTCCTCATCAAGACAGTATGGTACTGGCACAAAAAGAGACACATAGATCCATGGAACAGAATCGAGAGCCCAGAAATGGACCCTCAACTCTATGGTCAACTTACCTTTGACAAAGCAGGAAAGAATGTCCAATGGCAAAAAGACAGCCTCTTCAACAACGGGTGTTGGGAAAATTGGACAGCCACATGCAGAAGAATGACACTGGACCATTTCCATACACCACACACAAAAATAGGCTCCAAATGCGTGAAAGACCTCACTGTGAGACAGGAGTCCATCAAAATCCTAAAGGAGAACACAGGTAGCAAGCTCTTCGACGTCAGCCGCAGCAACTTCTTCCTAGACACATCACCAAAGGCACGGGAAGCCAGGGCCAAAATGAACTATTGGGATTTCATCAAGATAAAAAGCTTTGGCACAGCAAAAGAAACAGTCCACAAAACCAAAAGACACCCGACACAATGGGAGAAGATATTTGCAAATGACATATCAGATAAAGGGCTACTATCCAAAATCTATAAAGAACTTATCGAACTCAACAGCCAAAGAACAAATAACCCAATCAACAAATGGGCAGAAGCCATGAACAGACATTTTTCCAAAGAAGACATCCAAATGGCCAACAGGCACAAGAAAAAGTGCTCAACACGGCTCGGCATCAGGGAAATCCAAATCAAATCCTCAATGAGATACCACCTCACACCCGTCAGAAGGGCTAAAATTAAGAAGTCAGGGAACGACAGATGTTGGCGGGGATGTGGAGAAAGGGGAACCCTCCTACAGTGTTGGTGGGAATGCAAGCTGGCGCAACCCCTCTGGAAAACAGTATGGAGGTTCCTCAAACAGTTGAAATTAGAGCTACCATTCGATCCAGCAATGGCACTCCTGGGTATTTACCCCAAAGATACAAAGGTAGGGACCCGAAGCGGTACGTGCCCCCCATTGTTTATAGCAGCAATGTCCACAGTAGCCAAACTGTGGAAAGAGCCAAGATGTCCATCGACAGAGGAATGGATAAAGAAGAGGTGGTATACATATACACAATGGAATATTATGCAGCCATCCAAAGGAATGAGATCTTGCCATGTGCAACGACGTGGATGGAACAGGAGGGTCCGATGATTAGTGAAATACGTCAATCAGAGAAAGACATGTATCATATGACCTCACTGACATGAGGAATTCTTAATGTCAGGAACAAACTGAGGGTTGCTGGAGTGGTCGGGGGTGGGAGGGATGGGGTGGCTGGGTGATAGGCATTGGGGAGGGTATGAGCTACGGTGAGCGCTGTGAATTGTGTAAGACTGTTGAATCACAGATCTGTACTTCTGAAACAAATAACGCAACATATTTTAAGAATAAAGAAAAAGGAGAAGATAGCAGGAGAGGAAGAATGAAGGGGAGTTAGTCAGAGAGGGAGACGAACCAGGAGAGATGATGGACTCTGAAAAACAAACTGAGGTTTCAAGACGGGAGGTGGGTAGGGGGATGGGTTAGCCTGGTGATGGGTATTAAAGAGGGCACATTCCGCATGGAGCACTGTGTGTTAGGAACAAACAATGAATCATGGAACACTACACCAAAACAAATGATGTAGTACATGGTGATTAACAAAGCAATAAAAATCAAAGTCTGTAATAAGAGATGAAGAAGGACACTATGTCCTACTTAAAGGGTCTATCCAACAAGAAGATCTAACAATTGTAAATATCTATGCCCCGAACATGGGAGCATCCAATTATATAAGGCAATTAATAAGAAAAGCAAAGAAACACATTGACAACAATACAATAATAGTGGGGCACTTTAACACCCCCCTGACTGAAATGGCCAGATCATCTAAGCAAAAGATCAACAAGGAAATAAAGACTTGCAATGACACACTGGAGCAAATGGACCTCACAGACATATGCAGAACGTTCCATCCCAAAGCAACGGAATACACTTTCTTCTCTAGTGCCCATGGAACATTCTCCAGAATGGATCACATCCTAGGTCCCAAATCAGGTCTCAACCGGTACCAAAAGATTGGGATCATTCCCTGCACATTTTCAGACCACAATGCTTTGAAACTAGAACTCAATCACAAGAGGAAAGTCGGAAAGACCTCAAATACATGGAGGCTAAAGAGCCTCCTACTAAAGAATGAATGGGTCAACCAGGAAATTAAAGAAGATTTTAAAAAACTCATGGAAACCAATGAAAATGAAAACACAACTGCCCAAAATCGTTGGGATACACCCACGGCAGTCCTGCGAGGAAAGTACATATCAATACAAGCCTTTGTCAAGAAACAAGAAAGGTCTCAAATACACAACCTAACCCTACACCTAAAGGAGCTGGAGAAAGAACGGTAAAGAAAGCCTAAACCCAGCAGGAGAAGAGTAATCATGAAGATCAGAGCAGAAATCAATGAACTAGAACCCAAAAGAACAGGAGAACAGATCAACGGAACTAGGAGCTGGTTCTTTGAAAGAATTCACAAGGTTGATAAACCCCTGGCCAGGCTGATCAAAAAGAAAAGAGAAATGACCCAAATCAACAAAATCAGGAATAAAAGAGGAGAGATCACAACCAACACCAAAGAAATACAAACAATGATAAGAACATAATATGAGCAACCCTATGGCAGCAAATTAGATAACCTGGAAGAAATGGGTGCCTTCCTAGAGATGTGTCAACTACCAAAACTGACCCAGGAAGAAATAGAAAACCTAAAGTGTCCTATAACCACGAAGGCAATTGAAGCAGTCATCAAAAATCTCCCAAGAAACCAAAGCCCAGGGCCAGGTGGCTTCCCAGGGGAATTCTATCAGACATTTAAAGAAGAAATAATACCTAGTCTCCTGAAACGGTTCCCAAAGGTAGAAAGGAAAGGAAAACTTCCAAACTCATTTTACGAGGCCACCGTTACCTTGATCCCCAAACCAGACAAAGATCCCATCAAAAAGGAGAATTACAGACCCATATCCTTGATGAACATCGATGCAAAAATCCTCACCAAAATACTAGCCAAGAGGATCCAACAGTACATTAAAAGGACTATTCACCACGACCAAGTGGGATTTATCCCTGGGCCGCAAGGCTGGTTCAACATCCGCAAATCAATCAACGTGATAAAATACATTCACAAAAGAAAGAACAAGAATCATAGGATCCTCTCAATAGATGCAGAAAAAGCATTTGACAAAGTACAGCACCCTTTCTTGATCAAAACTCTTCAGAGTATAGGGACAGAGGGTACATACCTCAATATCATAAAAGCCATCTACGAAAAACCTACAGCGAATATCATTCTCAATGGGGAAAAGCTGAGAGCTTTTCCCCTAAGGTCAGGAACGCGGCAGGGAGAGCCACTCTCACCACTGCTACTCAACATAGTATTCGAAGTCCTAGCCACAGCAATCAGACAACAAAAAGAAATCAAAGGCATCCCAATCGGCAGAGAGGAAGTCAAACTCTCACTCTTTGCAGATGATATGATACTTTATGTGGAAAACCCCAAAGACTCCACCCCAAAACTGCTAGAACTCACACAGGAATTCAGTCAAGGAGCAGGCTATAAAATCAATGCACAGAAATCAGTGGCATTCCTCTACACCAACAACAAGACAGAAGAGAGACAAATCAAGGAGTCGATCCCATTCACAATTGCACCCAAAACCATAAGATACCTAGGAATAAATTGAACCAAAGAGGCAAAGGATCTGTACTCAGAAATCTACAGAATACTCAGGAATGAAATTGAAGAAGACACAAAGAAATGGAAAAACGTTCCATGCTCATGGATTGGGAGAACCAACATTGTGAAGAGGTCAATGCTCCCTAGAGCAATCTACACATTCAATGCAATCCCCATCAAAATACCATTCACTTTTTTCAAAGGAATGGAACAAATAATCCCAAATTTTGAATGGAACCAGAAGAGACCCCGAATAGCCAGAGGAGTATTGAAAAAGAAGAGCAAAGCGGGCGGCATCACAATTCTGGACTTCGAGCGCTATGACAAAGCTGTCCTCGTCAAGACAGTATGGTACTGGCACAAAAACAGACACATAGATCCATGGAACAGAACCGAGAGCCCAGAAATGGACCCTCAACTCTATGGTCAACTTACCTTTGACAAAGCAGGAAAGAATGTCCAATGGCAAAAAGACAGCCTCTTCAACAACGTGTGTTGGGAAAATTGGACAGCCACATGCAGAAGAATGACACTGGACCATTTCCATACACCACACACAAAAATAGAATCCAAATGCGAGAAAGACCTCACTGTGAGACAGGAGACCATGAAAATCCTAAAGGAGAACCCAGGTAGCAAGCTCTTCGACGTCAGCCGCAGCAACTTCTTCCTAGAAACATCACCAAAGGCACGGGAAGCCAGGGCCAAAATGAACTATTGGGATTTCATCAAGATAAAAAGCTTTGGCACAGCAAAAGAAACAGTCCACAAAACCAAAAGACACCCGACACAATGGGAGAAAATATTTGCAAATGACATATCAGATAAAGGGCTACTATCCAAAATCTATAAAGAACTTATCGAACTCAACAGCCAAATAACAAATAACCCAATCAACAAATGGGCAGAAGCCATGAACAGACATTTTTCCAAAGAAGACATCCAAATGGCCAACAGGCACATGAAAAAGTGCTCAACACGGCTCGGCATCAGGGAATTCCAAATCAAATCCTCAATGAGATACCACCTCACACCCGTCAGAAGGGCTAAAATTAACAAGTCAGGGAACGACAGATGTTGGCGGGGATGTGGAGAAAGGGGAACCCTCCTACAGTGTTGGTGGGAATGCAAGCTGGCGCAACCCCTCTGGAAAACAGTATGGAGGTTCCTCAAACAGTTGAAATTAGAGCTACCATTCGATCCAGCAATGGCACTCCTGGGTATTTACCCCAAAGATACAAAGGTAGGGACCCGAACCGGTACGTGCACCCCATTGTTTATAGCAGCAATGTCCACAGTAGCGAAACTGTGGAAAGAGCCAAGATGTCCATCGACAGAGGAATGGATAAAGAAGAGGTGGTATACATATACACAATGGAATATTATGCAGCCATCCAAAGGAAAGAGATCTTGCCATGTGCAACGACGTGGATGGAACAGGAGGGTCCGATGATTAGTGAAATACGTCAATCAGAGAAAGACATGTATCATATGACCTCACTGACATGAGGAATTCTTCATGTCAGGAACAAACTGAGGGTTGCTGGAGTGGTCGGGGGTGGGAGGGATGGGGTGGCTGGGTGATAGACATTGGGGAGGGTATGAGCTACGGTGAGCGCTGTGAATTGTGTAAGACTGTTGAATCACAGATCTGTACTTCTGAAACAATTAACGCAACATATTTTAAGAATAAAGAAAAAGGAGAAGATAGCAGGAGAGGAAGAATGAAGGGGAGTTAGTCAGAGGGGGAGACGAACCAGGAGAGATGATGGACTCTGAAAAACAAACTGAGGTTTCAAGACGGGAGGTGGGTAGGGGGATGGGTTAGCCTGGTGATGGGTATTAAAGAGGGCACATTCCGCATGGAGCACTGTGTGTTAGGAACAAACAATGAATCATGGAACACTACACCAAAACAAATGATGTAGTACATGGTGATTAACAAAGCAATAAAAATCAAAGACTGTAATAAGAGATGAAGAAGGACACTATGTCCTACTTAAAGGGTCTATCCAACAAGAAGATCTAACAATTGTAAATATCTATGCCCCGAACATGGGAGCATCCAATTATATAAGGCAATTAATAAGAAAAGCAAAGAAACACATTGACAACAATACAATAATAGTGGGGCACTTTAACACCCCCCTGACTGAAATGGCCAGATCATCTAAGCAAAAGATCAACAAGGAAATAAAGACTTGCAATGACACACTGGAGCAAATGGACCTCACAGACATATGCAGAACGTTCCATCCGAAAGCAACGGAATACACTTTCTTCTCTAGTGCCCATGGAACATTCTCCAGAATGGATCACATCCAAGGTCCCAAATCAGGTCTCAACCGGTACAAAAAGATTGGGATCATTCCCTGCACATTTTCAGACCACAATGCTTTGAAACTAGAACTCAATCACAAGAGGAAAGTCGGAAAGACCTCAAATACATGGAGGCTAAAGAGCCTCCTACTAAAGAATGAATGGGTCAACCAGGAAATTAAAGAAGATTTTAAAAAACTCATGGAAACCAATGAAAATGAAAACACAACTGCCCAAAATCGTTGGGATACACCCACGGCAGTCCTGCGAGGAAAGTACATATCAATACAAGCCTTTGTCAAGAAACAAGAAAGGTCTCAAATACACAACCTAACCCTACACCTAAAGGAGCTGGAGAAAGAACGGTAAAGAAAGCCTAAACCCAGCAGGAGAAGAGAAATCATGAAGATCAGAGCAGAAATCAATGAACTAGAACCCAAAAGAACAGGAGAACAGATCAACGGAACTAGGAGCTGGTTCTTTGAAAGAATTCACAAGGTTGATAAACCCCTGGCCAGGCTGATCAAAAAGAAAAGAGAAATGACCCAAATCAACAAAATCAGGAATAAAAGAGGAGAGATCACAACCAACACCAAAGAAATACAAACAATGATAAGAACATAATATGAGCAACCCTATGGCAGCAAATTAGATAACCTGGAAGAAATGGGTGCCTTCCTAGAGATGTGTCAACTACCAAAACTGACCCAGGAAGAAATAGAAAACCTAAAGTGTCCTATAACCACGAAGGCAATTGAAGCAGTCATCAAAAATCTCCCAAGAAACCAAAGCCCAGGGCCAGGTGGCTTCCCAGGGGAATTCTATCAGACATTTAAAGAAGAAATAATACCTAGTCTCCTGAAACGGTTCCCAAAGGTAGAAAGGAAAGGAAAACTTCCAAACTCATTTTACGAGGCCACCGTTACCTTGATCCCCAAACCAGACAAAGATCCCATCAAAAAGGAGAATTACAGACCCATATCCTTGATGAACATCGATGCAAAAATCCTCACCAAAATACTAGCCAAGAGGATCCAACAGTACATTAAAAGGACTATTCACCACGACCAAGTGGGATTTATCCCTGGGCCGCAAGGCTGGTTCAACATCCGCAAATCAATCAACGTGATAAAATACATTCACAAAAGAAAGAACAAGAATCATAGGATCCTCTCAATAGATGCAGAAAAAGCATTTGACAAAGTACAGCACCCTTTCTTGATCAAAACTCTTCAGAGTATAGGGACAGAGGGTACATACCTCAATATCATAAAAGCCATCTACGAAAAACCTACAGCGAATATCATTCTCAATGGGGAAAAGCTGAGAGCTTTTCCCCTAAGGTCAGGAACGCGGCAGGGAGAGCCACTCTCACCACTGCTACTCAACATAGTATTCGAAGTCCTAGCCACAGCAATCAGACAACAAAAAGAAATCAAAGGCATCCCAATCGGCAGAGAGGAAGTCAAACTCTCACTCTTTGCAGATGATATGATACTTTATGTGGAAAACCCAAAAGACTCCACCCCAAAACTGCTAGAACTCACACAGGAATTCAGTCAAGGAGCAGGCTATAAAATCAATGCACAGAAATCAGTGGCATTCCTCTACACCAACAACAAGACAGAAGAGAGACAAACCAAGGAGTCGATCCCATTCACAATTGCACCCAAAACCAGAAGATACCTAGGAATAAATTGAACCAAAGAGGCAAAGGATCAGTACTCAGAAATCTACAGAATACTCAGGAATGAAATTGAAGAAGACACAAAGAAATGGAAAAACGTTCCATGCTCATGGATTGGGAGAACCAACATTGTGAAGAGGTCAATGCTCCCTAGAGCAATCTACACATTCAATGCAATCCCCATCAAAATACCATCCACTTTTTTCAAAGGAATGGAACAAATAATCCTAAATTTTGAATGGAACCAGAAGAGACCCCGAATAGCCAGAGGAGTATTGAAAAAGAAGAGCAAAGCGGGCGGCATCACAATTCTGGACTTCGAGCGCTATGACAAAGCTGTCCTCATCAAGACAGTATGGTACTGGCACAAAAAGAGACACATAGATCCATGGAACAGAATCGAGAGCCCAGAAATGGACCCTCAACTCTATGTTCAACTTACCTTTGTCAAAGCGGGAAAGAATGTCCAATGGCAAAAAGACAGCCTCTTCAACAACGGGTGTTGGGAAAATTGGACAGCCACATGCAGAAGAATGACACTGGACCATTTCCATACACCACACACAAAAATAGACTCCAAATGCGTGAAAGACCTCACTGTGAGACAGGAGTCCATCAAAATCCTAAAGGAGAACACAGGTAGCAAGCTCTTCGACGTCAGCCGCAGCAACTTCTTCCTAGAAACATCACCAAAGGCACGGGAAGCCAGGGCCAAAATGAACTATTGGGATTTCATCAAGATAAAAAGCTTTGGCACAGCAAAAGAAACAGTCCACAAAACCAAAAGACACCCGACACAATGGGAGAAAATATTTGCAAATGACATATCAGATAAAGGGCTACTATCCAAAATCTATAAAGAACTTATCGAACTCAACAGCCAAAGAACAAATAACCCAATCAACAAATGGGCAGAAGCCATGAACAGACATTTTTCCAAAGAAGACATCCAAATGGCCAACAGGCACATGAAAAAGTGCTCAGCACGGCTCGGCATCAGGGAAATCCAAATCAAAACCTCAATGAGACACCACCTCACACCCGTCAGAAGGGCTAAAATTAACAAGTCAGGCAACGACAGATGTTGGCGGTGATGTGGAGAAAGGGGAACCCTCCTACAGTGTTGGTGGGAATGCAAGCTGGCGCAACCCCTCTGGAAAACAGTATGGAGGTTCCTCAAGCAGTTGAAATTAGAGCTACCATTCGATCCAGCAATGGCACTCCTGGGTATTTACCCCAAAGATACAAAGGTAGGGACCCGAAGCGGTACGTGCACCCCATTGTTTATAGCAGCAATGTCCACAATAGCCAAACTGTGGAAAGAGCCAAGATGTCCATCGACAGAGGAATGGATAAAGAAGAGGTGGTATACATATACACAATGGAATATTATGCAGCCATCCAAAGGAATGAGATCTTGCCATGTGCAACGACGTGGATGGAACAGGAGGGTCCGATGATTAGTGAAATACGTCAATCAGAGAAAGACATGTATCATATGACCTCACTGATATGAGGAATTCTTAATGTCAGGAACAAACTGAGGGTTGCTGGAGTGGTCGGGGGTGGGAGGGATGGGGTGGCTGGGTGATAGACATTGGGGAGGGTATGAGCTACGGTGAGTGCTGTGAATTGTGTAAGACTGTTGAATCACAGATCTGTACTTCTGAAACAAATAACGCAACATATTTTAAGAATAAAGAAAAAGGAGAAGATAGCAGGAGAGGAAGAATGAAGGGGAGATAGTCAGACGGGGAGACGAACCAGGAGAGATGATGGACTCTGAAAAACAAACTGAGGTTTCAAGACGGGAGGTGGGTAGGGGGATGGGTTAGCCTGGTGATGGGTATTAAAGAGGGCACATTCCGCATGGAGCACCGTGTGATAGGAACAAACTATGAATCATGGAACACTACACCAAAACAAATGATGTAGTACATGGTGATTAACAAAGCAATAAAAAACAAAGACTGTAATAAGAGATGAAGAAGGACACTATGTCCTACTTAAAGGGTCTATCCAACAAGAAGATCTAACAATTGTAAATATCTATGCCCCGAACATGGGAGCATCCAATTATATAAGGCAATTAATAAGAAAAGCAAAGAAACACATTGACAACCATACAATAATAGTGGGGCACTTTAACACCCCCCTGACTGAAATGGCCAGATCATCTAAGCAAAAGATCAACAAGGAAATAAAGACTTGCAATGACACACTGGAGCAAATGGACTTCACAGACATATGCAGAACGTTCCATCCCAAAGCAACGGAATACACTTTCTTCTCTAGTGCCCATGGAACATTCTCCAGAATGGATCACATCCTAGGTCCCAAATCAGGTCTCAACCGGTACCAAAAGATTGGCATCATTCCCTGCACATTTTCAGACCACAATGGTTTGAAACTAGAACTCAATCACAAGAGGAAAGTCGGAAAGACCTCAAATACATGGAGACTAAAGAGCCTCCTACTAAAGAATGAATGGGTCAACCAGGAAATTAAAGAAGATTTTAAAAAACTCATGGAAAACAATGAAAATGAAAACACAACTGCCCAAAATCGTTGGGATACACCCACGGCAGTCCTGCGAGGAAAGTACATATCAATACAAGGCTTTGTCAAGAAACAAGAAAGGTCTCAAATACACAACCTAACCCTACACCTAAAGGAGCTGGAGAAAGAACGGCAAAGAAAGCCTAAACCCAGCAGGAGAAGAGAAATCATGAAGATCAGAGCAGAAATCAATGAACTAGAACCCAAAAGAACAGGAGAAGAGATCAACGGAACTAGGAGCTGGTTCTTTGAAAGAATTCACAAGGTTGATAAACCCCTGGCCAGGCTGATCAAAAAGAAAAGAGAAATGACCCAAATCAACAAAATCAGGAATGAAAGAGGAGAGATCACAACCAACACCAAAGAAATACAAACAATGATAAGAACATAATATGAGCAACCCTATGGCAGCAAATTAGATAACCTGGAAGAAATGGGTGCCTTCCTAGAGATGTGTCAACTACCAAAACTGACCCAGGAAGAAATAGAAAACCTAAAGTGTCCTATAACCAAGAAGGCAATTGAAGCAGTCATCAAAAATCTCCCAAGAACCAAAGCCCAGGGCCAGGTGGCTTCCCAGGGGAATTCTATCAGACATTTAAAGAAGAAATAATACCTAGTCTCCTGAAACGGTTCCCAAAGGTAGAAAGGCAAGGAAAACTTCCAAACTCATTTTACGAGGCCACCGTTACCTTGATCCCCAAACCAGACAAAGATCCCATCAAAAAGGAGAATTACAGACCCATATCCTTGATGAACATCGATGCAAAAATCCTCACCAAAATACTAGCCAAGAGGATACAACAGTACATTAAAAGGACTATTCACCACGACCAAGTGGGATTTATCCCTGGGCCGCAAGGCTGGTTCAACATCCGCAAATCAATCAACGTGATAAAATACATTCACAAAAGAAAGAACAAGAATCATAGGATCCTCTCAATAGATGCAGAAAAAGCATTTGACAAAGTACAGCACCCTTTCTTCATCAAAACTCTTCAGAGTATAGGAACAGAGGGTACATACCTCAATATCATAAAAGCCATCCACGAAAAAACTATAGCGAATATCATTTTCAATGGGGAAAAGCTGAGAGCTTTTCCCCTAAGGTCAGGAACGCGGCAGGGAGAGCCACTCTCACCACTGCTACTCAACATAGTATTCGAAGTCCTAGCCACAGCAATCAGACAACAAAAAGAAATCAAAGGCATCCCAATCGGCAGAGAGGAAGTCAAACTCTCACTCTTTGCAGATGATATGATACTTTATGTGGAAAACCCCAAAGACTCCACCCCAAAACTGCTAGAACTCACACAGGGATTCAGTCAAGGAGCAGGCTATAAAATCAATGCACAGAAATCAGTGGCATTCCTCTGCACCAACAACAAGACAGAAGAGAGAAAAATCAAGGAGTCGATCCCATTCACAATTGCACCCAAAACCAGAAGATACCTAGGAATAAATTGAACCAAAGAGGCAAAGGATCTGTACTCAGAAATCTACAGAATACTCAGGAATGAAATTGAAGAAGACACAAAGAAATGGAAAAACGTTCCATGCTCATGGATTGGGAGAACCAACATTGTGAAGAGGTCAATGCTCCCTAGAGCAATCTACACATTCAATGCCATCCCCATCAAAATACCATCCACTTTTTTCAAAGGAATGGAACAAATAATCCTAAATTTTGAATGGAACCAGAAGAGACCCCGAATAGCCAGAGGAGTATTGAAAAAGAAGAGCAAAGCGGGCGGCATCACAATTCTGGACTTCGAGCGCTATGACAAAGCAGTCTTCATCAAGACAGTATGGTACTGGCACAAAAACAGACACATAGATCCTTGGAACAGAACCGAGAGCCCAGAAATGGACCCTCAACTCTATGGTCAACTTACCTTTGACAAAGGAGGAAAGAATGTCCAATGGCAAAAAGTCAGCATCTTCAACAACGGGTGTTGGGAAAATTGGACAGCCACATGCAGAAGAATGACACTGGACCATTTCCATACACCACACACAAAAATAGACTCCAAATGCGTGAAAGACCTCACTGTGAGACAGGAGTCCATCAAAATCCTAAAGGAGAACACAGGTAGCAAGCTCTTCGACGTCAGCCGCAGCAACTTCTTTCTAGACACATCACCAAAGGCACGGGAAGCCAGGGCCAAAATGAACTATTGGGATTTCATCAAGATAAAAAGCTTTGGCACAGCAAAAGAAACAGTCCACAAAACCAAAAGACACCCGACACAATGGGAGAAGATATTTGCAAATGACATATCAGATAAAGGGCTACTATCCAAAATCTATAAAGAACTTATCGAACTCAACAGCCAAAGAACAAATAACCCAATCAACAAATGGGCAGAAGCCATGAACAGACATTTTTCCAAAGAAGACATCCAAATGGCCAACAGGCACATGAAAAAGTGCTCAACACGGCTCGGCATCAGGGAAATCCAAATCAAATCCTCAATGAGATACCACCTCACACCCGTCAGAAGGGCTAAAATTAAGAAGTCAGGGAAGGACAGATGTTGGCGGGGATGTGGAGAAAGGGGAACCCTCCTACAGTGTTGGTGGGAATGCAAGCTGGCGCAACCCCTCTGGAAAACAGTATGGAGGTTCCTCAAACAGTTGAAATTAGAGCTACCATTCGATCCAGCAATGGCACTCCTGGGTATTTTCCCCAAAGATACAAAGGTAGGGACCCGAAGCGGTACGTGCCCCCCATTGTTTATAGCAGCAATGTCCACAGTAGCCAAACTGTGGAAAGAGCCAAGATGTCCATCGACAGAGGAATGGATAAAGAAGAGGTGGTATACATATACACAATGGAATATTATGCAGCCATCCAAAGGAATGAGATCTTGCCATGTGCAACGACGTGGATGGAACAGGAGGGTCCGATGATTAGTGAAATACGTCAATCAGAGAAAGACATGTATCATATGACCTCACTGACATGAGGAATTCTTCATGTCAGGAACAAACTGAGGGTTGCTGGAGTGGTCGGGGGTGGGAGGGATGGGGTGGCTGGGTGATAGACATTGGGGAGGGTATGAGCTACGGTGAGCGCTGTGAATTGTGTAAGACTGTTGAATCACAGATCTGTACTTCTGAAACAAATAACGCAACATATTTTAAGAATAAAGAAAAAGGAGAAGATAGCATGAGAGGAAGAATGAAGGGGAGTTAGTCAGAGAGGGAGACGAACCAGGAGAGATGATGGACTCTGAAAAACAAACTGAGGTTTCAAGACGGGAGGTGGGTAGGGGGATGGGTTAGCCTGGTGATGGGTATTAAAGAGGGCACATTCCGCATGGAGCACTGTGTGTTAGGAACAAACAATGAATCATGGAACACTACACCAAAACAAATGATGTAGTACATGGTGATTAACAAAGCAATAAAAATCAAAGTCTGTAATAAGAGATGAAGAAGGACACTATGTCCTACTTAAAGGGTCTATCCAACAAGAAGATCTAACAATTGTAAATATCTATGCCCCGAACATGGGAGCATCCAATTATATAAGGCAATTAATAAGAAAAGCAAAGAAACACATTGACAACAATACAATAATAGTGGGGCACTTTAACACCCCCCTGACTGAAATGGCCAGATCATCTAAGCAAAAGATCAACAAGGAAATAAAGACTTGCAATGACACACTGGAGCAAATGGACCTCACAGACATATGCAGAACGTTCCATCCCAAAGCAACGGAATACACTTTCTTCTCTAGTGCCCATGGAACATTCTCCAGAATGGATCACATCCTAGGTCCCAAATCAGGTCTCAACCGGTACCAAAAGATTGGGATCATTCCCTGCACATTTTCAGACCACAATGCTTTGAAACTAGAACTCAATCACAAGAGGGAAGTCGGAAAGACCTCAAATACATGGAGGCTAAAGAGCCTCCTACTAAAGAATGAATGGGTCAACCAGGAAATTAAAGAAGATTTTAAAAAACTCATGGAAACCAATGAAAATGAAAACACAACTGCCCAAAATCGTTGGGATACACCCACGGCAGTCCTGCGAGGAAAGTACATATCAATACAAGCCTTTGTCAAGGAACAAGAAAGGTCTCAAATACACAACCTAACCCTACACCTAAAGGAGCTGGAGAAAGAACGGTAAAGAAAGCCTAAACCCAGCAGGAGAAGAGAAATCATGAAGATCAGAGCAGAAATCAATGAACTAGAACCCAAAAGAACAGGAGAACAGATCAACGGAACTAGGAGCTGGTTCTTTGAAAGAATTCACAAGGTTGATAAACCCCTGGCCAGGCTGATCAAAAAGAAAAGAGAAATGACCCAAATCAACAAAATCAGGAATAAAAGAGGAGAGATCACAACCAACACCAAAGAAATACAAACAATGATAAGAACATAATATGAGCAACCCTATGGCAGCAAATTAGATAACCTGGAAGAAATGGGTGCCTTCCTAGAGATGTGTCAACTACCAAAACTGACCCAGGAAGAAATAGAAAACCTAAAGTGTCCTATAACCACGAAGGCAATTGAAGCAGTCATCAAAAATCTCCCAAGAAACCAAAGCCCAGGGCCAGGTGGCTTCCCAGGGGAATTCTATCAGACATTTAAAGAAGAAATAATACCTAGTCTCCTGAAACGGTTCCCAAAGGTAGAAAGGAAAGGAAAACTTCCAAACTCATTTTACGAGGCCACCGTTACCTTGATCCCCAAACCAGACAAAGATCCCATCAAAAAGGAGAATTACAGACCAATATCCTTGATGAACATCGATGCAAAAATCCTCACCAAAATACTAGCCAAGAGGATCCAACAGTACATTAAAAGGACTATTCACCACGACCAAGTGGGATTTATCCCTGGGCCGCAAGGCTGGTTCAACATCCGCAAATCAATCAACGTGATAAAATACATTCACAAAAGAAAGAACAAGAATCATAGGATCCTCTCAATAGATGCAGAAAAAGCATTTGACAAAGTACAGCACCCTTTCTTGATCAAAACTCTTCAGAGTATAGGGACAGAGGGTACATACCTCAATATCATAAAAGCCATCTACGAAAAACCTACAGCGAATATCATTCTCAATGGGGAAAAGCTGAGAGCTTTTCCCCTAAGGTCAGGAACGCGGCAGGGAGAGCCACTCTCACCACTGCTACTCAACATAGTATTCGAAGTCCTAGCCACAGCAATCAGACAACAAAAAGAAATCAAAGGCATCCCAATCGGCAGAGAGGAAGTCAAACTCTCACTCTTTGCAGATGATATGATACTTTATGTGGAAAACCCAAAAGACTCCACCCCAAAACTGCTAGAACTCACACAGGAATTCAGTCAAGGAGCAGGCTATAAAATCAATGCACAGAAATCAGTGGCATTCCTCTACACCAACAACAAGACAGAAGAGAGACAAACCAAGGAGTCGATCCCATTCACAATTGCACCCAAAACCAGAAGATACCTAGGAATAAATTGAACCAAAGAGGCAAAGGATCAGTACTCAGAAATCTACAGAATACTCAGGAATGAAATTGAAGAAGACACAAAGAAATGGAAAAACGTTCCATGCTCATGGATTGGGAGAACCAACATTGTGAAGAGGTCAATGCTCCCTAGAGCAATCTACACATTCAATGCAATCCCCATCAAAATACCATCCACTTTTTTCAAAGGAATGGAACAAATAATCCTAAATTTTGAATGGAACCAGAAGAGACCCCGAATAGCCAGAGGAGTATTGAAAAAGAAGAGCAAAGCGGGCGGCATCACAATTCTGGACTTCGAGCGCTATGACAAAGCTGTCCTCATCAAGACAGTATGGTACTGGCACAAAAAGAGACACATAGATCCATGGAACAGAATCGAGAGCCCAGAAATGGACCCTCAACTCTATGGTCAACTTACCTTTGACAAAGCAGGAAAGAATGTCCAATGGCAAAAAGACAGCCTCTTCAACAACGGGTGTTGGGAAAATTGGACAGCCACATGCAGAAGAATGACACTGGACCATTTCCATACACCACACACAAAAATAGGCTCCAAATGCGTGAAAGACCTCACTGTGAGACAGGAGTCCATCAAAATCCTAAAGGAGAACACAGGTAGCAAGCTCTTCGACGTCAGCCGCAGCAACTTCTTCCTAGACACATCACCAAAGGCACGGGAAGCCAGGGCCAAAATGAACTATTGGGATTTCATCAAGATAAAAAGCTTTGGCACAGCAAAAGAAACAGTCCACAAAACCAAAAGACACCCGACACAATGGGAGAAGATATTTGCAAATGACATATCAGATAAAGGGCTACTATCCAAAATCTATAAAGAACTTATCGAACTCAACAGCCAAAGAACAAATAACCCAATCAACAAATGGGCAGAAGCCATGAACAGACATTTTTCCAAAGAAGACATCCAAATGGCCAACAGGCACAAGAAAAAGTGCTCAACACGGCTCGGCATCAGGGAAATCCAAATCAAATCCTCAATGAGATACCACCTCACACCCGTCAGAAGGGCTAAAATTAAGAAGTCAGGGAACGACAGATGTTGGCGGGGATGTGGAGAAAGGGGAACCCTCCTACAGTGTTGGTGGGAATGCAAGCTGGCGCAACCCCTCTGGAAAACAGTATGGAGGTTCCTCAAACAGTTGAAATTAGAGCTACCATTCGATCCAGCAATGGCACTCCTGGGTATTTACCCCAAAGATACAAAGGTAGGGACCCGAAGCGGTACGTGCACCCCATTGTTTATAGCAGCAATGTCCACAATAGCCAAACTGTGGAAAGAGCCAAGATGTCCATCGACAGAGGAATGGATAAAGAAGAGGTGGTATACATATACACAATGGAATATTATGCAGCCATCCAAAGGAATGAGATCTTGCCATGTGCAACGACGTGGATGGAACAGGAGGGTCCGATGATTAGTGAAATACGTCAATCAGAGAAAGACATGTATCATATGACCTCACTGACATGAGGAATTCTTAATGTCAGGAACAAACTGAGGGTTGCTGGAGTGGTCGGGGGTGGGAGGGATGGGGTGGCTGGGTGATAGGCATTGGGGAGGGTATGAGCTACGGTGAGCGCTGTGAATTGTGTAAGACTGTTGAATCACAGATCTGTACTTCTGAAACAAATAACGCAACATATTTTAAGAATAAAGAAAAAGGAGAAGATAGCAGGAGAGGAAGAATGAAGGGGAGTTAGTCAGAGAGGGAGACGAACCAGGAGAGATGATGGACTCTGAAAAACAAACTGAGGTTTCAAGACGGGAGGTGGGTAGGGGGATGGGTTAGCCTGGTGATGGGTATTAAAGAGGGCACATTCCGCATGGAGCACTGTGTGTTAGGAACAAACAATGAATCATGGAACACTACACCAAAACAAATGATGTAGTACATGGTGATTAACAAAGCAATAAAAATCAAAGTCTGTAATAAGAGATGAAGAAGGACACTATGTCCTACTTAAAGGGTCTATCCAACAAGAAGATCTAACAATTGTAAATATCTATGCCCCGAACATGGGAGCATCCAATTATATAAGGCAATTAATAAGAAAAGCAAAGAAACACATTGACAACAATACAATAATAGTGGGGCACTTTAACACCCCCCTGACTGAAATGGCCAGATCATCTAAGCAAAAGATCAACAAGGAAATAAAGACTTGCAATGACACACTGGAGCAAATGGACCTCACAGACATATGCAGAACGTTCCATCCCAAAGCAACGGAATACACTTTCTTCTCTAGTGCCCATGGAACATTCTCCAGAATGGATCACATCCTAGGTCCCAAATCAGGTCTCAACCGGTACCAAAAGATTGGGATCATTCCCTGCACATTTTCAGACCACAATGCTTTGAAACTAGAACTCAATCACAAGAGGAAAGTCGGAAAGACCTCAAATACATGGAGGCTAAAGAGCCTCCTACTAAAGAATGAATGGGTCAACCAGGAAATTAAAGAAGATTTTAAAAAACTCATGGAAACCAATGAAAATGAAAACACAACTGCCCAAAATCGTTGGGATACACCCACGGCAGTCCTGCGAGGAAAGTACATATCAATACAAGCCTTTGTCAAGAAACAAGAAAGGTCTCAAATACACAACCTAACCCTACACCTAAAGGAGCTGGAGAAAGAACGGTAAAGAAAGCCTAAACCCAGCAGGAGAAGAGTAATCATGAAGATCAGAGCAGAAATCAATGAACTAGAACCCAAAAGAACAGGAGAACAGATCAACGGAACTAGGAGCTGGTTCTTTGAAAGAATTCACAAGGTTGATAAACCCCTGGCCAGGCTGATCAAAAAGAAAAGAGAAATGACCCAAATCAACAAAATCAGGAATAAAAGAGGAGAGATCACAACCAACACCAAAGAAATACAAACAATGATAAGAACATAATATGAGCAACCCTATGGCAGCAAATTAGATAACCTGGAAGAAATGGGTGCCTTCCTAGAGATGTGTCAACTACCAAAACTGACCCAGGAAGAAATAGAAAACCTAAAGTGTCCTATAACCACGAAGGCAATTGAAGCAGTCATCAAAAATCTCCCAAGAAACCAAAGCCCAGGGCCAGGTGGCTTCCCAGGGGAATTCTATCAGACATTTAAAGAAGAAATAATACCTAGTCTCCTGAAACGGTTCCCAAAGGTAGAAAGGAAAGGAAAACTTCCAAACTCATTTTACGAGGCCACCGTTACCTTGATCCCCAAACCAGACAAAGATCCCATCAAAAAGGAGAATTACAGACCCATATCCTTGATGAACATCGATGCAAAAATCCTCACCAAAATACTAGCCAAGAGGATCCAACAGTACATTAAAAGGACTATTCACCACGACCAAGTGGGATTTATCCCTGGGCCGCAAGGCTGGTTCAACATCCGCAAATCAATCAACGTGATAAAATACATTCACAAAAGAAAGAACAAGAATCATAGGATCCTCTCAATAGATGCAGAAAAAGCATTTGACAAAGTACAGCACCCTTTCTTGATCAAAACTCTTCAGAGTATAGGGACAGAGGGTACATACCTCAATATCATAAAAGCCATCTACGAAAAACCTACAGCGAATATCATTCTCAATGGGGAAAAGCTGAGAGCTTTTCCCCTAAGGTCAGGAACGCGGCAGGGAGAGCCACTCTCACCACTGCTACTCAACATAGTATTCGAAGTCCTAGCCACAGCAATCAGACAACAAAAAGAAATCAAAGGCATCCCAATCGGCAGAGAGGAAGTCAAACTCTCACTCTTTGCAGATGATATGATACTTTATGTGGAAAACCCCAAAGACTCCACCCCAAAACTGCTAGAACTCACACAGGAATTCAGTCAAGGAGCAGGCTATAAAATCAATGCACAGAAATCAGTGGCATTCCTCTACACCAACAACAAGACAGAAGAGAGACAAATCAAGGAGTCGATCCCATTCACAATTGCACCCAAAACCATAAGATACCTAGGAATAAATTGAACCAAAGAGGCAAAGGATCTGTACTCAGAAATCTACAGAATACTCAGGAATGAAATTGAAGAAGACACAAAGAAATGGAAAAACGTTCCATGCTCATGGATTGGGAGAACCAACATTGTGAAGAGGTCAATGCTCCCTAGAGCAATCTACACATTCAATGCAATCCCCATCAAAATACCATTCACTTTTTTCAAAGGAATGGAACAAATAATCCCAAATTTTGAATGGAACCAGAAGAGACCCCGAATAGCCAGAGGAGTATTGAAAAAGAAGAGCAAAGCGGGCGGCATCACAATTCTGGACTTCGAGCGCTATGACAAAGCTGTCCTCATCAAGACAGTATGGTACTGGCACAAAAACAGACACATAGATCCATGGAACAGAACCGAGAGCCCAGAAATGGACCCTCAACTCTATGGTCAACTTACCTTTGACAAAGCAGGAAAGAATGTCCAATGGCAAAAAGACAGCCTCTTCAACAACGTGTGTTGGGAAAATTGGACAGCCACATGCAGAAGAATGACACTGGACCATTTCCATACACCACACACAAAAATAGAATCCAAATGCGAGAAAGACCTCACTGTGAGACAGGAGACCATGAAAATCCTAAAGGAGAACCCAGGTAGCAAGCTCTTCGACGTCAGCCGCAGCAACTTCTTCCTAGAAACATCACCAAAGGCACGGGAAGCCAGGGCCAAAATGAACTATTGGGATTTCATCAAGATAAAAAGCTTTGGCACAGCAAAAGAAACAGTCCACAAAACCAAAAGACACCCGACACAATGGGAGAAAATATTTGCAAATGACATATCAGATAAAGGGCTACTATCCAAAATCTATAAAGAACTTATCGAACTCAACAGCCAAATAACAAATAACCCAATCAACAAATGGGCAGAAGCCATGAACAGACATTTTTCCAAAGAAGACATCCAAATGGCCAACAGGCACATGAAAAAGTGCTCAACACGGCTCGGCATCAGGGAATTCCAAATCAAATCCTCAATGAGATACCACCTCACACCCGTCAGAAGGGCTAAAATTAACAAGTCAGGGAACGACAGATGTTGGCGGGGATGTGGAGAAAGGGGAACCCTCCTACAGTGTTGGTGGGAATGCAAGCTGGCGCAACCCCTCTGGAAAACAGTATGGAGGTTCCTCAAACAGTTGAAATTAGAGCTACCATTCGATCCAGCAATGGCACTCCTGGGTATTTACCCCAAAGATACAAAGGTAGGGACCCGAACCGGTACGTGCACCCCATTGTTTATAGCAGCAATGTCCACAGTAGCGAAACTGTGGAAAGAGCCAAGATGTCCATCGACAGAGGAATGGATAAAGAAGAGGTGGTATACATATACACAATGGAATATTATGCAGCCATCCAAAGGAATGAGATCTTGCCATGTGCAACGACGTGGATGGAACAGGAGGGTCCGATGATTAGTGAAATACGTCAATCAGAGAAAGACATGTATCATATGACCTCACTGATATGAGGAATTCTTAATGCCAGGAACAAACTGAGGGTTGCTGGAGTGGTCGGGGGTGGGAGGGATGGGGTGGCTGGGTGATAGACATTGGGGAGGGTATGAGCTACGGTGAGTGCTGTGAATTGTGTAAGACTGTTGAATCACAGATCTGTACATCTGAAACAAATAACGCAACATATTTTAAGAATAAAGAAAAAGGAGAAGATAGCAGGAGAGGAAGAATGAAGGGGAGATAGTCAGACGGGGAGACGAACCAGGAGAGATGATGGACTCTGAAAAACAAACTGAGGTTTCAAGACGGGAGGTGGGTAGGGGGATGGGTTAGCCTGGTGATGGGTATTAAAGAGGGCACATTCCGCATGGAGCACCGTGTGATAGGAACAAACTATGAATCATGGAACACTACACCAAAACAAATGATGTAGTACATGGTGATTAACAAAGCAATAAAAAACAAAGACTGTAATAAGAGATGAAGAAGGACACTATGTCCTACTTAAAGGGTCTATCCAACAAGAAGATCTAACAATTGTAAATATCTATGCCCCGAACATGGGAGCATCCAATTATATAAGGCAATTAATAAGAAAAGCAAAGAAACACATTGACAACCATACAATAATAGTGGGGCACTTTAACACCCCCCTGACTGAAATGGCCAGATCATCTAAGCAAAAGATCAACAAGGAAATAAAGACTTGCAATGACACACTGGAGCAAATGGACTTCACAGACATATGCAGAACGTTCCATCCAAAAGCAACGGAATACACTTTCTTCTCTAGTGCCCATGGAACATTCTCCAGAATGGATCACATCCTAGGTCCCAAATCAGGTCTCAACCGGTACCAAAAGATTGGCATCATTCCCTGCACATTTTCAGACCACAATGGTTTGAAACTAGAACTCAATCACAAGAGGAAAGTCGGAAAGACCTCAAATACATGGAGGCTAAAGAGCCTCCTACTAAAGAATGAATGGGTCAACCAGGAAATTAAAGAAGATTTTAAAAAACTCATGGAAACCAATGAAAATGAAAACACAACTGCCCAAAATCGTTGGGATACACCCACGGCAGTCCTGCGAGGAAAGTACATATCAATACAAGCCTTTGTCAAGGAACAAGAAAGGTCTCAAATACACAACCTAACCCTACACCTAAAGGAGCTGGAGAAAGAACGGTAAAGAAAGCCTAAACCCAGCAGGAGAAGAGAAATCATGAAGATCAGAGCAGAAATCAATGAACTAGAACCCAAAAGAACAGGAGAACAGATCAACGGAACTAGGAGCTGGTTCTTTGAAAGAATTCACAAGGTTGATAAACCCCTGGCCAGGCTGATCAAAAAGAAAAGAGAAATGACCCAAATCAACAAAATCAGGAATAAAAGAGGAGAGATCACAACCAACACCAAAGAAATACAAACAATGATAAGAACATAATATGAGCAACCCTATGGCAGCAAATTAGATAACCTGGAAGAAATGGGTGCCTTCCTAGAGATGTGTCAACTACCAAAACTGACCCAGGAAGAAATAGAAAACCTAAAGTGTCCTATAACCACGAAGGCAATTGAAGCAGTCATCAAAAATCTCCCAAGAAACCAAAGCCCAGGGCCAGGTGGCTTCCCAGGGGAATTCTATCAGACATTTAAAGAAGAAATAATACCTAGTCTCCTGAAACGGTTCCCAAAGGTAGAAAGGAAAGGAAAACTTCCAAACTCATTTTACGAGGCCACCGTTACCTTGATCCCCAAACCAGACAAAGATCCCATCAAAAAGGAGAATTACAGACCAATATCCTTGATGAACATCGATGCAAAAATCCTCACCAAAATACTAGCCAAGAGGATCCAACAGTACATTAAAAGGACTATTCACCACGACCAAGTGGGATTTATCCCTGGGCCGCAAGGCTGGTTCAACATCCGCAAATCAATCAACGTGATAAAATACATTCACAAAAGAAAGAACAAGAATCATAGGATCCTCTCAATAGATGCAGAAAAAGCATTTGACAAAGTACAGCACCCTTTCTTGATCAAAACTCTTCAGAGTATAGGGACAGAGGGTACATACCTCAATATCATAAAAGCCATCTACGAAAAACCTACAGCGAATATCATTCTCAATGGGGAAAAGCTGAGAGCTTTTCCCCTAAGGTCAGGAACGCGGCAGGGAGAGCCACTCTCACCACTGCTACTCAACATAGTATTCGAAGTCCTAGCCACAGCAATCAGACAACAAAAAGAAATCAAAGGCATCCCAATCGGCAGAGAGGAAGTCAAACTCTCACTCTTTGCAGATGATATGATACTTTATGTGGAAAACCCCAAAGACTCCACCCCAAAACTGCTAGAACTCACACAGGAATTCAGTCAAGGAGCAGGCTATAAAATCAATGCACAGAAATCAGTGGCATTCCTCTACACCAACAACAAGACAGAAGAGAGACAAACCAAGGAGTCGATCCCATTCACAATTGCAACCAAAACCAGAAGATACCTAGGAATAAATTGAACCAAAGAGGCAAAGGATCAGTACTCAGAAATCTACAGAATACTCAGGAATGAAATTGAAGAAGACACAAAGAAATGGAAAAACGTTCCATGCTCATGGATTGGGAGAACCAACATTGTGAAGAGGTCAATGCTCCCTATAGCAATCTACACATTCAATGCAATCCCCATCAAAATACCATCCACTTTTTTCAAAGGAATGGAACAAATAATCCTAAATTTTGAATGGAACCAGAAGAGACCCCGAAGAGCCAGAGGAATATTGAAAAAGAAGAGCAAAGCGGGCGGCATCACAATTCTGGACTTCGAGCGCTATGACAAAGCTGTCCTCATCAAGACAGTATGGTACTGGCACAAAAACAGACACATAGATCCATGGAACAGAATCGAGAGCCCAGAAATGGACCCTCAACTCTATGGTCAACTTACCTTTGACAAAGCAGGAAAGAATGTCCAATGGCAAAAAGACAGCCTCTTCAACAACGGGTGTTGGGAAAATTGGACAGCCACATGCAGAAGAATGACACTGGACCATTTCCATACACCACACACAAAAATAGGCTCCAAATGCGTGAAAGACCTCACTGTGAGACAGGAGTCCATCAAAATCCTAAAGGAGAACACAGGTAGCAAGCTCTTCGACGTCAGCCGCAGGAACTTCTTCCTAGACACATCACCAAAGGCACGGGAAGCCAGGGCCAAAATGAACTATTGGGATTTCATCAAGATAAAAAGCTTTGGCACAGCAAAAGGAACAGTCCACAAAACCAAAAGACACCCGACACAATGGGAGAAAATATTTGCAAATGACATATCAGATAAAGGGCTACTATCCAAAATCTATAAAGAACTTATCGAACTCAACAGCCAAAGAACAAATAACCCAATCAACAAATGCCAGAAGCCATGAACAGACATTTTTCCAAAGAAGACATCCAAATGGCCAACAGGCACATGAAAAAGTGCTCAACACGGCTCGGCATCAGGGAAATCCAAATCAAATCCTCAATGAGACACCACCTCACACACGTCAGAAGGGCTAAAATTAACATGTCAGGGAACGACAGATGTTGGCGGGGATGTGGAGAAAGGGGAACCCTCCTACAGTGTTCGTGGGAATGCAAGCTGGCGCAACCCCTCTGGAAAACAGTATGGAGGTTCCTCAAACAGTTGAAATTAGAGCTACCATTCGATCCAGCAATGGCACTCCTGGGTATTTACCCGAAAGATACAAAGGTAGGGACCCGAAGCGGTACGTGCACCCCATTGTTTATAGCAGCAATGTCCACAATAGCCAAACTGTGGAAAGAGCCAAGATGTCCATCGACAGAGGAATGGATAAAGAAGAGGTGGTATACATATACACAATGGAATATTATGCAGCCATCCAAAGGAATGAGATCTTGCCATGTGCAACGACGTGGATGGAACAGGAGGGTCCGATGATTAGTGAAATACGTCAATGAGAGAAAGACATGTATCATATGACCTCACTGACATGAGGAATTCTTAATGTCAGGAACAAACTGAGGGTTGCTGGAGTGGTCGGGGGTGGGAGGGATGGGGTGGCTGGGTGATAGACATTGGGGAGGGTATGAGCTACGGTGAGCGCTGTGAATTGTGTAAGACTGTTGAATCACAGATCTGTACTTCTGAAACAAATAACGCAACATATTTTAAGAATAAAGAAAAAGGAGAAGATAGCAGGAGAGGAAGAATGAAGGGGAGTTAGTCAGAGGGGGAGACGAACCAGGAGAGATGATGGACTCTGAAAAACAAACTGAGGTTTCAAGACGGGAGGTGGGTAGGGGGATGGGTTAGCCTGGTGATGGGTATTAAAGAGGGCACATTCCGCATGGAGCACTGTGTGTTAGGAACAAACAATGAATCATGGAACACTACACCAAAACAAATGATGTAGTACATGGTGATTAACAAAGCAATAAAAATCAAAGACTGTAATAAGAGATGAAGAAGGACACTATGTCCTACTTAAAGGGTCTATCCAACAAGAAGATCTAACAATTGTAAATATCTATGCCCCGAACATGGGAGCATCCAATTATATAAGGCAATTAATAAGAAAAGCAAAGAAACACATTGACAACCATACAATAATAGTGGGGCACTTTAACACCCCCCTGACTGAAATGGCCAGATCATCTAAGCAAAAGATCAACAAGGAAATAAAGACTTGCAATGACACACTGGAGCAAATGGACTTCACAGACATATGCAGAACGTTCCATCCCAAAGCAACGGAATACACTTTCTTCTCTAGTGCCCATGGAACATTCTCCAGAATGGATCACATCCTAGGTCCCAAATCAGGTCTCAACCGGTACCAAAAGATTGGCATCATTCCCTGCACATTTTCAGACCACAATGGTTTGAAACTAGAACTCAATCACAAGAGGAAAGTCGGAAAGACCTCAAATACATGGAGGCTAAAGAGCCTCCTACTAAAGAATGAATGGGTCAACCAGGAAATTAAAGAAGATTTTAAAAAACTCATGGAAACCAATGAAAATGAAAACACAACTGCCCAAAATCGTTGGGATACACCCACGGCAGTCCTGCGAGGAAAGTACATATCAATACAAGGCTTTGTCAAGAAACAAGAAAGGTCTCAAATACACAACCTAACCCTACACCTAAAGGAGCTGGAGAAAGAACGGCAAAGAAAGCCTAAACCCAGCAGGAGAAGAGAAATCATGAAGATCAGAGCAGAAATCAATGAACTAGAACCCAAAAGAACAGGAGAAGAGATCAACGGAACTAGGAGCTGGTTCTTTGAAAGAATTCACAAGGTTGATAAACCCCTGGCCAGGCTGATCAAAAAGAAAAGAGAAATGACCCAAATCAACAAAATCAGGAATGAAAGAGGAGAGATCACAACCAACACCAAAGAAATACAAACAATGATAAGAACATAATATGAGCAACCCTATGGCAGCAAATTAGATAACCTGGAAGAAATGGGTGCCTTCCTAGAGATGTGTCAACTACCAAAACTGACCCAGGAAGAAATAGAAAACCTAAAGTGTCCTATAACCACGAAGGCAATTGAAGCAGTCATCAAAAATCTCCCAAGAACCAAAGCCCAGGGCCAGGTGGCTTCCCAGGGGAATTCTATCAGACATTTAAAGAAGAAATAATACCTAGTCTCCTGAAACGGTTCCCAAAGGTAGAAAGGCAAGGAAAACTTCCAAACTCATTTTACGAGGCCACCGTTACCTTGATCCCCAAACCAGACAAAGATCCAATCAAAAAGGAGAATTACAGACCCATATCCTTGAAGAACATCGATGCAAAAATCCTCACCAAAATACTAGCCAAGAGGATCCAACAGTACATTAAAAGGACTATTCACCACGACCAAGTGGGATTTATCCCTGGGCCGCAAGGCTGGTTCAACATCCGCAAATCAATCAACGTGATAAAATACATTCACAAAAGAAAGAACAAGAATCATAGGATCCTCTCAATAGATGCAGAAAAAGCATTTGACAAAGTACAGCACCCTTTCTTGATCAAAACTCTTCAGAGTATAGGGACAGAGGGTACATACCTCAATATCATAAAAGCCATCTACGAAAAACCTACAGCGAATACCATTCTCAATGGGGAAAAGCTGAGAGCTTTTCCCCTAAGGTCAGGAACGCGGCAGGGAGAGCCACTCTCACCACTGCTACTCAACATAGTATTCGAAGTCCTAGCCACAGCAATCAGACAACAAAAAGAAATCAAAGGCATCCCAATCGGCAGAGAGGAAGTCAAACTCTCACTCTTTGCAGATGATATGATACTTTATGTGGAAAACCCAAAAGACTCCACCCCAAAACTGCTAGAACTCACACAGGAATTCAGTCAAGGAGCAGGCTATAAAATCAATGCACAGAAATCAGTGGCATTCCTCTACACCAACAACAAGACAGAAGAGAGACAAACCAAGGAGTCGATCCCATTCACAATTGCACCCAAAACCAGAAGATACCTAGGAATAAATTGAACCAAAGAGGCAAAGGATCAGTACTCAGAAATCTACAGAATACTCAGGAATGAAATTGAAGAAGACACAAAGAAATGGAAAAACGTTCCATGCTCATGGATTGGGAGAACCAACATTGTGAAGAGGTCAATGCTCCCTAGAGCAATCTACACATTCAATGCAATCCCCATCAAAATACCATCCACTTTTTTCAAAGGAATGGAACAAATAATCCTAAATTTTGAATGGAACCAGAAGAGACCCCGAATAGCCAGAGGAGTATTGAAAAAGAAGAGCAAAGCGGGCGGCATCACAATTCTGGACTTCGAGCGCTATGACAAAGCTGTCCTCATCAAGACAGTATGGTACTGGCACAAAAAGAGACACATAGATCCATGGAACAGAATCGAGAGCCCAGAAATGGACCCTCAACTCTATGGTCAACTTACCTTTGACAAAGCAGGAAAGAATGTCCAATGGCAAAAAGACAGCCTCTTCAACAACGGGTGTTGGGAAAATTGGACAGCCACATGCAGAAGAATGACACTGGACCATTTCCATACACCACACACAAAAATAGGCTCCAAATGCGTGAAAGACCTCACTGTGAGACAGGAGTCCATCAAAATCCTAAAGGAGAACACAGGTAGCAAGCTCTTCGACGTCAGCCGCAGCAACTTCTTCCTAGACACATCACCAAAGGCACGGGAAGCCAGGGCCAAAATGAACTATTGGGATTTCATCAAGATAAAAAGCTTTGGCACAGCAAAAGAAACAGTCCACAAAACCAAAAGACACCCGACACAATGGGAGAAGATATTTGCAAATGACATATCAGATAAAGGGCTACTATCCAAAATCTATAAAGAACTTATCGAACTCAACAGCCAAAGAACAAATAACCCAATCAACAAATGGGCAGAAGCCATGAACAGACATTTTTCCAAAGAAGACATCCAAATGGCCAACAGGCACAAGAAAAAGTGCTCAACACGGCTCGGCATCAGGGAAATCCAAATCAAATCCTCAATGAGATACCACCTCACACCCGTCAGAAGGGCTAAAATTAAGAAGTCAGGGAACGACAGATGTTGGCGGGGATGTGGAGAAAGGGGAACCCTCCTACAGTGTTGGTGGGAATGCAAGCTGGCGCAACCCCTCTGGAAAACAGTATGGAGGTTCCTCAAACAGTTGAAATTAGAGCTACCATTCGATCCAGCAATGGCACTCCTGGGTATTTACCCCAAAGATACAAAGGTAGGGACCCGAAGCGGTACGTGCCCCCCATTGTTTATAGCAGCAATGTCCACAGTAGCCAAACTGTGGAAAGAGCCAAGATGTCCATCGACAGAGGAATGGATAAAGAAGAGGTGGTATACATATACACAATGGAATATTATGCAGCCATCCAAAGGAATGAGATCTTGCCATGTGCAACGACGTGGATGGAACAGGAGGGTCCGATGATTAGTGAAATACGTCAATCAGAGAAAGACATGTATCATATGACCTCACTGACATGAGGAATTCTTAATGTCAGGAACAAACTGAGGGTTGCTGGAGTGGTCGGGGGTGGGAGGGATGGGGTGGCTGGGTGATAGGCATTGGGGAGGGTATGAGCTACGGTGAGCGCTGTGAATTGTGTAAGACTGTTGAATCACAGATCTGTACTTCTGAAACAAATAACGCAACATATTTTAAGAATAAAGAAAAAGGAGAAGATAGCAGGAGAGGAAGAATGAAGGGGAGTTAGTCAGAGAGGGAGACGAACCAGGAGAGATGATGGACTCTGAAAAACAAACTGAGGTTTCAAGACGGGAGGTGGGTAGGGGGATGGGTTAGCCTGGTGATGGGTATTAAAGAGGGCACATTCCGCATGGAGCACTGTGTGTTAGGAACAAACAATGAATCATGGAACACTACACCAAAACAAATGATGTAGTACATGGTGATTAACAAAGCAATAAAAATCAAAGTCTGTAATAAGAGATGAAGAAGGACACTATGTCCTACTTAAAGGGTCTATCCAACAAGAAGATCTAACAATTGTAAATATCTATGCCCCGAACATGGGAGCATCCAATTATATAAGGCAATTAATAAGAAAAGCAAAGAAACACATTGACAACAATACAATAATAGTGGGGCACTTTAACACCCCCCTGACTGAAATGGCCAGATCATCTAAGCAAAAGATCAACAAGGAAATAAAGACTTGAAATGACACACTGGAGCAAATGGACCTCACAGACATATGCAGAACGTTCCATCCCAAAGCAACGGAATACACTTTCTTCTCTAGTGCCCATGGAACATTCTCCAGAATGGATCACATCCTAGGTCCCAAATCAGGTCTCAACCGGTACCAAAAGATTGGGATCATTCCCTGCACATTTTCAGACCACAATGCTTTGAAACTAGAACTCAATCACAAGAGGAAAGTCGGAAAGACCTCAAATACATGGAGGCTAAAGAGCCTCCTACTAAAGAATGAATGGGTCAACCAGGAAATTAAAGAAGATTTTAAAAAACTCATGGAAACCAATGAAAATGAAAACACAACTGCCCAAAATCGTTGGGATACACCCACGGCAGTCCTGCGAGGAAAGTACATATCAATACAAGCCTTTGTCAAGAAACAAGAAAGGTCTCAAATACACAACCTAACCCTACACCTAAAGGAGCTGGAGAAAGAACGGTAAAGAAAGCCTAAACCCAGCAGGAGAAGAGTAATCATGAAGATCAGAGCAGAAATCAATGAACTAGAACCCAAAAGAACAGGAGAACAGATCAACGGAACTAGGAGCTGGTTCTTTGAAAGAATTCACAAGGTTGATAAACCCCTGGCCAGGCTGATCAAAAAGAAAAGAGAAATGACCCAAATCAACAAAATCAGGAATAAAAGAGGAGAGATCACAACCAACACCAAAGAAATACAAACAATGATAAGAACATAATATGAGCAACCCTATGGCAGCAAATTAGATAACCTGGAAGAAATGGGTGCCTTCCTAGAGATGTGTCAACTACCAAAACTGACCCAGGAAGAAATAGAAAACCTAAAGTGTCCTATAACCACGAAGGCAATTGAAGCAGTCATCAAAAATCTCCCAAGAAACCAAAGCCCAGGGCCAGGTGGCTTCCCAGGGGAATTCTATCAGACATTTAAAGAAGAAATAATACCTAGTCTCCTGAAACGGTTCCCAAAGGTAGAAAGGAAAGGAAAACTTCCAAACTCATTTTACGAGGCCACCGTTACCTTGATCCCCAAACCAGACAAAGATCCCATCAAAAAGGAGAATTACAGACCCATATCCTTGATGAACATCGATGCAAAAATCCTCACCAAAATACTAGCCAAGAGGATCCAACAGTACATTAAAAGGACTATTCACCACGACCAAGTGGGATTTATCCCTGGGCCGCAAGGCTGGTTCAACATCCGCAAATCAATCAACGTGATAAAATACATTCACAAAAGAAAGAACAAGAATCATAGGATCCTCTCAATAGATGCAGAAAAAGCATTTGACAAAGTACAGCACCCTTTCTTGATCAAAACTCTTCAGAGTATAGGGACAGAGGGTACATACCTCAATATCATAAAAGCCATCTACGAAAAACCTACAGCGAATATCATTCTCAATGGGGAAAAGCTGAGAGCTTTTCCCCTAAGGTCAGGAACGCGGCAGGGAGAGCCACTCTCACCACTGCTACTCAACATAGTATTCGAAGTCCTAGCCACAGCAATCAGACAACAAAAAGAAATCAAAGGCATCCCAATCGGCAGAGAGGAAGTCAAACTCTCACTCTTTGCAGATGATATGATACTTTATGTGGAAAACCCCAAAGACTCCACCCCAAAACTGCTAGAACTCACACAGGAATTCAGTCAAGGAGCAGGCTATAAAATCAATGCACAGAAATCAGTGGCATTCCTCTACACCAACAACAAGACAGAAGAGAGACAAATCAAGGAGTCGATCCCATTCACAATTGCACCCAAAACCATAAGATACCTAGGAATAAATTGAACCAAAGAGGCAAAGGATCTGTACTCAGAAATCTACAGAATACTCAGGAATGAAATTGAAGAAGACACAAAGAAATGGAAAAACGTTCCATGCTCATGGATTGGGAGAACCAACATTGTGAAGAGGTCAATGCTCCCTAGAGCAATCTACACATTCAATGCAATCCCCATCAAAATACCATTCACTTTTTTCAAAGGAATGGAACAAATAATCCCAAATTTTGAATGGAACCAGAAGAGACCCCGAATAGCCAGAGGAGTATTGAAAAAGAAGAGCAAAGCGGGCGGCATCACAATTCTGGACTTCGAGCGCTATGACAAAGCTGTCCTCATCAAGACAGTATGGTACTGGCACAAAAACAGACACATAGATCCATGGAACAGAACCGAGAGCCCAGAAATGGACCCTCAACTCTATGGTCAACTTACCTTTGACAAAGCAGGAAAGAATGTCCAATGGCAAAAAGACAGCCTCTTCAACAACGTGTGTTGGGAAAATTGGACAGCCACATGCAGAAGAATGACACTGGACCATTTCCATACACCACACACAAAAATAGAATCCAAATGCGAGAAAGACCTCACTGTGAGACAGGAGACCATGAAAATCCTAAAGGAGAACCCAGGTAGCAAGCTCTTCGACGTCAGCCGCAGCAACTTCTTCCTAGAAACATCACCAAAGGCACGGGAAGCCAGGGCCAAAATGAACTATTGGGATTTCATCAAGATAAAAAGCTTTGGCACAGCAAAAGAAACAGTCCACAAAACCAAAAGACACCCGACACAATGGGAGAAAATATTTGCAAATGACATATCAGATAAAGGGCTACTATCCAAAATCTATAAAGAACTTATCGAACTCAACAGCCAAATAACAAATAACCCAATCAACAAATGGGCAGAAGCCATGAACAGACATTTTTCCAAAGAAGACATCCAAATGGCCAACAGGCACATGAAAAAGTGCTCAACACGGCTCGGCATCAGGGAATTCCAAATCAAATCCTCAATGAGATACCACCTCACACCCGTCAGAAGGGCTAAAATTAACAAGTCAGGGAACGACAGATGTTGGCGGGGATGTGGAGAAAGGGGAACCCTCCTACAGTGTTGGTGGGAATGCAAGCTGGCGCAACCCCTCTGGAAAACAGTATGGAGGTTCCTCAAACAGTTGAAATTAGAGCTACCATTCGATCCAGCAATGGCACTCCTGGGTATTTACCCCAAAGATACAAAGGTAGGGACCCGAACCGGTACGTGCACCCCATTGTTTATAGCAGCAATGTCCACAGTAGCGAAACTGTGGAAAGAGCCAAGATGTCCATCGACAGAGGAATGGATAAAGAAGAGGTGGTATACATATACACAATGGAATATTATGCAGCCATCCAAAGGAATGAGATCTTGCCATGTGCAACGACGTGGATGGAACAGGAGGGTCCGATGATTAGTGAAATACGTCAATCAGAGAAAGACATGTATCATATGACCTCACTGATATGAGGAATTCTTAATGCCAGGAACAAACTGAGGGTTGCTGGAGTGGTCGGGGGTGGGAGGGATGGGGTGGCTGGGTGATAGACATTGGGGAGGGTATGAGCTACGGTGAGTGCTGTGAATTGTGTAAGACTGTTGAATCACAGATCTGTACATCTGAAACAAATAACGCAACATATTTTAAGAATAAAGAAAAAGGAGAAGATAGCAGGAGAGGAAGAATGAAGGGGAGATAGTCAGACGGGGAGACGAACCAGGAGAGATGATGGACTCTGAAAAACAAACTGAGGTTTCAAGACGGGAGGTGGGTAGGGGGATGGGTTAGCCTGGTGATGGGTATTAAAGAGGGCACATTCCGCATGGAGCACCGTGTGATAGGAACAAACTATGAATCATGGAACACTACACCAAAACAAATGATGTAGTACATGGTGATTAACAAAGCAATAAAAAACAAAGACTGTAATAAGAGATGAAGAAGGACACTATGTCCTACTTAAAGGGTCTATCCAACAAGAAGATCTAACAATTGTAAATATCTATGCCCCGAACATGGGAGCATCCAATTATATAAGGCAATTAATAAGAAAAGCAAAGAAACACATTGACAACCATACAATAATAGTGGGGCACTTTAACACCCCCCTGACTGAAATGGCCAGATCATCTAAGCAAAAGATCAACAAGGAAATAAAGACTTGCAATGACACACTGGAGCAAATGGACTTCACAGACATATGCAGAACGTTCCATCCAAAAGCAACGGAATACACTTTCTTCTCTAGTGCCCATGGAACATTCTCCAGAATGGATCACATCCTAGGTCCCAAATCAGGTCTCAACCGGTACCAAAAGATTGGCATCATTCCCTGCACATTTTCAGACCACAATGGTTTGAAACTAGAACTCAATCACAAGAGGAAAGTCGGAAAGACCTCAAATACATGGAGGCTAAAGAGCCTCCTACTAAAGAATGAATGGGTCAACCAGGAAATTAAAGAAGATTTTAAAAAACTCATGGAAACCAATGAAAATGAAAACACAACTGCCCAAAATCGTTGGGATACACCCACGGCAGTCCTGCGAGGAAAGTACATATCAATACAAGCCTTTGTCAAGGAACAAGAAAGGTCTCAAATACACAACCTAACCCTACACCTAAAGGAGCTGGAGAAAGAACGGTAAAGAAAGCCTAAACCCAGCAGGAGAAGAGAAATCATGAAGATCAGAGCAGAAATCAATGAACTAGAACCCAAAAGAACAGGAGAACAGATCAACGGAACTAGGAGCTGGTTCTTTGAAAGAATTCACAAGGTTGATAAACCCCTGGCCAGGCTGATCAAAAAGAAAAGAGAAATGACCCAAATCAACAAAATCAGGAATAAAAGAGGAGAGATCACAACCAACACCAAAGAAATACAAACAATGATAAGAACATAATATGAGCAACCCTATGGCAGCAAATTAGATAACCTGGAAGAAATGGGTGCCTTCCTAGAGATGTGTCAACTACCAAAACTGACCCAGGAAGAAATAGAAAACCTAAAGTGTCCTATAACCACGAAGGCAATTGAAGCAGTCATCAAAAATCTCCCAAGAAACCAAAGCCCAGGGCCAGGTGGCTTCCCAGGGGAATTCTATCAGACATTTAAAGAAGAAATAATACCTAGTCTCCTGAAACGGTTCCCAAAGGTAGAAAGGAAAGGAAAACTTCCAAACTCATTTTACGAGGCCACCGTTACCTTGATCCCCAAACCAGACAAAGATCCCATCAAAAAGGAGAATTACAGACCAATATCCTTGATGAACATCGATGCAAAAATCCTCACCAAAATACTAGCCAAGAGGATCCAACAGTACATTAAAAGGACTATTCACCACGACCAAGTGGGATTTATCCCTGGGCCGCAAGGCTGGTTCAACATCCGCAAATCAATCAACGTGATAAAATACATTCACAAAAGAAAGAACAAGAATCATAGGATCCTCTCAATAGATGCAGAAAAAGCATTTGACAAAGTACAGCACCCTTTCTTGATCAAAACTCTTCAGAGTATAGGGACAGAGGGTACATACCTCAATATCATAAAAGCCATCTACGAAAAACCTACAGCGAATATCATTCTCAATGGGGAAAAGCTGAGAGCTTTTCCCCTAAGGTCAGGAACGCGGCAGGGAGAGCCACTCTCACCACTGCTACTCAACATAGTATTCGAAGTCCTAGCCACAGCAATCAGACAACAAAAAGAAATCAAAGGCATCCCAATCGGCAGAGAGGAAGTCAAACTCTCACTCTTTGCAGATGATATGATACTTTATGTGGAAAACCCCAAAGACTCCACCCCAAAACTGCTAGAACTCACACAGGAATTCAGTCAAGGAGCAGGCTATAAAATCAATGCACAGAAATCAGTGGCATTCCTCTACACCAACAACAAGACAGAAGAGAGACAAACCAAGGAGTCGATCCCATTCACAATTGCAACCAAAACCAGAAGATACCTAGGAATAAATTGAACCAAAGAGGCAAAGGATCAGTACTCAGAAATCTACAGAATACTCAGGAATGAAATTGAAGAAGACACAAAGAAATGGAAAAACGTTCCATGCTCATGGATTGGGAGAACCAACATTGTGAAGAGGTCAATGCTCCCTATAGCAATCTACACATTCAATGCAATCCCCATCAAAATACCATCCACTTTTTTCAAAGGAATGGAACAAATAATCCTAAATTTTGAATGGAACCAGAAGAGACCCCGAAGAGCCAGAGGAATATTGAAAAAGAAGAGCAAAGCGGGCGGCATCACAATTCTGGACTTCGAGCGCTATGACAAAGCTGTCCTCATCAAGACAGTATGGTACTGGCACAAAAACAGACACATAGATCCATGGAACAGAATCGAGAGCCCAGAAATGGACCCTCAACTCTATGGTCAACTTACCTTTGACAAAGCAGGAAAGAATGTCCAATGGCAAAAAGACAGCCTCTTCAACAACGGGTGTTGGGAAAATTGGACAGCCACATGCAGAAGAATGACACTGGACCATTTCCATACACCACACACAAAAATAGGCTCCAAATGCGTGAAAGACCTCACTGTGAGACAGGAGTCCATCAAAATCCTAAAGGAGAACACAGGTAGCAAGCTCTTCGACGTCAGCCGCAGGAACTTCTTCCTAGACACATCACCAAAGGCACGGGAAGCCAGGGCCAAAATGAACTATTGGGATTTCATCAAGATAAAAAGCTTTGGCACAGCAAAAGGAACAGTCCACAAAACCAAAAGACACCCGACACAATGGGAGAAAATATTTGCAAATGACATATCAGATAAAGGGCTACTATCCAAAATCTATAAAGAACTTATCGAACTCAACAGCCAAAGAACAAATAACCCAATCAACAAATGCCAGAAGCCATGAACAGACATTTTTCCAAAGAAGACATCCAAATGGCCAACAGGCACATGAAAAAGTGCTCAACACGGCTCGGCATCAGGGAAATCCAAATCAAATCCTCAATGAGACACCACCTCACACACGTCAGAAGGGCTAAAATTAACATGTCAGGGAACGACAGATGTTGGCGGGGATGTGGAGAAAGGGGAACCCTCCTACAGTGTTCGTGGGAATGCAAGCTGGCGCAACCCCTCTGGAAAACAGTATGGAGGTTCCTCAAACAGTTGAAATTAGAGCTACCATTCGATCCAGCAATGGCACTCCTGGGTATTTACCCGAAAGATACAAAGGTAGGGACCCGAAGCGGTACGTGCACCCCATTGTTTATAGCAGCAATGTCCACAATAGCCAAACTGTGGAAAGAGCCAAGATGTCCATCGACAGAGGAATGGATAAAGAAGAGGTGGTATACATATACACAATGGAATATTATGCAGCCATCCAAAGGAATGAGATCTTGCCATGTGCAACGACGTGGATGGAACAGGAGGGTCCGATGATTAGTGAAATACGTCAATGAGAGAAAGACATGTATCATATGACCTCACTGACATGAGGAATTCTTAATGTCAGGAACAAACTGAGGGTTGCTGGAGTGGTCGGGGGTGGGAGGGATGGGGTGGCTGGGTGATAGACATTGGGGAGGGTATGAGCTACGGTGAGCGCTGTGAATTGTGTAAGACTGTTGAATCACAGATCTGTACTTCTGAAACAAATAACGCAACATATTTTAAGAATAAAGAAAAAGGAGAAGATAGCAGGAGAGGAAGAATGAAGGGGAGTTAGTCAGAGGGGGAGACGAACCAGGAGAGATGATGGACTCTGAAAAACAAACTGAGGTTTCAAGACGGGAGGTGGGTAGGGGGATGGGTTAGCCTGGTGATGGGTATTAAAGAGGGCACATTCCGCATGGAGCACTGTGTGTTAGGAACAAACAATGAATCATGGAACACTACACCAAAACAAATGATGTAGTACATGGTGATTAACAAAGCAATAAAAATCAAAGACTGTAATAAGAGATGAAGAAGGACACTATGTCCTACTTAAAGGGTCTATCCAACAAGAAGATCTAACAATTGTAAATATCTATGCCCCGAACATGGGAGCATCCAATTATATAAGGCAATTAATAAGAAAAGCAAAGAAACACATTGACAACCATACAATAATAGTGGGGCACTTTAACACCCCCCTGACTGAAATGGCCAGATCATCTAAGCAAAAGATCAACAAGGAAATAAAGACTTGCAATGACACACTGGAGCAAATGGACTTCACAGACATATGCAGAACGTTCCATCCCAAAGCAACGGAATACACTTTCTTCTCTAGTGCCCATGGAACATTCTCCAGAATGGATCACATCCTAGGTCCCAAATCAGGTCTCAACCGGTACCAAAAGATTGGCATCATTCCCTGCACATTTTCAGACCACAATGGTTTGAAACTAGAACTCAATCACAAGAGGAAAGTCGGAAAGACCTCAAATACATGGAGGCTAAAGAGCCTCCTACTAAAGAATGAATGGGTCAACCAGGAAATTAAAGAAGATTTTAAAAAACTCATGGAAACCAATGAAAATGAAAACACAACTGCCCAAAATCGTTGGGATACACCCACGGCAGTCCTGCGAGGAAAGTACATATCAATACAAGGCTTTGTCAAGAAACAAGAAAGGTCTCAAATACACAACCTAACCCTACACCTAAAGGAGCTGGAGAAAGAACGGCAAAGAAAGCCTAAACCCAGCAGGAGAAGAGAAATCATGAAGATCAGAGCAGAAATCAATGAACTAGAACCCAAAAGAACAGGAGAAGAGATCAACGGAACTAGGAGCTGGTTCTTTGAAAGAATTCACAAGGTTGATAAACCCCTGGCCAGGCTGATCAAAAAGAAAAGAGAAATGACCCAAATCAACAAAATCAGGAATGAAAGAGGAGAGATCACAACCAACACCAAAGAAATACAAACAATGATAAGAACATAATATGAGCAACCCTATGGCAGCAAATTAGATAACCTGGAAGAAATGGGTGCCTTCCTAGAGATGTGTCAACTACCAAAACTGACCCAGGAAGAAATAGAAAACCTAAAGTGTCCTATAACCACGAAGGCAATTGAAGCAGTCATCAAAAATCTCCCAAGAACCAAAGCCCAGGGCCAGGTGGCTTCCCAGGGGAATTCTATCAGACATTTAAAGAAGAAATAATACCTAGTCTCCTGAAACGGTTCCCAAAGGTAGAAAGGCAAGGAAAACTTCCAAACTCATTTTACGAGGCCACCGTTACCTTGATCCCCAAACCAGACAAAGATCCAATCAAAAAGGAGAATTACAGACCCATATCCTTGAAGAACATCGATGCAAAAATCCTCACCAAAATACTAGCCAAGAGGATCCAACAGTACATTAAAAGGACTATTCACCACGACCAAGTGGGATTTATCCCTGGGCCGCAAGGCTGGTTCAACATCCGCAAATCAATCAACGTGATAAAATACATTCACAAAAGAAAGAACAAGAATCATAGGATCCTCTCAATAGATGCAGAAAAAGCATTTGACAAAGTACAGCACCCTTTCTTGATCAAAACTCTTCAGAGTATAGGGACAGAGGGTACATACCTCAATATCATAAAAGCCATCTACGAAAAACCTACAGCGAATACCATTCTCAATGGGGAAAAGCTGAGAGCTTTTCCCCTAAGGTCAGGAACGCGGCAGGGAGAGCCACTCTCACCACTGCTACTCAACATAGTATTCGAAGTCCTAGCCACAGCAATCAGACAACAAAAAGAAATCAAAGGCATCCCAATCGGCAGAGAGGAAGTCAAACTCTCACTCTTTGCAGATGATATGATACTTTATGTGGAAAACCCAAAAGACTCCACCCCAAAACTGCTAGAACTCACACAGGAATTCAGTCAAGGAGCAGGCTATAAAATCAATGCACAGAAATCAGTGGCATTCCTCTACACCAACAACAAGACAGAAGAGAGACAAACCAAGGAGTCGATCCCATTCACAATTGCACCCAAAACCAGAAGATACCTAGGAATAAATTGAACCAAAGAGGCAAAGGATCAGTACTCAGAAATCTACAGAATACTCAGGAATGAAATTGAAGAAGACACAAAGAAATGGAAAAACGTTCCATGCTCATGGATTGGGAGAACCAACATTGTGAAGAGGTCAATGCTCCCTAGAGCAATCTACACATTCAATGCAATCCCCATCAAAATACCATCCACTTTTTTCAAAGGAATGGAACAAATAATCCTAAATTTTGAATGGAACCAGAAGAGACCCCGAATAGCCAGAGGAGTATTGAAAAAGAAGAGCAAAGCGGGCGGCATCACAATTCTGGACTTCGAGCGCTATGACAAAGCTGTCCTCATCAAGACAGTATGGTACTGGCACAAAAAGAGACACATAGATCCATGGAACAGAATCGAGAGCCCAGAAATGGACCCTCAACTCTATGGTCAACTTACCTTTGACAAAGCAGGAAAGAATGTCCAATGGCAAAAAGACAGCCTCTTCAACAACGGGTGTTGGGAAAATTGGACAGCCACATGCAGAAGAATGACACTGGACCATTTCCATACACCACACACAAAAATAGGCTCCAAATGCGTGAAAGACCTCACTGTGAGACAGGAGTCCATCAAAATCCTAAAGGAGAACACAGGTAGCAAGCTCTTCGACGTCAGCCGCAGCAACTTCTTCCTAGACACATCACCAAAGGCACGGGAAGCCAGGGCCAAAATGAACTATTGGGATTTCATCAAGATAAAAAGCTTTGGCACAGCAAAAGAAACAGTCCACAAAACCAAAAGACACCCGACACAATGGGAGAAGATATTTGCAAATGACATATCAGATAAAGGGCTACTATCCAAAATCTATAAAGAACTTATCGAACTCAACAGCCAAAGAACAAATAACCCAATCAACAAATGGGCAGAAGCCATGAACAGACATTTTTCCAAAGAAGACATCCAAATGGCCAACAGGCACAAGAAAAAGTGCTCAACACGGCTCGGCATCAGGGAAATCCAAATCAAATCCTCAATGAGATACCACCTCACACCCGTCAGAAGGGCTAAAATTAAGAAGTCAGGGAACGACAGATGTTGGCGGGGATGTGGAGAAAGGGGAACCCTCCTACAGTGTTGGTGGGAATGCAAGCTGGCGCAACCCCTCTGGAAAACAGTATGGAGGTTCCTCAAACAGTTGAAATTAGAGCTACCATTCGATCCAGCAATGGCACTCCTGGGTATTTACCCCAAAGATACAAAGGTAGGGACCCGAAGCGGTACGTGCCCCCCATTGTTTATAGCAGCAATGTCCACAGTAGCCAAACTGTGGAAAGAGCCAAGATGTCCATCGACAGAGGAATGGATAAAGAAGAGGTGGTATACATATACACAATGGAATATTATGCAGCCATCCAAAGGAATGAGATCTTGCCATGTGCAACGACGTGGATGGAACAGGAGGGTCCGATGATTAGTGAAATACGTCAATCAGAGAAAGACATGTATCATATGACCTCACTGACATGAGGAATTCTTAATGTCAGGAACAAACTGAGGGTTGCTGGAGTGGTCGGGGGTGGGAGGGATGGGGTGGCTGGGTGATAGGCATTGGGGAGGGTATGAGCTACGGTGAGCGCTGTGAATTGTGTAAGACTGTTGAATCACAGATCTGTACTTCTGAAACAAATAACGCAACATATTTTAAGAATAAAGAAAAAGGAGAAGATAGCAGGAGAGGAAGAATGAAGGGGAGTTAGTCAGAGAGGGAGACGAACCAGGAGAGATGATGGACTCTGAAAAACAAACTGAGGTTTCAAGACGGGAGGTGGGTAGGGGGATGGGTTAGCCTGGTGATGGGTATTAAAGAGGGCACATTCCGCATGGAGCACTGTGTGTTAGGAACAAACAATGAATCATGGAACACTACACCAAAACAAATGATGTAGTACATGGTGATTAACAAAGCAATAAAAATCAAAGTCTGTAATAAGAGATGAAGAAGGACACTATGTCCTACTTAAAGGGTCTATCCAACAAGAAGATCTAACAATTGTAAATATCTATGCCCCGAACATGGGAGCATCCAATTATATAAGGCAATTAATAAGAAAAGCAAAGAAACACATTGACAACAATACAATAATAGTGGGGCACTTTAACACCCCCCTGACTGAAATGGCCAGATCATCTAAGCAAAAGATCAACAAGGAAATAAAGACTTGCAATGACACACTGGAGCAAATGGACCTCACAGACATATGCAGAACGTTCCATCCCAAAGCAACGGAATACACTTTCTTCTCTAGTGCCCATGGAACATTCTCCAGAATGGATCACATCCTAGGTCCCAAATCAGGTCTCAACCGGTACCAAAAGATTGGGATCATTCCCTGCACATTTTCAGACCACAATGCTTTGAAACTAGAACTCAATCACAAGAGGAAAGTCGGAAAGACCTCAAATACATGGAGGCTAAAGAGCCTCCTACTAAAGAATGAATGGGTCAACCAGGAAATTAAAGAAGATTTTAAAAAACTCATGGAAACCAATGAAAATGAAAACACAACTGCCCAAAATCGTTGGGATACACCCACGGCAGTCCTGCGAGGAAAGTACATATCAATACAAGCCTTTGTCAAGAAACAAGAAAGGTCTCAAATACACAACCTAACCCTACACCTAAAGGAGCTGGAGAAAGAACGGTAAAGAAAGCCTAAACCCAGCAGGAGAAGAGTAATCATGAAGATCAGAGCAGAAATCAATGAACTAGAACCCAAAAGAACAGGAGAACAGATCAACGGAACTAGGAGCTGGTTCTTTGAAAGAATTCACAAGGTTGATAAACCCCTGGCCAGGCTGATCAAAAAGAAAAGAGAAATGACCCAAATCAACAAAATCAGGAATAAAAGAGGAGAGATCACAACCAACACCAAAGAAATACAAACAATGATAAGAACATAATATGAGCAACCCTATGGCAGCAAATTAGATAACCTGGAAGAAATGGGTGCCTTCCTAGAGATGTGTCAACTACCAAAACTGACCCAGGAAGAAATAGAAAACCTAAAGTGTCCTATAACCACGAAGGCAATTGAAGCAGTCATCAAAAATCTCCCAAGAAACCAAAGCCCAGGGCCAGGTGGCTTCCCAGGGGAATTCTATCAGACATTTAAAGAAGAAATAATACCTAGTCTCCTGAAACGGTTCCCAAAGGTAGAAAGGAAAGGAAAACTTCCAAACTCATTTTACGAGGCCACCGTTACCTTGATCCCCAAACCAGACAAAGATCCCATCAAAAAGGAGAATTACAGACCCATATCCTTGATGAACATCGATGCAAAAATCCTCACCAAAATACTAGCCAAGAGGATCCAACAGTACATTAAAAGGACTATTCACCACGACCAAGTGGGATTTATCCCTGGGCCGCAAGGCTGGTTCAACATCCGCAAATCAATCAACGTGATAAAATACATTCACAAAAGAAAGAACAAGAATCATAGGATCCTCTCAATAGATGCAGAAAAAGCATTTGACAAAGTACAGCACCCTTTCTTGATCAAAACTCTTCAGAGTATAGGGACAGAGGGTACATACCTCAATATCATAAAAGCCATCTACGAAAAACCTACAGCGAATATCATTCTCAATGGGGAAAAGCTGAGAGCTTTTCCCCTAAGGTCAGGAACGCGGCAGGGAGAGCCACTCTCACCACTGCTACTCAACATAGTATTCGAAGTCCTAGCCACAGCAATCAGACAACAAAAAGAAATCAAAGGCATCCCAATCGGCAGAGAGGAAGTCAAACTCTCACTCTTTGCAGATGATATGATACTTTATGTGGAAAACCCCAAAGACTCCACCCCAAAACTGCTAGAACTCACACAGGAATTCAGTCAAGGAGCAGGCTATAAAATCAATGCACAGAAATCAGTGGCATTCCTCTACACCAACAACAAGACAGAAGAGAGACAAATCAAGGAGTCGATCCCATTCACAATTGCACCCAAAACCATAAGATACCTAGGAATAAATTGAACCAAAGAGGCAAAGGATCTGTACTCAGAAATCTACAGAATACTCAGGAATGAAATTGAAGAAGACACAAAGAAATGGAAAAACGTTCCATGCTCATGGATTGGGAGAACCAACATTGTGAAGAGGTCAATGCTCCCTAGAGCAATCTACACATTCAATGCAATCCCCATCAAAATACCATTCACTTTTTTCAAAGGAATGGAACAAATAATCCCAAATTTTGAATGGAACCAGAAGAGACCCCGAATAGCCAGAGGAGTATTGAAAAAGAAGAGCAAAGCGGGCGGCATCACAATTCTGGACTTCGAGCGCTATGACAAAGCTGTCCTCGTCAAGACAGTATGGTACTGGCACAAAAACAGACACATAGATCCATGGAACAGAACCGAGAGCCCAGAAATGGACCCTCAACTCTATGGTCAACTTACCTTTGACAAAGCAGGAAAGAATGTCCAATGGCAAAAAGACAGCCTCTTCAACAACGTGTGTTGGGAAAATTGGACAGCCACATGCAGAAGAATGACACTGGACCATTTCCATACACCACACACAAAAATAGAATCCAAATGCGAGAAAGACCTCACTGTGAGACAGGAGACCATGAAAATCCTAAAGGAGAACCCAGGTAGCAAGCTCTTCGACGTCAGCCGCAGCAACTTCTTCCTAGAAACATCACCAAAGGCACGGGAAGCCAGGGCCAAAATGAACTATTGGGATTTCATCAAGATAAAAAGCTTTGGCACAGCAAAAGAAACAGTCCACAAAACCAAAAGACACCCGACACAATGGGAGAAAATATTTGCAAATGACATATCAGATAAAGGGCTACTATCCAAAATCTATAAAGAACTTATCGAACTCAACAGCCAAATAACAAATAACCCAATCAACAAATGGGCAGAAGCCATGAACAGACATTTTTCCAAAGAAGACATCCAAATGGCCAACAGGCACATGAAAAAGTGCTCAACACGGCTCGGCATCAGGGAATTCCAAATCAAATCCTCAATGAGATACCACCTCACACCCGTCAGAAGGGCTAAAATTAACAAGTCAGGGAACGACAGATGTTGGCGGGGATGTGGAGAAAGGGGAACCCTCCTACAGTGTTGGTGGGAATGCAAGCTGGCGCAACCCCTCTGGAAAACAGTATGGAGGTTCCTCAAACAGTTGAAATTAGAGCTACCATTCGATCCAGCAATGGCACTCCTGGGTATTTACCCCAAAGATACAAAGGTAGGGACCCGAACCGGTACGTGCACCCCATTGTTTATAGCAGCAATGTCCACAGTAGCGAAACTGTGGAAAGAGCCAAGATGTCCATCGACAGAGGAATGGATAAAGAAGAGGTGGTATACATATACACAATGGAATATTATGCAGCCATCCAAAGGAAAGAGATCTTGCCATGTGCAACGACGTGGATGGAACAGGAGGGTCCGATGATTAGTGAAATACGTCAATCAGAGAAAGACATGTATCATATGACCTCACTGACATGAGGAATTCTTCATGTCAGGAACAAACTGAGGGTTGCTGGAGTGGTCGGGGGTGGGAGGGATGGGGTGGCTGGGTGATAGACATTGGGGAGGGTATGAGCTACGGTGAGCGCTGTGAATTGTGTAAGACTGTTGAATCACAGATCTGTACTTCTGAAACAATTAACGCAACATATTTTAAGAATAAAGAAAAAGGAGAAGATAGCAGGAGAGGAAGAATGAAGGGGAGTTAGTCAGAGGGGGAGACGAACCAGGAGAGATGATGGACTCTGAAAAACAAACTGAGGTTTCAAGACGGGAGGTGGGTAGGGGGATGGGTTAGCCTGGTGATGGGTATTAAAGAGGGCACATTCCGCATGGAGCACTGTGTGTTAGGAACAAACAATGAATCATGGAACACTACACCAAAACAAATGATGTAGTACATGGTGATTAACAAAGCAATAAAAATCAAAGACTGTAATAAGAGATGAAGAAGGACACTATGTCCTACTTAAAGGGTCTATCCAACAAGAAGATCTAACAATTGTAAATATCTATGCCCCGAACATGGGAGCATCCAATTATATAAGGCAATTAATAAGAAAAGCAAAGAAACACATTGACAACAATACAATAATAGTGGGGCACTTTAACACCCCCCTGACTGAAATGGCCAGATCATCTAAGCAAAAGATCAACAAGGAAATAAAGACTTGCAATGACACACTGGAGCAAATGGACCTCACAGACATATGCAGAACGTTCCATCCGAAAGCAACGGAATACACTTTCTTCTCTAGTGCCCATGGAACATTCTCCAGAATGGATCACATCCAAGGTCCCAAATCAGGTCTCAACCGGTACAAAAAGATTGGGATCATTCCCTGCACATTTTCAGACCACAATGCTTTGAAACTAGAACTCAATCACAAGAGGAAAGTCGGAAAGACCTCAAATACATGGAGGCTAAAGAGCCTCCTACTAAAGAATGAATGGGTCAACCAGGAAATTAAAGAAGATTTTAAAAAACTCATGGAAACCAATGAAAATGAAAACACAACTGCCCAAAATCGTTGGGATACACCCACGGCAGTCCTGCGAGGAAAGTACATATCAATACAAGCCTTTGTCAAGAAACAAGAAAGGTCTCAAATACACAACCTAACCCTACACCTAAAGGAGCTGGAGAAAGAACGGTAAAGAAAGCCTAAACCCAGCAGGAGAAGAGAAATCATGAAGATCAGAGCAGAAATCAATGAACTAGAACCCAAAAGAACAGGAGAACAGATCAACGGAACTAGGAGCTGGTTCTTTGAAAGAATTCACAAGGTTGATAAACCCCTGGCCAGGCTGATCAAAAAGAAAAGAGAAATGACCCAAATCAACAAAATCAGGAATAAAAGAGGAGAGATCACAACCAACACCAAAGAAATACAAACAATGATAAGAACATAATATGAGCAACCCTATGGCAGCAAATTAGATAACCTGGAAGAAATGGGTGCCTTCCTAGAGATGTGTCAACTACCAAAACTGACCCAGGAAGAAATAGAAAACCTAAAGTGTCCTATAACCACGAAGGCAATTGAAGCAGTCATCAAAAATCTCCCAAGAAACCAAAGCCCAGGGCCAGGTGGCTTCCCAGGGGAATTCTATCAGACATTTAAAGAAGAAATAATACCTAGTCTCCTGAAACGGTTCCCAAAGGTAGAAAGGAAAGGAAAACTTCCAAACTCATTTTACGAGGCCACCGTTACCTTGATCCCCAAACCAGACAAAGATCCCATCAAAAAGGAGAATTACAGACCCATATCCTTGATGAACATCGATGCAAAAATCCTCACCAAAATACTAGCCAAGAGGATCCAACAGTACATTAAAAGGACTATTCACCACGACCAAGTGGGATTTATCCCTGGGCCGCAAGGCTGGTTCAACATCCGCAAATCAATCAACGTGATAAAATACATTCACAAAAGAAAGAACAAGAATCATAGGATCCTCTCAATAGATGCAGAAAAAGCATTTGACAAAGTACAGCACCCTTTCTTGATCAAAACTCTTCAGAGTATAGGGACAGAGGGTACATAACTCAATATCATAAAAGCCATCTACGAAAAACCTACAGCGAATATCATTCTCAATGGGGAAAAGCTGAGAGCTTTTCCCCTAAGGTCAGGAACGCGGCAGGGAGAGCCACTCTCACCACTGCTACTCAACATAGTATTCGAAGTCCTAGCCACAGCAATCAGACAACAAAAAGAAATCAAAGGCATCCCAATCGGCAGAGAGGAAGTCAAACTCTCACTCTTTGCAGATGATATGATACTTTATGTGGAAAACCCAAAAGACTCCACCCCAAAACTGCTAGAACTCACACAGGAATTCAGTCAAGGAGCAGGCTATAAAATCAATGCACAGAAATCAGTGGCATTCCTCTACACCAACAACAAGACAGAAGAGAGACAAACCAAGGAGTCGATCCCATTCACAATTGCACCCAAAACCAGAAGATACCTAGGAATAAATTGAACCAAAGAGGCAAAGGATCAGTACTCAGAAATCTACAGAATACTCAGGAATGAAATTGAAGAAGACACAAAGAAATGGAAAAACGTTCCATGCTCATGGATTGGGAGAACCAACATTGTGAAGAGGTCAATGCTCCCTAGAGCAATCTACACATTCAATGCAATCCCCATCAAAATACCATCCACTTTTTTCAAAGGAATGGAACAAATAATCCTAAATTTTGAATGGAACCAGAAGAGACCCCGAATAGCCAGAGGAGTATTGAAAAAGAAGAGCAAAGCGGGCGGCATCACAATTCTGGACTTCGAGCGCTATGACAAAGCTGTCCTCATCAAGACAGTATGGTACTGGCACAAAAAGAGACACATAGATCCATGGAACAGAATCGAGAGCCCAGAAATGGACCCTCAACTCTATGTTCAACTTACCTTTGTCAAAGCGGGAAAGAATGTCCAAAGGCAAAAAGACAGCCTCTTCAACAACGGGTGTTGGGAAAATTGGACAGCCACATGCAGAAGAATGACACTGGACCATTTCCATACACCACACACAAAAATAGACTCCAAATGCGTGAAAGACCTCACTGTGAGACAGGAGTCCATCAAAATCCTAAAGGAGAACACAGGTAGCAAGCTCTTCGACGTCAGCCGCAGCAACTTCTTCCTACAAACATCACCAAAGGCACGGGAAGCCAGGGCCAAAATGAACTATTGGGATTTCATCAAGATAAAAAGCTTTGGCACAGCAAAAGAAACAGTCCACAAAACCAAAAGACACCCGACACAATGGGAGAAAATATTTGCAAATGACATATCAGATAAAGGGCTACTATCCAAAATCTATAAAGAACTTATCGAACTCAACAGCCAAAGAACAAATAACCCAATCAACAAATGGGCAGAAGCCATGAACAGACATTTTTCCAAAGAAGACATCCAAATGGCCAACAGGCACATGAAAAAGTGCTCAGCACGGCTCGGCATCAGGGAAATCCAAATCAAAACCTCAATGAGACACCACCTCACACCCGTCAGAAGGGCTAAAATTAACAAGTCAGGCAACGACAGATGTTGGCGGTGATGTGGAGAAAGGGGAACCCTCCTACAGTGTTGGTGGGAATGCAAGCTGGCGCAACCCCTCTGGAAAACAGTATGGAGGTTCCTCAAGCAGTTGAAATTAGAGCTACCATTCGATCCAGCAATGGCACTCCTGGGTATTTACCCCAAAGATACAAAGGTAGGGACCCGAAGCGGTACGTGCACCCCATTGTTTATAGCAGCAATGTCCACAATAGCCAAACTGTGGAAAGAGCCAAGATGTCCATCGACAGAGGAATGGATAAAGAAGAGGTGGTATACATATACACAATGGAATATTATGCAGCCATCCAAAGGAATGAGATCTTGCCATGTGCAACGACGTGGATGGAACAGGAGGGTCCGATGATTAGTGAAATACGTCAATCAGAGAAAGACATGTATCATATGACCTCACTGATATGAGGAATTCTTAATGTCAGGAACAAACTGAGGGTTGCTGGAGTGGTCGGGGGTGGGAGGGATGGGGTGGCTGGGTGATAGACATTGGGGAGGGTATGAGCTACGGTGAGTGCTGTGAATTGTGTAAGACTGTTGAATCACAGATCTGTACTTCTGAAACAAATAACGCAACATATTTTAAGAATAAAGAAAAAGGAGAAGATAGCAGGAGAGGAAGAATGAAGGGGAGATAGTCAGACGGGGAGACGAACCAGGAGAGATGATGGACTCTGAAAAACAAACTGAGGTTTCAAGACGGGAGGTGGGTAGGGGGATGGGTTAGCCTGGTGATGGGTATTAAAGAGGGCACATTCCGCATGGAGCACCGTGTGATAGGAACAAACTATGAATCATGGAACACTACACCAAAACAAATGATGTAGTACATGGTGATTAACAAAGCAATAAAAAACAAAGACTGTAATAAGAGATGAAGAAGGACACTATGTCCTACTTAAAGGGTCTATCCAACAAGAAGATCTAACAATTGTAAATATCTATGCCCCGAACATGGGAGCATCCAATTATATAAGGCAATTAATAAGAAAAGCAAAGAAACACATTGACAACCATACAATAATAGTGGGGCACTTTAACACCCCCCTGACTGAAATGGCCAGATCATCTAAGCAAAAGATCAACAAGGAAATAAAGACTTGCAATGACACACTGGAGCAAATGGACTTCACAGACATATGCAGAACGTTCCATCCCAAAGCAACGGAATACACTTTCTTCTCTAGTGCCCATGGAACATTCTCCAGAATGGATCACATCCTAGGTCCCAAATCAGGTCTCAACCGGTACCAAAAGATTGGCATCATTCCCTGCACATTTTCAGACCACAATGGTTTGAAACTAGAACTCAATCACAAGAGGAAAGTCGGAAAGACCTCAAATACATGGAGGCTAAAGAGCCTCCTACTAAAGAATGAATGGGTCAACCAGGAAATTAAAGAAGATTTTAAAAAACTCATGGAAAACAATGAAAATGAAAACACAACTGCCCAAAATCGTTGGGATACACCCACGGCAGTCCTGCGAGGAAAGTACATATCAATACAAGGCTTTGTCAAGAAACAAGAAAGGTCTCAAATACACAACCTAACCCTACACCTAAAGGAGCTGGAGAAAGAACGGCAAAGAAAGCCTAAACCCAGCAGGAGAAGAGAAATCATGAAGACCAGAGCAGAAATCAATGAACTAGAACCCAAAAGAACAGGAGAAGAGATCAACGGAACTAGGAGCTGGTTCTTTGAAAGAATTCACAAGGTTGATAAACCCCTGGCCAGGCTGATCAAAAAGAAAAGAGAAATGACCCAAATCAACAAAATCAGGAATGAAAGAGGAGAGATCACAACCAACACCAAAGAAATACAAACAATGATAAGAACATAATATGAGCAACCCTATGGCAGCAAATTAGATAACCTGGAAGAAATGGGTGCCTTCCTAGAGATGTGTCAACTACCAAAACTGACCCAGGAAGAAATAGAAAACCTAAAGTGTCCTATAACCAAGAAGGCAATTGAAGCAGTCATCAAAAATCTCCCAAGAACCAAAGCCCAGGGCCAGGTGGCTTCCCAGGGGAATTCTATCAGACATTTAAAGAAGAAATAATACCTAGTCTCCTGAAACGGTTCCCAAAGGTAGAAAGGCAAGGAAAACTTCCAAACTCATTTTACGAGGCCACCGTTACCTTGATCCCCAAACCAGACAAAGATCCCATCAAAAAGGAGAATTACAGACCCATATCCTTGATGAACATCGATGCAAAAATCCTCACCAAAATACTAGCCAAGAGGATACAACAGTACATTAAAAGGACTATTCACCACGACCAAGTGGGATTTATCCCTGGGCCGCAAGGCTGGTTCAACATCCGCAAATCAATCAACGTGATAAAATACATTCACAAAAGAAAGAACAAGAATCATAGGATCCTCTCAATAGATGCAGAAAAAGCATTTGACAAAGTACAGCACCCTTTCTTCATCAAAACTCTTCAGAGTATAGGAACAGAGGGTACATACCTCAATATCATAAAAGCCATCCACGAAAAAACTATAGCGAATATCATTTTCAATGGGGAAAAGCTGAGAGCTTTTCCCCTAAGGTCAGGAACGCGGCAGGGAGAGCCACTCTCACCACTGCTACTCAACATAGTATTCGAAGTCCTAGCCACAGCAATCAGACAACAAAAAGAAATCAAAGGCATCCCAATCGGCAGAGAGGAAGTCAAACTCTCACTCTTTGCAGATGATATGATACTTTATGTGGAAAACCCCAAAGACTCCACCCCAAAACTGCTAGAACTCACACAGGGATTCAGTCAAGGAGCAGGCTATAAAATCAATGCACAGAAATCAGTGGCATTCCTCTGCACCAACAACAAGACAGAAGAGAGAAAAATCAAGGAGTCGATCCCATTCACAATTGCACCCAAAACCATAAGATACCTAGGAATAAATTGAACCAAAGAGGCAAAGGATCTGTACTCAGAAATCTACAGAATACTCAGGAATGAAATTGAAGAAGACACAAAGAAATGGAAAAACGTTCCATGCTCATGGATTGGGAGAACCAACATTGTGAAGAGGTCAATGCTCCCTAGAGCAATCTACACATTCAATGCCATCCCCATCAAAATACCATCCACTTTTTTCAAAGGAATGGAACAAATAATCCTAAATTTTGAATGGAACCAGAAGAGACCCCGAATAGCCAGAGGAGTATTGAAAAAGAAGAGCAAAGCGGGCGGCATCACAATTCTGGACTTCGAGCGCTATGACAAAGCAGTCTTCATCAAGACAGTATGGTACTGGCACAAAAACAGACACATAGATCCTTGGAACAGAACCGAGAGCCCAGAAATGGACCCTCAACTCTATGGTCAACTTACCTTTGACAAAGGAGGAAAGAATGTCCAATGGCAAAAAGTCAGCATCTTCAACAACGGGTGTTGGGAAAATTGGACAGCCACATGCAGAAGAATGACACTGGACCATTTCCATACACCACACACAAAAATAGACTCCAAATGCGTGAAAGACCTCACTGTGAGACAGGAGTCCATCAAAATCCTAAAGGAGAACACAGGTAGCAAGCTCTTCGACGTCAGCCGCAGCAACTTCTTTCTAGACACATCACCAAAGGCACGGGAAGCCAGGGCCAAAATGAACTATTGGGATTTCATCAAGATAAAAAGCTTTGGCACAGCAAAAGAAACAGTCCACAAAACCAAAAGACACCCGACACAATGGGAGAAGATATTTGCAAATGACATATCAGATAAAGGGCTACTATCCAAAATCTATAAAGAACTTATCGAACTCAACAGCCAAAGAACAAATAACCCAATCAACAAATGGGCAGAAGCCATGAACAGACATTTTTCCAAAGAAGACATCCAAATGGCCAACAGGCACATGAAAAAGTGCTCAACACGGCTCGGCATCAGGGAAATCCAAATCAAATCCTCAATGAGATACCACCTCACACCCGTCAGAAGGGCTAAAATTAAGAAGTCAGGGAAGGACAGATGTTGGCGGGGATGTGGAGAAAGGGGAACCCTCCTACAGTGTTGGTGGGAATGCAAGCTGGCGCAACCCCTCTGGAAAACAGTATGGAGGTTCCTCAAACAGTTGAAATTAGAGCTACCATTCGATCCAGCAATGGCACTCCTGGGTATTTTCCCCAAAGATACAAAGGTAGGGACCCGAAGCGGTACGTGCCCCCCATTGTTTATAGCAGCAATGTCCACAGTAGCCAAACTGTGGAAAGAGCCAAGATGTCCATCGACAGAGGAATGGATAAAGAAGAGGTGGTATACATATACACAATGGAATATTATGCAGCCATCCAAAGGAATGAGATCTTGCCATGTGCAACGACGTGGATGGAACAGGAGGGTCCGATGATTAGTGAAATACGTCAATCAGAGAAAGACATGTATCATATGACCTCACTGACATGAGGAATTCTTAATGTCAGGAACAAACTGAGGGTTGCTGGAGTGGTCGGGGGTGGGAGGGATGGGGTGGCTGGGTGATAGACATTGGGGAGGGTATGAGCTACGGTGAGCGCTGTGAATTGTGTAAGACTGTTGAATCACAGATCTGTACTTCTGAAACAAATAACGCAACATATTTTAAGAATAAAGAAAAAGGAGAAGATAGCATGAGAGGAAGAATGAAGGGGAGTTAGTCAGAGAGGGAGACGAACCAGGAGAGATGATGGACTCTGAAAAACAAACTGAGGTTTCAAGACGGGAGGTGGGTAGGGGGATGGGTTAGCCTGGTGATGGGTATTAAAGAGGGCACATTCCGCATGGAGCACTGTGTGTTAGGAACAAACAATGAATCATGGAACACTACACCAAAACAAATGATGTAGTACATGGTGATTAACAAAGCAATAAAAATCAAAGTCTGTAATAAGAGATGAAGAAGGACACTATGTCCTACTTAAAGGGTCTATCCAACAAGAAGATCTAACAATTGTAAATATCTATGCCCCGAACATGGGAGCATCCAATTATATAAGGCAATTAATAAGAAAAGCAAAGAAACACATTGACAACAATACAATAATAGTGGGGCACTTTAACACCCCCCTGACTGAAATGGCCAGATCATCTAAGCAAAAGATCAACAAGGAAATAAAGACTTGCAATGACACACTGGAGCAAATGGACCTCACAGACATATGCAGAACGTTCCATCCCAAAGCAACGGAATACACTTTCTTCTCTAGTGCCCATGGAACATTCTCCAGAATGGATCACATCCTAGGTCCCAAATCAGGTCTCAACCGGTACCAAAAGATTGGGATCATTCCCTGCACATTTTCAGACCACAATGCTTTGAAACTAGAACTCAATCACAAGAGGGAAGTCGGAAAGACCTCAAATACATGGAGGCTAAAGAGCCTCCTACTAAAGAATGAATGGGTCAACCAGGAAATTAAAGAAGATTTTAAAAAACTCATGGAAACCAATGAAAATGAAAACACAACTGCCCAAAATCGTTGGGATACACCCACGGCAGTCCTGCGAGGAAAGTACATATCAATACAAGCCTTTGTCAAGGAACAAGAAAGGTCTCAAATACACAACCTAACCCTACACCTAAAGGAGCTGGAGAAAGAACGGTAAAGAAAGCCTAAACCCAGCAGGAGAAGAGAAATCATGAAGATCAGAGCAGAAATCAATGAACTAGAACCCAAAAGAACAGGAGAACAGATCAACGGAACTAGGAGCTGGTTCTTTGAAAGAATTCACAAGGTTGATAAACCCCTGGCCAGGCTGATCAAAAAGAAAAGAGAAATGACCCAAATCAACAAAATCAGGAATAAAAGAGGAGAGATCACAACCAACACCAAAGAAATACAAACAATGATAAGAACATAATATGAGCAACCCTATGGCAGCAAATTAGATAACCTGGAAGAAATGGGTGCCTTCCTAGAGATGTGTCAACTACCAAAACTGACCCAGGAAGAAATAGAAAACCTAAAGTGTCCTATAACCACGAAGGCAATTGAAGCAGTCATCAAAAATCTCCCAAGAAACCAAAGCCCAGGGCCAGGTGGCTTCCCAGGGGAATTCTATCAGACATTTAAAGAAGAAATAATACCTAGTCTCCTGAAACGGTTCCCAAAGGTAGAAAGGAAAGGAAAACTTCCAAACTCATTTTACGAGGCCACCGTTACCTTGATCCCCAAACCAGACAAAGATCCCATCAAAAAGGAGAATTACAGACCAATATCCTTGATGAACATCGATGCAAAAATCCTCACCAAAATACTAGCCAAGAGGATCCAACAGTACATTAAAAGGACTATTCACCACGACCAAGTGGGATTTATCCCTGGGCCGCAAGGCTGGTTCAACATCCGCAAATCAATCAACGTGATAAAATACATTCACAAAAGAAAGAACAAGAATCATAGGATCCTCTCAATAGATGCAGAAAAAGCATTTGACAAAGTACAGCACCCTTTCTTGATCAAAACTCTTCAGAGTATAGGGACAGAGGGTACATACCTCAATATCATAAAAGCCATCTACGAAAAACCTACAGCGAATATCATTCTCAATGGGGAAAAGCTGAGAGCTTTTCCCCTAAGGTCAGGAACGCGGCAGGGAGAGCCACTCTCACCACTGCTACTCAACATAGTATTCGAAGTCCTAGCCACAGCAATCAGACAACAAAAAGAAATCAAAGGCATCCCAATCGGCAGAGAGGAAGTCAAACTCTCACTCTTTGCAGATGATATGATACTTTATGTGGAAAACCCAAAAGACTCCACCCCAAAACTGCTAGAACTCACACAGGAATTCAGTCAAGGAGCAGGCTATAAAATCAATGCACAGAAATCAGTGGCATTCCTCTACACCAACAACAAGACAGAAGAGAGACAAACCAAGGAGTCGATCCCATTCACAATTGCACCCAAAACCAGAAGATACCTAGGAATAAATTGAACCAAAGAGGCAAAGGATCAGTACTCAGAAATCTACAGAATACTCAGGAATGAAATTGAAGAAGACACAAAGAAATGGAAAAACGTTCCATGCTCATGGATTGGGAGAACCAACATTGTGAAGAGGTCAATGCTCCCTAGAGCAATCTACACATTCAATGCAATCCCCATCAAAATACCATCCACTTTTTTCAAAGGAATGGAACAAATAATCCTAAATTTTGAATGGAACCAGAAGAGACCCCGAATAGCCAGAGGAGTATTGAAAAAGAAGAGCAAAGCGGGCGGCATCACAATTCTGGACTTCGAGCGCTATGACAAAGCTGTCCTCATCAAGACAGTATGGTACTGGCACAAAAAGAGACACATAGATCCATGGAACAGAATCGAGAGCCCAGAAATGGACCCTCAACTCTATGGTCAACTTACCTTTGACAAAGCAGGAAAGAATGTCCAATGGCAAAAAGACAGCCTCTTCAACAACGGGTGTTGGGAAAATTGGACAGCCACATGCAGAAGAATGACACTGGACCATTTCCATACACCACACACAAAAATAGGCTCCAAATGCGTGAAAGACCTCACTGTGAGACAGGAGTCCATCAAAATCCTAAAGGAGAACACAGGTAGCAAGCTCTTCGACGTCAGCCGCAGCAACTTCTTCCTAGACACATCACCAAAGGCACGGGAAGCCAGGGCCAAAATGAACTATTGGGATTTCATCAAGATAAAAAGCTTTGGCACAGCAAAAGAAACAGTCCACAAAACCAAAAGACACCCGACACAATGGGAGAAGATATTTGCAAATGACATATCAGATAAAGGGCTACTATCCAAAATCTATAAAGAACTTATCGAACTCAACAGCCAAAGAACAAATAACCCAATCAACAAATGGGCAGAAGCCATGAACAGACATTTTTCCAAAGAAGACATCCAAATGGCCAACAGGCACAAGAAAAAGTGCTCAACACGGCTCGGCATCAGGGAAATCCAAATCAAATCCTCAATGAGATACCACCTCACACCCGTCAGAAGGGCTAAAATTAAGAAGTCAGGGAACGACAGATGTTGGCGGGGATGTGGAGAAAGGGGAACCCTCCTACAGTGTTGGTGGGAATGCAAGCTGGCGCAACCCCTCTGGAAAACAGTATGGAGGTTCCTCAAACAGTTGAAATTAGAGCTACCATTCGATCCAGCAATGGCACTCCTGGGTATTTACCCCAAAGATACAAAGGTAGGGACCCGAAGCGGTACGTGCCCCCCATTGTTTATAGCAGCAATGTCCACAGTAGCCAAACTGTGGAAAGAGCCAAGATGTCCATCGACAGAGGAATGGATAAAGAAGAGGTGGTATACATATACACAATGGAATATTATGCAGCCATCCAAAGGAATGAGATCTTGCCATGTGCAACGACGTGGATGGAACAGGAGGGTCCGATGATTAGTGAAATACGTCAATCAGAGAAAGACATGTATCATATGACCTCACTGACATGAGGAATTCTTAATGTCAGGAACAAACTGAGGGTTGCTGGAGTGGTCGGGGGTGGGAGGGATGGGGTGGCTGGGTGATAGGCATTGGGGAGGGTATGAGCTACGGTGAGCGCTGTGAATTGTGTAAGACTGTTGAATCACAGATCTGTACTTCTGAAACAAATAACGCAACATATTTTAAGAATAAAGAAAAAGGAGAAGATAGCAGGAGAGGAAGAATGAAGGGGAGTTAGTCAGAGAGGGAGACGAACCAGGAGAGATGATGGACTCTGAAAAACAAACTGAGGTTTCAAGACGGGAGGTGGGTAGGGGGATGGGTTAGCCTGGTGATGGGTATTAAAGAGGGCACATTCCGCATGGAGCACTGTGTGTTAGGAACAAACAATGAATCATGGAACACTACACCAAAACAAATGATGTAGTACATGGTGATTAACAAAGCAATAAAAATCAAAGTCTGTAATAAGAGATGAAGAAGGACACTATGTCCTACTTAAAGGGTCTATCCAACAAGAAGATCTAACAATTGTAAATATCTATGCCCCGAACATGGGAGCATCCAATTATATAAGGCAATTAATAAGAAAAGCAAAGAAACACATTGACAACAATACAATAATAGTGGGGCACTTTAACACCCCCCTGACTGAAATGGCCAGATCATCTAAGCAAAAGATCAACAAGGAAATAAAGACTTGCAATGACACACTGGAGCAAATGGACCTCACAGACATATGCAGAACGTTCCATCCCAAAGCAACGGAATACACTTTCTTCTCTAGTGCCCATGGAACATTCTCCAGAATGGATCACATCCTAGGTCCCAAATCAGGTCTCAACCGGTACCAAAAGATTGGGATCATTCCCTGCACATTTTCAGACCACAATGCTTTGAAACTAGAACTCAATCACAAGAGGAAAGTCGGAAAGACCTCAAATACATGGAGGCTAAAGAGCCTCCTACTAAAGAATGAATGGGTCAACCAGGAAATTAAAGAAGATTTTAAAAAACTCATGGAAACCAATGAAAATGAAAACACAACTGCCCAAAATCGTTGGGATACACCCACGGCAGTCCTGCGAGGAAAGTACATATCAATACAAGCCTTTGTCAAGAAACAAGAAAGGTCTCAAATACACAACCTAACCCTACACCTAAAGGAGCTGGAGAAAGAACGGTAAAGAAAGCCTAAACCCAGCAGGAGAAGAGTAATCATGAAGATCAGAGCAGAAATCAATGAACTAGAACCCAAAAGAACAGGAGAACAGATCAACGGAACTAGGAGCTGGTTCTTTGAAAGAATTCACAAGGTTGATAAACCCCTGGCCAGGCTGATCAAAAAGAAAAGAGAAATGACCCAAATCAACAAAATCAGGAATAAAAGAGGAGAGATCACAACCAACACCAAAGAAATACAAACAATGATAAGAACATAATATGAGCAACCCTATGGCAGCAAATTAGATAACCTGGAAGAAATGGGTGCCTTCCTAGAGATGTGTCAACTACCAAAACTGACCCAGGAAGAAATAGAAAACCTAAAGTGTCCTATAACCACGAAGGCAATTGAAGCAGTCATCAAAAATCTCCCAAGAAACCAAAGCCCAGGGCCAGGTGGCTTCCCAGGGGAATTCTATCAGACATTTAAAGAAGAAATAATACCTAGTCTCCTGAAACGGTTCCCAAAGGTAGAAAGGAAAGGAAAACTTCCAAACTCATTTTACGAGGCCACCGTTACCTTGATCCCCAAACCAGACAAAGATCCCATCAAAAAGGAGAATTACAGACCCATATCCTTGATGAACATCGATGCAAAAATCCTCACCAAAATACTAGCCAAGAGGATCCAACAGTACATTAAAAGGACTATTCACCACGACCAAGTGGGATTTATCCCTGGGCCGCAAGGCTGGTTCAACATCCGCAAATCAATCAACGTGATAAAATACATTCACAAAAGAAAGAACAAGAATCATAGGATCCTCTCAATAGATGCAGAAAAAGCATTTGACAAAGTACAGCACCCTTTCTTGATCAAAACTCTTCAGAGTATAGGGACAGAGGGTACATACCTCAATATCATAAAAGCCATCTACGAAAAACCTACAGCGAATATCATTCTCAATGGGGAAAAGCTGAGAGCTTTTCCCCTAAGGTCAGGAACGCGGCAGGGAGAGCCACTCTCACCACTGCTACTCAACATAGTATTCGAAGTCCTAGCCACAGCAATCAGACAACAAAAAGAAATCAAAGGCATCCCAATCGGCAGAGAGGAAGTCAAACTCTCACTCTTTGCAGATGATATGATACTTTATGTGGAAAACCCCAAAGACTCCACCCCAAAACTGCTAGAACTCACACAGGAATTCAGTCAAGGAGCAGGCTATAAAATCAATGCACAGAAATCAGTGGCATTCCTCTACACCAACAACAAGACAGAAGAGAGACAAATCAAGGAGTCGATCCCATTCACAATTGCACCCAAAACCATAAGATACCTAGGAATAAATTGAACCAAAGAGGCAAAGGATCTGTACTCAGAAATCTACAGAATACTCAGGAATGAAATTGAAGAAGACACAAAGAAATGGAAAAACGTTCCATGCTCATGGATTGGGAGAACCAACATTGTGAAGAGGTCAATGCTCCCTAGAGCAATCTACACATTCAATGCAATCCCCATCAAAATACCATTCACTTTTTTCAAAGGAATGGAACAAATAATCCCAAATTTTGAATGGAACCAGAAGAGACCCCGAATAGCCAGAGGAGTATTGAAAAAGAAGAGCAAAGCGGGCGGCATCACAATTCTGGACTTCGAGCGCTATGACAAAGCTGTCCTCATCAAGACAGTATGGTACTGGCACAAAAACAGACACATAGATCCATGGAACAGAACCGAGAGCCCAGAAATGGACCCTCAACTCTATGGTCAACTTACCTTTGACAAAGCAGGAAAGAATGTCCAATGGCAAAAAGACAGCCTCTTCAACAACGTGTGTTGGGAAAATTGGACAGCCACATGCAGAAGAATGACACTGGACCATTTCCATACACCACACACAAAAATAGAATCCAAATGCGAGAAAGACCTCACTGTGAGACAGGAGACCATGAAAATCCTAAAGGAGAACCCAGGTAGCAAGCTCTTCGACGTCAGCCGCAGCAACTTCTTCCTAGAAACATCACCAAAGGCACGGGAAGCCAGGGCCAAAATGAACTATTGGGATTTCATCAAGATAAAAAGCTTTGGCACAGCAAAAGAAACAGTCCACAAAACCAAAAGACACCCGACACAATGGGAGAAAATATTTGCAAATGACATATCAGATAAAGGGCTACTATCCAAAATCTATAAAGAACTTATCGAACTCAACAGCCAAATAACAAATAACCCAATCAACAAATGGGCAGAAGCCATGAACAGACATTTTTCCAAAGAAGACATCCAAATGGCCAACAGGCACATGAAAAAGTGCTCAACACGGCTCGGCATCAGGGAATTCCAAATCAAATCCTCAATGAGATACCACCTCACACCCGTCAGAAGGGCTAAAATTAACAAGTCAGGGAACGACAGATGTTGGCGGGGATGTGGAGAAAGGGGAACCCTCCTACAGTGTTGGTGGGAATGCAAGCTGGCGCAACCCCTCTGGAAAACAGTATGGAGGTTCCTCAAACAGTTGAAATTAGAGCTACCATTCGATCCAGCAATGGCACTCCTGGGTATTTACCCCAAAGATACAAAGGTAGGGACCCGAACCGGTACGTGCACCCCATTGTTTATAGCAGCAATGTCCACAGTAGCGAAACTGTGGAAAGAGCCAAGATGTCCATCGACAGAGGAATGGATAAAGAAGAGGTGGTATACATATACACAATGGAATATTATGCAGCCATCCAAAGGAATGAGATCTTGCCATGTGCAACGACGTGGATGGAACAGGAGGGTCCGATGATTAGTGAAATACGTCAATCAGAGAAAGACATGTATCATATGACCTCACTGACATGAGGAATTCTTCATGTCAGGAACAAACTGAGGGTTGCTGGAGTGGTCGGGGGTGGGAGGGATGGGGTGGCTGGGTGATAGACATTGGGGAGGGTATGAGCTACGGTGAGCGCTGTGAATTGTGTAAGACTGTTGAATCACAGATCTGTACTTCTGAAACAATTAACGCAACATATTTTAAGAATAAAGAAAAAGGAGAAGATAGCAGGAGAGGAAGAATGAAGGGGAGTTAGTCAGAGGGGGAGACGAACCAGGAGAGATGATGGACTCTGAAAAACAAACTGAGGTTTCAAGACGGGAGGTGGGTAGGGGGATGGGTTAGCCTGGTGATGGGTATTAAAGAGGGCACATTCCGCATGGAGCACTGTGTGTTAGGAACAAACAATGAATCATGGAACACTACACCAAAACAAATGATGTAGTACATGGTGATTAACAAAGCAATAAAAATCAAAGACTGTAATAAGAGATGAAGAAGGACACTATGTCCTACTTAAAGGGTCTATCCAACAAGAAGATCTAACAATTGTAAATATCTATGCCCCGAACATGGGAGCATCCAATTATATAAGGCAATTAATAAGAAAAGCAAAGAAACACATTGACAACAATACAATAATAGTGGGGCACTTTAACACCCCCCTGACTGAAATGGCCAAATCATCTAAGCAAAAGATCAACAAGGAAATAAAGACTTGCAATGACACACTGGAGCAAATGGACCTCACAGACATATGCAGAACGTTCCATCCGAAAGCAACGGAATACACTTTCTTCTCTAGTGCCCATGGAACATTCTCCAGAATGGATCACATCCAAGGTCCCAAATCAGGTCTCAACCGGTACAAAAAGATTGGGATCATTCCCTGCACATTTTCAGACCACAATGCTTTGAAACTAGAACTCAATCACAAGAGGAAAGTCGGAAAGACCTCAAATACATGGAGGCTAAAGAGCCTCCTACTAAAGAATGAATGGGTCAACCAGGAAATTAAAGAAGATTTTAAAAAACTCATGGAAACCAATGAAAATGAAAACACAACTGCCCAAAATCGTTGGGATACACCCACGGCAGTCCTGCGAGGAAAGTACATATCAATACAAGCCTTTGTCAAGAAACAAGAAAGGTCTCAAATACACAACCTAACCCTACACCTAAAGGAGCTGGAGAAAGAACGGTAAAGAAAGCCTAAACCCAGCAGGAGAAGAGAAATCATGAAGATCAGAGCAGAAATCAATGAACTAGAACCCAAAAGAACAGGAGAACAGATCAACGGAACTAGGAGCTGGTTCTTTGAAAGAATTCACAAGGTTGATAAACCCCTGGCCAGGCTGATCAAAAAGAAAAGAGAAATGACCCAAATCAACAAAATCAGGAATAAAAGAGGAGAGATCACAACCAACACCAAAGAAATACAAACAATGATAAGAACATAATATGAGCAACCCTATGGCAGCAAATTAGATAACCTGGAAGAAATGGGTGCCTTCCTAGAGATGTGTCAACTACCAAAACTGACCCAGGAAGAAATAGAAAACCTAAAGTGTCCTATAACCACGAAGGCAATTGAAGCAGTCATCAAAAATCTCCCAAGAAACCAAAGCCCAGGGCCAGGTGGCTTCCCAGGGGAATTCTATCAGACATTTAAAGAAGAAATAATACCTAGTCTCCTGAAACGGTTCCCAAAGGTAGAAAGGCAAGGAAAACTTCCAAACTCATTTTAGGAGGCCACCGTTACCTTGATCCCCAAACCAGACAAAGATCCCATCAAAAAGGAGAATTACAGACCCATATCCTTGATGAACATCGATGCAAAAATCCTCACCAAAATACTAGCCAAGAGGATCCAACAGTACATTAAAAGGACTATTCACCACGACCAAGTGGGATTTATCCCTGGGCCGCAAGGCTGGTTCAACATCCGCAAATCAATCAACGTGATAAAATACATTCACAAAAGAAAGAACAAGAATCATAGGATCCTCTCAATAGATGCAGAAAAAGCATTTGACAAAGTACAGCACCCTTTCTTGATCAAAACTCTTCAGAGTATAGGGACAGAGGGTACATACCTCAATATCATAAAAGCCATCTACGAAAAACCTACAGCGAATATCATTCTCAATGGGGAAAAGCTGAGAGCTTTTCCCCTAAGGTCAGGAACGCGGCAGGGAGAGCCACTCTCACCACTGCTACTCAACATAGTATTCGAAGTCCTAGCCACAGCAATCAGACAACAAAAAGAAATCAAAGGCATCCCAATCGGCAGAGAGGAAGTCAAACTCTCACTCTTTGCAGATGATATGATACTTTATGTGGAAAACCCCAAAGACTCCACCCCAAAACTGCTAGAACTCACACAGGAATTCAGTCAAGGAGCAGGCTATAAAATCAATGCACAGAAATCAGTGGCATTCCTCTACACCAACAACAAGACAGAAGAGAGACAAACCAAGGAGTCGATCCCATTCACAATTGCACCCAAAACCAGAAGATACCTAGGAATAAATTGAACCAAAGAGGCAAAGGATCAGTACTCAGAAATCTACAGAATACTCAGGAATGAAATTGAAGAAGACACAAAGAAATGGAAAAACGTTCCATGCTCATGGATTGGGAGAACCAACATTGTGAAGAGGTCAATGCTCCCTAGAGCAATCTACACATTCAATGCAATCCCCATCAAAACACCATCCACTTTTTTCAAAGGAATGGAACAAATAATCCTAAATTTTGAATGGAACCCGAAGAGACCCCGAAGAGCCAGAGGAATATTGAAAAAGAAGAGCAAAGCGGGCGGCATCACAATTCTGGACTTCGAGCGCTATGACAAAGCTGTCCTCATCAAGACAGTATGGTACTGGCACAAAAACAGACACATAGATCCATGGAAAAGAATCGAGAGCCCAGAAATTGACCCTCAACTCTATGGTCAACTTACCTTTGACAAAGCAGGAAAGAATGTCCAATGGCAAAAAGACAGCCTCTTCAACAACGTGTGTTGGGAAAATTGGACAGCCACATGCAGAAGAATGACACTGGAACATTTCCATACACCACACACAAAAATAGGCTCCAAATGCGTGAAAGACCTCACTGTGAGACAGGAGTCCATCAAAATCCTAAAGGAGAACACAGGTAGCAAGCTCTTCGACGTCAGCCGCAGCAACTTCTTCCTAGACACATCACCAAAGGCACGGGAAGCCAGGGCCAAAATGAACTATTGGGATTTCATCAAGATAAAAAGCTTTGGCACAGCAAAAGAAACAGTCCACAAAACCAAAAGACACCCGACACAATGGGAGAAAATATTTGCAAATGACATATCAGATAAAGGGCTACTATCCAAAATCTATAAAGAACTTATCGAACTCAACAGCCAAAGAACAAATAACCCAATCAACAAATGGGCAGAAGCCATGAACAGACATTTTTCCAAAGAAGACATCCAAATGGCCAACAGGCACATGAAAAAGTGCTAAGCACGGCTCGGCATCAGGGAAATCCAAATCAAAACCTCAATGAGACACCACCTCACACCCGTCAGAAGGGCTAAAATTAACAAGTCAGGCAACGACAGATGTTGGCGGTGATGTGGAGAAAGGGGAACCCTCCTACAGTGTTGGTGGGAATGCAAGCTGGCGCAACCCCTCTGGAAAACAGTATGGAGGTTCCTCAAGCAGTTGAAATTAGAGCTACCATTCGATCCAGCAATGGCACTCCTGGGTATTTACCCCAAAGATACAAAGGTAGGGACCCGAAGCGGTACGTGCACCCCATTGTTTATAGCAGCAATGTCCACAATAGCCAAACTGTGGAAAGAGCCAAGATGTCCATCGACAGAGGAATGGATAAAGAAGAGGTGGTATACATATACACAATGGAATATTATGCAGCCATCCAAAGGAATGAGATCTTGCCATGTGCAACGACGTGGATGGAACAGGAGGGTACGATGATTAGTGAAATACGTCAATCAGAGAAAGACATGTATCATATGACCTCACTGATATGAGGAATTCTTAATGTCAGGAACAAACTGAGGGTTGCTGGAGTGGTCGGGGGTGGGAGGGATGGGGTGGCTGGGTGATAGACATTGGGGAGGGTATGAGCTACGGTGAGTGCTGTGAATTGTGTAAGACTGTTGAATCACAGATCTGTACTTCTGAAACAAATAACGCAACATATTTTAAGAATAAAGAAAAAGGAGACGATAGCAGGAGAGGAAGAATGAAGGGGAGTTAGTCAGAGGGGGAGACGAACCAGGAGAGATGATGGACTCTGAAAAACAAACTGAGGTTTCAAGACGGGAGGTGGGTAGGGGGATGGGTTAGCCTGGTGATGGGTATTAAAGAGGGCACATTCCGCATGGAGCACTGTGTGTTAGGAACAAACAATGAATCATGGAACACTACACCAAAACAAATGATGTAGTACATGGTGATTAACAAAGCAATAAAAATCAAAGTCTGTAATTAGAGATGAAGAAGGACACTATGTCCTACTTAAAGGGTCTATCCAACAAGAAGATCTAACAATTGTAAATATCTATGCCCCGAACATGGGAGCATCCAATTATATAAGGCAATTAATAAGAAAAGCAAAGAAACACATTGACAACAATACAATAATAGTGGGGCACTTTAACACCCCCCTGACTGAAATGACCAGATCATCTAAGCAAAAGATCAACAAGGAAATAAAGACTTTAAATGACACCCTGGAGCAAATGGACTTCACAGACATATGCAGAACGTTCCATCCCAAAGCAACGGAATACACTTTCTTGTCTAGTGCCCATGGAACATTCTCCAGAATGGATCACATCCTAGGTCCCAAATCAGGTCTCAACCGGTACCAGAAGATTGGGATCATTCCCTGCACATTTTCAGACCACAATGCTTTGAAACTAGAACTCAATCACAAGAGGAAAGTCGGAAAGACCTCAAATACATGGAGGCTAAAGAGCCTCCTACTAAAGAATGAATGGGTCAACCAGGAAATTAAAGAAGATTTTAAAAAACTCATGGAAACCAATGAAAATGAAAACACAACTGCCGAAAATCGTTGGGATACACCCACGGCAGTCCTGCGAGGAAAGTACATATCAATACAAGCCTTTGTCAAGAAACAAGAAAGGTCTCAAATACACAACCTAACCCTACACCTAAAGGAGCTGGAGAAAGAACGGCAAAGAAAGCCTAAACCCAGCAGGAGAAGAGAAATCATGAAGATCAGAGCAGAAATCAATGAACTAGAACCCAAAAGAACAGGAGAACAGATCAACGGAACTAGGAGCTGGTTCTTTGAAAGAATTCACAAGGTTGATAAACCCCTGGCCAGGCTGATCAAAAAGAAAAGAGAAATGACCCAAATCAACAAAATCAGGAATAAAAGAGGAGAGATCACAACCAACACCAAAGAAATACAAACAATGATAAGAACATAATATGAGCAACCCTATGGCAGCAAATTAGATAACCTGGAAGAAATGGGTGCCTTCCTAGAGATGTGTCAACTACCAAAACTGACCCAGGAAGAAATAGAAAACCTAAAGTGTCCTATAACCACGAAGGCAATTGAAGCAGTCATCAAAAATCTCCCAAGAAACCAAAGCCCAGGGCCAGGTGGCTTCCCAGGGGAATTCTATCAGACATTTAAAGAAGAAATAATACCTAGTCTCCTGAAACGGTTCCCAAAGGTAGAAAGGCAAGGAAAACTTCCAAACTCATTTTAGGAGGCCACCGTTACCTTGATCCCCAAACCAGACAAAGATCCCATCAAAAAGGAGAATTACAGACCCATATCCTTGATGAACATCGATGCAAAAATCCTCACCAAAATACTAGCCAAGAGGATCCAACAGTACATTAAAAGGACTATTCACCACGACCAAGTGGGATTTATCCCTGGGCCGCAAGGCTGGTTCAACATCCGCAAATCAATCAACGTGATAAAATACATTCACAAAAGAAAGAACAAGAATCATAGGATCCTCTCAATAGATGCAGAAAAAGCATTTGACAAAGTACAGCACCCTTTCTTGATCAAAACTCTTCAGAGTATAGGGACAGAGGGTACATACCTCAATATCATAAAAGCCATCTACGAAAAACCTACAGCGAATATCATTCTCAATGGGGAAAAGCTGAGAGCTTTTCCCCTAAGGTCAGGAACGCGGCAGGGAGAGCCACTCTCACCACTGCTACTCAACATAGTATTCGAAGTCCTAGCCACAGCAATCAGACAACAAAAAGAAATCAAAGGCATCCCAATCGGCAGAGAGGAAGTCAAACTCTCACTCTTTGCAGATGATATGATACTTTATGTGGAAAACCCAAAAGACTCCACCCCAAAACTGCTAGAACTCACACAGGAATTCAGTCAAGGAGCAGGCTATAAAATCAATGCACAGAAATCAGTGGCATTCCTCTACACCAACAACAAGACAGAAGAGAGACAAACCAAGGAGTCGATCCCATTCACAATTGCACCCAAAACCAGAAGATACCTAGGAATAAATTGAACCAAAGAGGCAAGGATCAGTACTCAGAAATCTACAGAATACTCAGGAATGAAATTGAAGAAGACACAAAGAAATGGAAAAACGTTCCATGCTCATGGATTGGGAGAACCAACATTGTGAAGAGGTCAATGCTCCCTAGAGCAATCTACACATTCAATGCAATCCCCATCAAAACACCATCCACTTTTTTCAAAGGAATGGAACAAATAATCCTAAATTTTGAATGGAACCAGAAGAGACCCCGAAGAGCCAGAGGAATATTGAAAAAGAAGAGCAAAGCGGGCGGCATCACAATTCTGGATTCGAGCGCTATGACAAAGCTGTCCTCATCAAGACAGTATGGTACTGGCACAAAAACAGACACATAGATCCATGGAAAAGAATCGAGAGCCCAGAAATGGACCCTCAACTCTATGGTCAACTTACCTTTGACAAAGCAGGAAAGAATGTCCAATGGCAAAAAGACAGCCTCTTCAACAACGGGTGTTGGGAAAATTGGACAGCCACATGCAGAAGAATGACACTGGACCATTTCCATACACCACACACAAAAATAGGCTCCAAATGCGTGAAAGACCTCACTGTGAGACAGGAGTCCATCAAAATCCTAAAGGAGAACACAGGTAGCAAGCTCTTCGACGTCAGCCGCAGCAACTTCTTCCTAGACACATCACCAAAGGCACGGGAAGCCAGGGCCAAAATGAACTATTGGGATTTCATCAAGATAAAAAGCTTTGGCACAGCAAAAGAAACAGTCCACAAAACCAAAAGACACCCGACACAATGGGAGAAAATATTTGCAAATGACATATCAGATAAAGGGCTACTATCCAAAATCTATAAAGAACTTATCGAACTCAACAGCCAAAGAACAAATAACCCAATCAACAAATGGGCAGAAGCCATGAACAGACATTTTTCCAAAGAAGACATCCAAATGGCCAACAGGCACATGAAAAAGTGCTCAACACGGCTCGGCATCAGGGAAATCCAAATCAAATCCTCAATGAGACACCACCTCACACCCGTCAGAAGGGCTAAAATTAACATGTCAGGGAACGACAGATGTTGGCGGGGATGTGGAGAAAGGGGAACCCTCCTACAGTGTTCGTGGGAATGCAAGCTGGCGCAACCCCTCTGGAAAACAGTATGGAGGTTCCTCAAACAGTTGAAATTAGAGCTACCATTCGATCCAGCAATGGCACTCCTGGGTATTTACCCCAAAGATACAAAGGTAGGGACCCGAACCGGTACGTGCACCCCATTGTTTATAGCAGCAATGTCCACAATAGCCAAACTGTGGAAAGAGCCAAGATGTCCATCGACAGAGGAATGGATAAAGAAGAGGTGGTATACAGATACACAATGGAATATTATGCAGCCATCCAAAGGAATGAGATCTTGCCATGTGCAACGACGTGGATGGAACAGGAGGGTCCGATGATTAGTGAAATACGTCAATCAGAGAAAGACATGTATCATATGACCTCACTGACATGAGGAATTCTTCATGTCAGGAACAAACTGAGGGTTGCTGGAGTGGTCGGGGGTGGGAGGGATGGGGTGGCTGGGTGATAGACATTGGGGAGGGTATGAGCTACGGTGAGCGCTGTGAATTGTGTAAGACTGTTGAATCACAGATCTGTACTTCTGAAACAAATAACGCAACATATTTTAAGAATAAAGAAAAAGGAGAAGATAGCAGGAGAGGAAGAATGAAGGGGAGTTAGTCAGAGGGGGAGACGAACCAGGAGAGATAATGGACTCTGAAAAACAAACTGAGGTTTCAAGACGGGAGGTGGGTAGGGGGATGGGTTAGCCTGGTGATGGGTATTAAAGAGGGCACATTCCGCATGGAGCACTGTGTGTTAGGAACAAACAATGAATCAAGGAACACTACACCAAAACATATGATGTAGTACATGGTGATTAACAAAGCAATAAAAAACAAAGACTGTAATAGGAGATGAAGAAGGACACTATGTCCTACTTAAAGGGTCTTTCCAACAAGAAGATCTAACAATTGTAAATATCTATGCCCCGAACATGGGAGCATCCAATTATATAAGGCAATTAATAAGAAAGGAAAGAAACACATTGACAACAATACAATAATAGTGGGGCACTTTAACACCCCCCTGACTGAAATGGCCAGATCATCTAAGCAAAAGATCAACAAGGAAATAAAGACTTGCAATGACACACTGGAGCAAATGGACTTCACAGACATATGCAGAACGTTCCATCCCAAAGCAACGGAATACACGTTCTTCTCTAGTGCCCATGGAGCATTCTCCAGAATGGATCACATCCTAGGTCCCAAATCAGGTCTCAACCGGTACCAAAAGATTGGGATCATTCCCTGCACATTTTCAGACCACAATGCTTTAAAACTAGAACTCAATCACAAGAGGAATGTCGGAAAGACCTCAAATACATGGAGGCTAAAGAGCCTCCTACTAAGGAATGAATGGGTCAACCAGGAAATTAAAGAAGATTTTAAAAAACTCATGGAAACCAATGAAAATGAAAACACAACTGCCCAAAATCGTTGGGATACACCCACGGCAGTCCTGCGAGGAAAGTAGATAGCAATACAAGCCTTTGTCAAGAAACAAGAAAGGTCTCAAATACACAACCTAACCCTACACCTAAAGGAGCTGGAGAAAGAACGGTAAAGAAAGCCTAAACCCAGCAGGAGAAGAGAAATCATGAAGATCAGAGCAGAAATCAATGAACTAGAACCCAAAAGAACAGGAGAACAGATCAACGGAACTAGGAGCTGGTTCTTTGAAAGAATTCACAAGGTTGATAAACCCCTGGCCAGGCTGATCAAAAAGAAAAGAGAAATGACCCAAATCAACAAAATCAGGAATAAAAGAGGAGAGATCACAACCAACACCAAAGAAATACAAACAATGATAAGAACATAATATGAGCAACCCTATGGCAGCAAATTAGATAACCTGGAAGAAATGGGTGCCTTCCTAGAGATGTGTCAACTACCAAAACTGACCCAGGAAGAAATAGAAAACCTAAAGTGTCCTATAACCACGAAGGCAATTGAAGCAGTCATCAAAAATCTCCCAAGAAACCAAAGCCCAGGGCCAGGTGGCTTCCCAGGGGAATTCTATCAGACATTTAAAGAAGAAATAATACCTAGTCTCCTGAAACGGTTCCCAAAGGTAGAAAGGCAAGGAAAACTTCCAAACTCATTTTAGGAGGCCACCGTTACCTTGATCCCCAAACCAGACAAAGATCCCATCAAAAAGGAGAATTACAGACCCATATCCTTGATGAACATCGATGCAAAAATCCTCACCAAAATACTAGCCAAGAGGATCCAACAGTACATTAAAAGGACTATTCACCACGACCAAGTGGGATTTATCCCTGGGCCGCAAGGCTGGTTCAACATCCGCAAATCAATCAACGTGATAAAATACATTCACAAAAGAAAGAACAAGAATCATAGGATCCTCTCAATAGATGCAGAAAAAGCATTTGACAAAGTACAGCACCCTTTCTTGATCAAAACTCTTCAGAGTATAGGGACAGAGGGTACATACCTCAATATCATAAAAGCCATCTACGAAAAACCTACAGCGAATATCATTCTCAATGGGGAAAAGCTGAGAGCTTTTCCCCTAAGGTCAGGAACGCGGCAGGGAGAGCCACTCTCACCACTGCTACTCAACATAGTATTCGAAGTCCTAGCCACAGCAATCAGACAACAAAAAGAAATCAAAGGCATCCCAATCGGCAGAGAGGAAGTCAAACTCTCACTCTTTGCAGATGATATGATACTTTATGTGGAAAACCCCAAAGACTCCACCCCAAAACTGCTAGAACTCACACAGGAATTCAGTCAAGGAGCAGGCTATAAAATCAATGCACAGAAATCAGTGGCATTCCTCTACACCAACAACAAGACAGAAGAGAGACAAATGAAGGAGTCGATCCCATTCACAATTGCACCCAAAACCATAAGATACCTAGGAATAAATTGAACCAAAGAGGCAAAGGATCTGTACTCAGAAATCTACAGAATACTCAGGAATGAAATTGAAGAAGACACAAAGAAATGGAAAAACGTTCCATGCTCATGGATTGGGAGAACCAACATTGTGAAGAGGTCAATGCTCCCTAGAGCAATCTACACATTCAATGCAATCCCCATCAAAATACCATCCACTTTTTTCAAAGGAATGGAACAAATAATCCTAAATTTTGAATGGAACCAGAAGAGACCCCGAATAGCCAGAGGAGTATTGAAAAAGAAGAGCAAAGCGGGCGGCATCACAATTCTGGACTTCGAGCGCTATGACAAAGCTGTCCTCGTCAAGACAGTATGGTACTGGCACAAAAACAGACACATAGATCCATGGAACAGAACCGAGAGCCCAGAAATGGACCCTCAACTCTATGGTCAACTTACCTTTGACAAAGCAGGAAAGAATGTCCAATGGCAAAAAGACAGCCTCTTCAACAACGGGTGTTGGGAAAATTGGACAGCCACATGCAGAAGAATGACACTGGACCATTTCCATACACCACACACAAAAATAGACTCCAAATGCGTGAAAGACCTCACTGTGAGACAGGAGTCCATCAAAATCCTAAAGGAGAACACAGGTAGCAAGCTCTTCGACGTCAGCCGCAGCAACTTCTTCCTAGAAACATCACCAAAGGCACGGGAAGCCAGGGCCAAAATGAACTATTGGGATTTCATCAAGATAAAAAGCTTTGGCACAGCAAAAGAAACAGTCCACAAAACCAAAAGACACCCGACACAATGGGAGAAAATATTTGCAAATGACATATCAGATAAAGGGCTACTATCAAAAATCTATAAAGAACTTATCGAACTCAACAGCCAAGGAACAAATAACCCAATCAACAAATGGGCAGAAGCCATGAACAGACATTTTTCCAAAGAAGACATCCAAAAGGCCAACAGGCACATGAAAAAGTGCTCAACACGGCTCGGCATCAGGGAATTCCAAATCAAATCCTCAATGAGATACCACCTCACACCCGTCAGAAGGGCTAAAATTAACAAGTCAGGGAACGACAGATGTTGGCGGGGATGTGGAGAAAGGGGAACCCTCCTACAGTGTTGGTGGGAATGCAAGCTGGCGCAACCCCTCTGGAAAACAGTATGGAGGTTCCTCAAGCAGTTGAAATTAGAGCTACCATTCGATCCAGCAATGGCACTCCTGGGTATTTACGCCAAAGATACAAAGGTAGGGACCCGAAGCGGTACGTGCACCCCATTGTTTATAGCAGCAATGTCCACAATAGCCAAACTGTGGAAAGAGCCAAGATGTCCATCGACAGAGGAATGGATAAAGAAGAGGTGGTATACATATACACAATGGAATATTATGCAGCCATCCAAAGGAATGAGATCTTGCCATGTGCAACGACGTGGATGGAACAGGAGGGTCCGATGATTAGTGAAATACGTCAATCAGAGAAAGACATGTATCATATGACCTCACTGACATGAGGAATTCTTAATGTCAGGAACAAACTGAGGGTTGCTGGAGTGGTCGGGGGTGGGAGGGATGGGGTGGCTGGGTGATAGACATTGGGGAGGGTATGAGCTACGGTGAGCGCTGTGAATTGTGTAAGACTGTTGAATCACAGATCTGTACTTCTGAAACAAATAACGCAACATATTTTAAGAATAAAGAAAAAGGAGAAGATAGCAGGAGAGGAAGAATGAAGGGGAGTTAGTCAGAGGGGGAGACGAACCAGGAGAGATGATGGACTCTGAAAAACAAACTGAGGTTTCAAGACGGGAGGTGGGTAGGGGGATGGGTTAGCCTGGTGATGGGTATTAAAGAGGGCACATTCCGCATGGAGCACTGTGTGTTAGGAACAAACAATGAATCATGGAACACTACACCAAAACAAATGATGTAGTACATGGTGATTAACAAAGCAATAAAAATCAAAGACTGTAATAAGAGATGAAGAAGGACACTATGTCCTACTTAAAGGGTCTATCCAACAAGAAGATCTAACAATTGTAAATATCTATGCCCCGAACATGGGAGCATCCAATTATATAAGGCAATTAATAAGAAAAGCAAAGAAACACATTGACAACCATACAATAATAGTGGGGCACTTTAACACCCCCCTGACTGAAATGGCCAGATCATCTAAGCAAAAGATCAACAAGGAAATAAAGACTTGCAATGACACACTGGAGCAAATGGACTTCACAGACATATGCAGAACGTTCCATCCCAAAGCAACGGAATACACTTTCTTCTCTAGTGCCCATGGAACATTCTCCAGAATGGATCACATCCTAGGTCCCAAATTAGGTCTCAACCGGTACCAAAAGATTGGCATCATTCCCTGCACATTTTCAGACCACAATGGTTTGAAACTAGAACTCAATCACAAGAGGAAAGTCGGAAAGACCTCAAATACATGGAGGCTAAAGAGCCTCCTACTAAAGAATGAATGGGTCAACCAGGAAATTAAAGAAGATTTTAAAAAACTCATGGAAACCAATGAAAATGAAAACACAACTGCCCAAAATCGTTGGGATACACCCACGGCAGTCCTGCGAGGAAAGTACATATCAATACAAGGCTTTGTCAAGAAACAAGAAAGGTCTCAAATACACAACCTAACCCTACACCTAAAGGAGCTGGAGAAAGAACGGCAAAGAAAGCCTAAACCCAGCAGGAGAAGAGAAATCATGAAGATCAGAGCAGAAATCAATGAACTAGAACCCAAAAGAACAGGAGAAGAGATCAACGGAACTAGGAGCTGGTTCTTTGAAAGAATTCACAAGGTTGATAAACCCCTGGCCAGGCTGATCAAAAAGAAAAGAGAAATGACCCAAATCAACAAAATCAGGAATGAAAGAGGAGAGATCACAACCAACACCAAAGAAATACAAACAATGATAAGAACATAATATGAGCAACCCTATGGCAGCAAATTAGATAACCTGGAAGAAATGGGTGCCTTCCTAGAGATGTGTCAACTACCAAAACTGACCCAGGAAGAAATAGAAAACCTAAAGTGTCCTATAACCACGAAGGCAATTGAAGCAGTCATCAAAAATCTCCCAAGAACCAAAGCCCAGGGCCAGGTGGCTTCCCAGGGGAATTCTATCAGACATTTAAAGAAGAAATAATACCTAGTCTCCTGAAACGGTTCCCAAAGGTAGAAAGGCAAGGAAAACTTCCAAACTCATTTTACGAGGCCACCGTTACCTTGATCCCCAAACCAGACAAAGATCCCATCAAAAAGGAGAATTACAGACCCATATCCTTGAAGAACATCGATGCAAAAATCCTCACCAAAATACTAGCCAAGAGGATCCAACAGTACATTAAAAGGACTATTCACCACGACCAAGTGGGATTTATCCCTGGGCCGCAAGGCTGGTTCAACATCCGCAAATCAATCAACGTGATAAAATACATTCACAAAAGAAAGAACAAGAATCATAGGATCCTCTCAATAGATGCAGAAAAAGCATTTGACAAAGTACAGCACCCTTTCTTGATCAAAACTCTTCAGAGTATAGGGACAGAGGGTACATACCTCAATATCATAAAAGCCATCTACGAAAAACCTACAGCGAATACCATTCTCAATGGGGAAAAGCTGAGAGCTTTTCCCCTAAGGTCAGGAACGCGGCAGGGAGAGCCACTCTCACCACTGCTACTCAACATAGTATTCGAAGTCCTAGCCACAGCAATCAGACAACAAAAAGAAATCAAAGGCATCCCAATCGGCAGAGAGGAAGTCAAACTCTCACTCTTTGCAGATGATATGATACTTTATGTGGAAAACCCAAAAGACTCCACCCCAAAACTGCTAGAACTCACACAGGAATTCAGTCAAAGAGCAGGCTATAAAATCAATGCACAGAAATCAGTGGCATTCCTCTACACCAACAACAAGACAGAAGAGAGACAAATGAAGGAGTCGATCCCATTCACAATTGCACCCAAAACCATAAGATACCTAGGAATAAATTGAACCAAAGAGGCAAAGGATCTGTACTCAGAAATCTACAGAATACTCAGGAATGAAATTGAAGAAGACACAAAGAAATGGAAAAACGTTCCATGCTCATGGATTGGGAGAACCAACATTGTGAAGAGGTCAATGCTCCCTAGAGCAATCTACACATTCAATGCAATCCCCATCAAAATACCATCCACTTTTTTCAAAGGAATGGAACAAATAATCCTAAATTTTGAAAGGAACCAGAAGAGACCCCGAATAGCCAGAGGAGTATTGAAAAAGAAGAGCAAAGCGGGCGGCATCACAATTCTGGACTTCGAGCGCTATGACAAAGCTGTCCTCATCAAGACAGTATGGTACTGGCACAAAAAGAGACACATAGATCCATGGAACAGAATCGAGAGCCCAGAAATGGACCCTCAACTCTATGGTCAACTTAACTTTGTCAAAGCGGGAAAGAATGTCCAATGGCAAAAAGACAGCCTCTTCAACAACGGGTGTTGGGAAAATTGGACAGCCACATGCAGAAGAATGACACTGGACCATTTCCATACACCACACACAAAAATAGACTCCAAATGCGTGAAAGACCTCACTGTGAGACAGGAGTCCATCAAAATCCTAAAGGAGAACACAGGTAGCAAGCTCTTCGACGTCAGCCGCAGCAACTTCTTCCTAGAAACATCACCAAAGGCACGGGAAGCCAGGGCCAAAATGAACTATTGGGATTTCATCAAGATAAAAAGCTTTGGCACAGCAAAAGAAACAGTCCACAAAACCAAAAGACACCCGACACAATGGGAGAAAATATTTGCAAATGACATATCAGATAAAGGGCTACTATCCAAAATCTATAAAGAACTTATCGAACTCAACAGCCAAAGAACAAATAACCCAATCAACAAATGGGCAGAAGCCATGAACAGACATTTTTCCAAAGAAGACATCCAAATGGCCAACAGGCACATGAAAAAGTGCTCAGCACGGCTCGGCATCAGGGAAATCCAAATCAAAACCTCAATGAGACACCACCTCACACCCGTCAGAAGGGCTAAAATTAACAAGTCAGGCAACGACAGATGTTGGCGGTGATGTGGAGAAAGGGGAACCCTCCTACAGTGTTGGTGGGAATGCAAGCTGGCGCAACCCCTCTGGAAAACAGTATGGAGGTTCCTCAAGCAGTTGAAATTAGAGCTACCATTCGATCCAGCAATGGCACTCCTGGGTATTTACCCCAAAGATACAAAGGTAGGGACCCGAAGCGGTACGTGCACCCCATTGTTTATAGCAGCAATGTCCACAATAGCCAAACTGTGGAAAGAGCCAAGATGTCCATCGACAGAGGAATGGATAAAGAAGAGGTGGTATACATATACACAATGGAATATTATGCAGCCATCCAAAGGAATGAGATCTTGCCATGTGCAACGACGTGGATGGAACAGGAGGGTACGATGATTAGTGAAATACGTCAATCAGAGAAAGACATGTATCATATGACCTCACTGATATGAGGAATTCTTAATGTCAGGAACAAACTGAGGGTTGCTGGAGTGGTCGGGGGTGGGAGGGATGGGGTGGCTGGGTGATAGACATTGGGGAGGGTATGAGCTACGGTGAGTGCTGTGAATTGTGTAAGACTGTTGAATCACAGATCTGTACTTCTGAAACAAATAACGCAACATATTTTAAGAATAAAGAAAAAGGAGACGATAGCAGGAGAGGAAGAATGAAGGGGAGTTAGTCAGAGGGGGAGACGAACCAGGAGAGATGATGGACTCTGAAAAACAAACTGAGGTTTCAAGACGGGAGGTGGGTAGGGGGATGGGTTAGCCTGGTGATGGGTATTAAAGAGGGCACATTCCGCATGGAGCACTGTGTGTTAGGAACAAACAATGAATCATGGAACACTACACCAAAACAAATGATGTAGTACATGGTGATTAACAAAGCAATAAAAATCAAAGTCTGTAATTAGAGATGAAGAAGGACACTATGTCCTACTTAAAGGGTCTATCCAACAAGAAGATCTAACAATTGTAAATATCTATGCCCCGAACATGGGAGCATCCAATTATATAAGGCAATTAATAAGAAAAGCAAAGAAACACATTGACAACAATACAATAATAGTGGGGCACTTTAACACCCCCCTGACTGAAATGACCAGATCATCTAAGCAAAAGATCAACAAGGAAATAAAGACTTTAAATGACACCCTGGAGCAAATGGACTTCACAGACATATGCAGAACGTTCCATCCCAAAGCAACGGAATACACTTTCTTGTCTAGTGCCCATGGAACATTCTCCAGAATGGATCACATCCTAGGTCCCAAATCAGGTCTCAACCGGTACCAGAAGATTGGGATCATTCCCTGCACATTTTCAGACCACAATGCTTTGAAACTAGAACTCAATCACAAGAGGAAAGTCGGAAAGACCTCAAATACATGGAGGCTAAAGAGCCTCCTACTAAAGAATGAATGGGTCAACCAGGAAATTAAAGAAGATTTTAAAAAACTCATGGAAACCAATGAAAATGAAAACACAACTGCCGAAAATCGTTGGGATACACCCACGGCAGTCCTGCGAGGAAAGTACATATCAATACAAGCCTTTGTCAAGAAACAAGAAAGGTCTCAAATACACAACCTAACCCTACACCTAAAGGAGCTGGAGAAAGAACGGCAAAGAAAGCCTAAACCCAGCAGGAGAAGAGAAATCATGAAGATCAGAGCAGAAATCAATGAACTAGAACCCAAAAGAACAGGAGAACAGATCAACGGAACTAGGAGCTGGTTCTTTGAAAGAATTCACAAGGTTGATAAACCCCTGGCCAGGCTGATCAAAAAGAAAAGAGAAATGACCCAAATCAACAAAATCAGGAATAAAAGAGGAGAGATCACAACCAACACCAAAGAAATACAAACAATGATAAGAACATAATATGAGCAACCCTATGGCAGCAAATTAGATAACCTGGAAGAAATGGGTGCCTTCCTAGAGATGTGTCAACTACCAAAACTGACCCAGGAAGAAATAGAAAACCTAAAGTGTCCTATAACCACGAAGGCAATTGAAGCAGTCATCAAAAATCTCCCAAGAAACCAAAGCCCAGGGCCAGGTGGCTTCCCAGGGGAATTCTATCAGACATTTAAAGAAGAAATAATACCTAGTCTCCTGAAACGGTTCCCAAAGGTAGAAAGGCAAGGAAAACTTCCAAACTCATTTTAGGAGGCCACCGTTACCTTGATCCCCAAACCAGACAAAGATCCCATCAAAAAGGAGAATTACAGACCCATATCCTTGATGAACATCGATGCAAAAATCCTCACCAAAATACTAGCCAAGAGGATCCAACAGTACATTAAAAGGACTATTCACCACGACCAAGTGGGATTTATCCCTGGGCCGCAAGGCTGGTTCAACATCCGCAAATCAATCAACGTGATAAAATACATTCACAAAAGAAAGAACAAGAATCATAGGATCCTCTCAATAGATGCAGAAAAAGCATTTGACAAAGTACAGCACCCTTTCTTGATCAAAACTCTTCAGAGTATAGGGACAGAGGGTACATACCTCAATATCATAAAAGCCATCTACGAAAAACCTACAGCGAATATCATTCTCAATGGGGAAAAGCTGAGAGCTTTTCCCCTAAGGTCAGGAACGCGGCAGGGAGAGCCACTCTCACCACTGCTACTCAACATAGTATTCGAAGTCCTAGCCACAGCAATCAGACAACAAAAAGAAATCAAAGGCATCCCAATCGGCAGAGAGGAAGTCAAACTCTCACTCTTTGCAGATGATATGATACTTTATGTGGAAAACCCAAAAGACTCCACCCCAAAACTGCTAGAACTCACACAGGAATTCAGTCAAGGAGCAGGCTATAAAATCAATGCACAGAAATCAGTGGCATTCCTCTACACCAACAACAAGACAGAAGAGAGACAAATCAAGGAGTCGATCCCATTCACAATTGCACCCAAAACCATAAGATACCTAGGAATAAATTGAACCAAAGAGGCAAAGGATCTGTACTCAGAAATCTACAGAATACTCAGGAATGAAATTGAAGAAGACACAAAGAAATGGAAAAACGTTCCATGCTCATGGATTGGGAGAACCAACATTGTGAAGAGGTCAATGCTCCCTAGAGCAATCTACACATTCAGTGCAATCCCCATCAAAATACCATCCACTTTTTTCAAAGGAATGGAACAAATAATCCTAAATTTTGAATGGAACCAGAAGAGACCCCGAATAGCCAGAGGAGTATTGAAAAAGAAGAGCAAAGCGGGCGGCATCACAATTCTGGACTTCGAGCGCTATGACAAAGCTGTCCTCGTCAAGACAGTATGGTACTGGCACAAAAACAGACACATAGATCCATGGAACAGAACCGAGAGCCCAGAAATGGACCCTCAACTCTATGGTCAACTTACCTTTGACAAAGCAGGAAAGAATGTCCAATGGCAAAAAGACAGCCTCTTCAACAACGGGTGTTGGGAAAATTGGACAGCCACATGCAGAAGAATGACACTGGACCATTTCCATACACCACACACAAAAATAGGCTCCAAATGCGTGAAAGACCTCACTGTGAGACAGGAGTCCATCAAAATCCTAAAGGAGAACACAGGTAGCAAGCTCTTCGACGTCAGCCGCAGCAACTTCTTCCTAGACACATCACCAAAGGCACGGGAAGCCAGGGCCAAAATGAACTATTGGGATTTCATCAAGATAAAAAGCTTTGGCACAGCAAAAGGAACAGTCCACAAAACCAAAAGACACCCGACACAATGGGAGAAAATATTTGCAAATGACATATCAGATAAAGGGCTACTATCCAAAATCTATAAAGAACTTATCGAACTCAACAGCCAAAGAACAAATAACCCAATCAACAAATGCCAGAAGCCATGAACAGACATTTTTCCAAAGAAGACATCCAAATGGCCAACAGGCACATGAAAAAGTGCTCAACACGGCTCGGCATCAGGGAAATCCAAATCAAATCCTCAATGAGACACCACCTCACACCCGTCAGAAGGGCTAAAATTAACATGTCAGGGAACGACAGATGTTGGCGGGGATGTGGAGAAAGGGGAACCCTCCTACAGTGTTCGTGGGAATGCAAGCTGGCGCAACCCCTCTGGAAAACAGTATGGAGGTTCCTCAAACAGTTGAAATTAGAGCTACCATTCGATCCAGCAATGGCACTCCTGGGTATTTACCCGAAAGATACAAAGGTAGGGACCCGAAGCGGTACGTGCACCCCATTGTTTATAGCAGCAATGTCCACAATAGCCAAACTGTGGAAAGAGCCAAGATGTCCATCGACAGAGGAATGGATAAAGAAGAGGTGGTATACATATACACAATGGAATATTATGCAGCCATCCAAAGGAATGAGATCTTGCCATGTGCAACGACGTGGATGGAACAGGAGGGTCCGATGATTAGTGAAATACGTCAATCAGAGAAAGACATGTATCATATGACCTCACTGACATGAGGAATTCTTAATGTCAGGAACAAACTGAGGGTTGCTGGAGTGGTCGGGGGTGGGAGGGATGGGGTGGCTGGGTGATAGACATTGGGGAGGGTTTGAGCTACGGTGAGCGCTGTGAATTGTGTAAGACTGTTGAATCACAGATCTGTACTTCTGAAACAAATAACGCAACATATTTTAAGAATAAAGAAAAAGGAGAAGATAGCAGGAGAGGAAGAATGAAGGGGAGTTAGTCAGAGGGGGAGACGAACCAGGAGAGATGATGGACTCTGAAAAACAAACTGAGGTTTCAAGACGGGAGGTGGGTAGGGGGATGGGTTAGCCTGGTGATGGGTATTAAAGAGGGCACATTCCGCATGGAGCACTGTGTGTTAGGAACAAACAATGAATCATGGAACACTACACCAAAACAAATGATGTAGTACATGGTGATTAACAAAGCAATAAAAATCAAAGACTGTAATAAGAGATGAAGAAGGACACTATGTCCTACTTAAAGGGTCTATCCAACAAGAAGATCTAACAATTGTAAATATCTATGCCCCGAACATGGGAGCATCCAATTATATAAGGCAATTAATAAGAAAAGCAAAGAAACACATTGACAACCATACAATAATAGTGGGGCACTTTAACACCCCCCTGACTGAAATGGCCAGATCATCTAAGCAAAAGATCAACAAGGAAATAAAGACTTGCAATGACACACTGGAGCAAATGGACTTCACAGACATATGCAGAACGTTCCATCCCAAAGCAACGGAATACACTTTCTTCTCTAGTGCCCATGGAACATTCTCCAGAATGGATCACATCCTAGGTCCCAAATCAGGTCTCAACCGGTACCAAAAGATTGGCATCATTCCCTGCACATTTTCAGACCACAATGGTTTGAAACTAGAACTCAATCACAAGAGGAAAGTCGGAAAGACCTCAAATACATGGAGGCTAAAGAGCCTCCTACTAAAGAATGAATGGGTCAACCAGGAAATTAAAGAAGATTTTAAAAAACTCATGGAAACCAATGAAAATGAAAACACAACTGCCCAAAATCGTTGGGACACACCCACGGCAGTCCTGCGAGGAAAGTACATATCAATACAAGGCTTTGTCAGGAAACAAGAAAGGTCTCAAATACACAACCTAACCCTACACCTAAAGGAGCTGGAGAAAGAACGGCAAAGAAAGCCTAAACCCAGCAGGAGAAGAGAAATCATGAAGATCAGAGCAGAAATCAATGAACTAGAACCCAAAAGAACAGGAGAAGAGATCAACGGAACTAGGAGCTGGTTCTTTGAAAGAATTCACAAGGTTGATAAACCCCTGGCCAGGCTGATCAAAAAGAAAAGAGAAATGACCCAAATCAACAAAATCAGGAATGAAAGAGGAGAGATCACAACCAACACCAAAGAAATACAAACAATGATAAGAACATAATATGAGCAACCCTATGGCAGCAAATTAGATAACCTGGAAGAAATGGGTGCCTTCCTAGAGATGTGTCAACTACCAAAACTGACCCAGGAAGAAATAGAAAACCTAAAGTGTCCTATAACCACGAAGGCAATTGAAGCAGTCATCAAAAATCTCCCAAGAACCAAAGCCCAGGGCCAGGTGGCTTCCCAGGGGAATTCTATCAGACATTTAAAGAAGAAATAATACCTAGTCTCCTGAAACGGTTCCCAAAGGTAGAAAGGCAAGGAAAACTTCCAAACTCATTTTACGAGGCCACCGTTACCTTGATCCCCAAACCAGACAAAGATCCCATCAAAAAGGAGAATTACAGACCCATATCCTTGAAGAACATCGATGCAAAAATCCTCACCAAAATACTAGCCAAGAGGATCCAACAGTACATTAAAAGGACTATTCACCACGACCAAGTGGGATTTATCCCTGGGCCGCAAGGCTGGTTCAACATCCGCAAATCAATCAACGTGATAAAATACATTCACAAAAGAAAGAACAAGAATCATAGGATCCTCTCAATAGATGCAGAAAAAGCATTTGACAAAGTACAGCACCCTTTCTTGATCAAAACTCTTCAGAGTATAGGGACAGAGGGTACATACCTCAATATCATAAAAGCCATCTACGAAAAACCTACAGCGAATACCATTCTCAATGGGGAAAAGCTGAGAGCTTTTCCCCTAAGGTCAGGAACGCGGCAGGGAGAGCCACTCTCACCACTGCTACTCAACATAGTATTCGAAGTCCTAGCCACAGCAATCAGACAACAAAAAGAAATCAAAGGCATCCCAATCGGCAGAGAGGAAGTCAAACTCTCACTCTTTGCAGATGATATGATACTTTATGTGGAAAACCCAAAAGACTCCACCCCAAAACTGCTAGAACTCACAAAGGAATTCAGTCAAAGAGCAGGCTATAAAATCAATGCACAGAAATCAGTGGCATTCCTCTACACCAACAACAAGACAGAAGAGAGACAAATCAAGGAGTCGATCCCATTCACAATTGCACCCAAAACCATAAGATACCTAGGAATAAATTGAACCAAAGAGGCAAAGGATCTGTACTCAGAAATCTACAGAATACTCAGGAATGAAATTGAAGAAGACACAAAGAAATGGAAAAACGTTCCATGCTCATGGATTGGGAGAACCAACATTGTGAAGAGGTCAATGCTCCCTAGAGCAATCTACACATTCAATGCAATCCCCATCAAAATACCATCCACTTTTTTCAAAGGAATGGAACAAATAATCCTAAATTTTGAATGGAACCAGAAGAGACCCCGAATAGCCAGAGGAGTATTGAAAAAGAAGAGCAAAGCGGGCGGCATCACAATTCTGGACTTCGAGCGCTATGACAAAGCTGTCCTCATCAAGACAGTATGGTACTGGCACAAAAAGAGACACATAGATCCATGGAACAGAATCGAGAGCCCAGAAATGGACCCTCAACTCTATGGTCAACTTACCTTTGTCAAAGCGGGAAAGAATATCCAATGGCAAAAAGAGAGCCTTTTCAACAACGGGTGTTGGGAAAATTGGACAGCCACATGCAGAACAATGACACTGGACCATTTCCATACACCACACACAAAAATAGACTCCAAATGCGTGAAAGACCTCACTGTGAGACAGGAGTCCATCAAAATCCTAAAGGAGAACACAGGTAGCAAGCTCTTCGACGTCAGCCGCAGCAACTTCTTCCTAGAAACATCACCAAAGGCACGGGAAGCCAGGGCCAAAATGAACTATTGGGATTTCATCAAGATAAAAAGCTTTGGCACAGCAAAAGAAACAGTCCACAAAACCAAAAGACACCCGACACAATGGGAGAAAATATTTGCAAATGACATATCAGATAAAGGGCTACTATCCAAAATCTATAAAGAACTTATCGAACTCAACAGCCAAAGAACAAATAACCCAATCAACAAATGGGCAGAAGCCATGAACAGACATTTTTCCAAAGAAGACATCCAAATGGCCAACAGGCACATGAAAAAGTGCTCAGCACGGCTCGGCATCAGGGAAATCCAAATCAAAACCTCAATGAGACACCACCTCACACCCGTCAGAAGGGCTAAAATTAACAAGTCAGGCAACGACAGATGTTGGCGGTGATGTGGAGAAAGGGGAACCCTCCTACAGTGTTGGTGGGAATGCAAGCTGGCGCAACCCCTCTGGAAAACAGTATGGAGGTTCCTCAAGCAGTTGAAATTAGAGCTACCATTCGATCCAGCAATGGCACTCCTGGGTATTTACCCCAAAGATACAAAGGTAGGGACCCGAAGCGGTACGTGCACCCCATTGTTTATAGCAGCAATGTCCACAATAGCCAAACTGTGGAAAGAGCCAAGATGTCCATCGACAGAGGAATGGATAAAGAAGAGGTGGTATACATATACACAATGGAATATTATGCAGCCATCCAAAGGAATGAGATCTTGCCATGTGCAACGACGTGGATGGAACAGGAGGGTACGATGATTAGTGAAATACGTCAATCAGAGAAAGACATGTATCATATGACCTCACTGATATGAGGAATTCTTAATGTCAGGAACAAACTGAGGGTTGCTGGAGTGGTCGGGGGTGGGAGGGATGGGGTGGCTGGGTGATAGACATTGGGGAGGGTATGAGCTACGGTGAGTGCTGTGAATTGTGTAAGACTGTTGAATCACAGATCTGTACTTCTGAAACAAATAACGCAACATATTTTAAGAATAAAGAAAAAGGAGACGATAGCAGGAGAGGAAGAATGAAGGGGAGTTAGTCAGAGGGGGAGACGAACCAGGAGAGATGATGGACTCTGAAAAACAAACTGAGGTTTCAAGACGGGAGGTGGGTAGGGGGATGGGTTAGCCTGGTGATGGGTATTAAAGAGGGCACATTCCGCATGGAGCACTGTGTGTTAGGAACAAACAATGAATCATGGAACACTACACCAAAACAAATGATGTAGTACATGGTGATTAACAAAGCAATAAAAATCAAAGTCTGTAATTAGAGATGAAGAAGGACACTATGTCCTACTTAAAGGGTCTATCCAACAAGAAGATCTAACAATTGTAAATATCTATGCCCCGAACATGGGAGCATCCAATTATATAAGGCAATTAATAAGAAAAGCAAAGAAACACATTGACAACAATACAATAATAGTGGGGCACTTTAACACCCCCCTGACTGAAATGACCAGATCATCTAAGCAAAAGATCAACAAGGAAATAAAGACTTTAAATGACACCCTGGAGCAAATGGACTTCACAGACATATGCAGAACGTTCCATCCCAAAGCAACGGAATACACTTTCTTGTCTAGTGCCCATGGAACATTCTCCAGAATGGATCACATCCTAGGTCCCAAATCAGGTCTCAACCGGTACCAGAAGATTGGGATCATTCCCTGCACATTTTCAGACCACAATGCTTTGAAACTAGAACTCAATCACAAGAGGAAAGTCGGAAAGACCTCAAATACATGGAGGCTAAAGAGCCTCCTACTAAAGAATGAATGGGTCAACCAGGAAATTAAAGAAGATTTTAAAAAACTCATGGAAACCAATGAAAATGAAAACACAACTGCCGAAAATCGTTGGGATACACCCACGGCAGTCCTGCGAGGAAAGTACATATCAATACAAGCCTTTGTCAAGAAACAAGAAAGGTCTCAAATACACAACCTAACCCTACACCTAAAGGAGCTGGAGAAAGAACGGCAAAGAAAGCCTAAACCCAGCAGGAGAAGAGAAATCATGAAGATCAGAGCAGAAATCAATGAACTAGAACCCAAAAGAACAGGAGAACAGATCAACGGAACTAGGAGCTGGTTCTTTGAAAGAATTCAAAAGGTTGATAAACCCCTGGCCAGGCTGATCAAAAAGAAAAGAGAAATGACCCAAATCAACAAAATCAGGAATAAAAGAGGAGAGATCACAACCAACACCAAAGAAATACAAACAATGATAAGAACATAATATGAGCAACCCTATGGCAGCAAATTAGATAACCTGGAAGAAATGGGTGCCTTCCTAGAGATGTGTCAACTACCAAAACTGACCCAGGAAGAAATAGAAAACCTAAAGTGTCCTATAACCACGAAGGCAATTGAAGCAGTCATCAAAAATCTCCCAAGAAACCAAAGCCCAGGGCCAGGTGGCTTCCCAGGGGAATTCTATCAGACATTTAAAGAAGAAATAATACCTAGTCTCCTGAAACGGTTCCCAAAGGTAGAAAGGCAAGGAAAACTTCCAAACTCATTTTAGGAGGCCACCGTTACCTTGATCCCCAAACCAGACAAAGATCCCATCAAAAAGGAGAATTACAGACCCATATCCTTGATGAACATCGATGCAAAAATCCTCACCAAAATACTAGCCAAGAGGATCCAACAGTACATTAAAAGGACTATTCACCACGACCAAGTGGGATTTATCCCTGGGCCGCAAGGCTGGTTCAACATCCGCAAATCAATCAACGTGATAAAATACATTCACAAAAGAAAGAACAAGAATCATAGGATCCTCTCAATAGATGCAGAAAAAGCATTTGACAAAGTACAGCACCCTTTCTTGATCAAAACTCTTCAGAGTATAGGGACAGAGGGTACATACCTCAATATCATAAAAGCCATCTACGAAAAACCTACAGCGAATATCATTCTCAATGGGGAAAAGCTGAGAGCTTTTCCCCTAAGGTCAGGAACGCGGCAGGGAGAGCCACTCTCACCACTGCTACTCAACATAGTATTCGAAGTCCTAGCCACAGCAATCAGACAACAAAAAGAAATCAAAGGCATCCCAATCGGCAGAGAGGAAGTCAAACTCTCACTCTTTGCAGATGATATGATACTTTATGTGGAAAACCCAAAAGACTCCACCCCAAAACTGCTAGAACTCACACAGGAATTCAGTCAAGGAGCAGGCTATAAAATCAATGCACAGAAATCAGTGGCATTCCTCTACACCAACAACAAGACAGAAGAGAGACAAATCAAGGAGTCGATCCCATTCACAATTGCACCCAAAACCAGAAGATACCTAGGAATAAATTGAACCAAAGAGGCAAAGGATCTGTACTCAGAAATCTACAGAATACTCAGGAATGAAATTGAAGAAGACACAAAGAAATGGAAAAACGTTCCATGCTCATGGATTGGGAGAACCAACATTGTGAAGAGGTCAATGCTCCCTAGAGCAATCTACACATTCAGTGCAATCCCCATCAAAATACCATCCACTTTTTTCAAAGGAATGGAACAAATAATCCTAAATTTTGAATGGAACCAGAAGAGACCCCGAATAGCCAGAGGAGTATTGAAAAAGAAGAGCAAAGCGGGCGGCATCACAATTCTGGACTTCGAGCGCTATGACAAAGCTGTCCTCGTCAAGACAGTATGGTACTGGCACAAAAACAGACACATAGATCCATGGAACAGAACCGAGAGCCCAGAAATGGACCCTCAACTCTATGGTCAACTTACCTTTGACAAAGCAGGAAAGAATGTCCAATGGCAAAAAGACAGCCTCTTCAACAACGGGTGTTGGGAAAATTGGACAGCCACATGCAGAAGAATGACACTGGACCATTTCCATACACCACACACAAAAATAGGCTCCAAATGCGTGAAAGACCTCACTGTGAGACAGGAGTCCATCAAAATCCTAAAGGAGAACACAGGTAGCAAGCTCTTCGACGTCAGCCGCAGCAACTTCTTCCTAGACACATCACCAAAGGCACGGGAAGCCAGGGCCAAAATGAACTATTGGGATTTCATCAAGATAAAAAGCTTTGGCACAGCAAAAGGAACAGTCCACAAAACCAAAAGACACCCGACACAATGGGAGAAAATATTTGCAAATGACATATCAGATAAAGGGCTACTATCCAAAATCTATAAAGAACTTATCGAACTCAACAGCCAAAGAACAAATAACCCAATCAACAAATGCCAGAAGCCATGAACAGACATTTTTCCAAAGAAGACATCCAAATGGCCAACAGGCACATGAAAAAGTGCTCAACACGGCTCGGCATCAGGGAAATCCAAATCAAATCCTCAATGAGACACCACCTCACACCCGTCAGAAGGGCTAAAATTAACATGTCAGGGAACGACAGATGTTGGCGGGGATGTGGAGAAAGGGGAACCCTCCTACAGTGTTCGTGGGAATGCAAGCTGGCGCAACCCCTCTGGAAAACAGTATGGAGGTTCCTCAAACAGTTGAAATTAGAGCTACCATTCGATCCAGCAATGGCACTCCTGGGTATTTACCCGAAAGATACAAAGGTAGGGACCCGAAGCGGTACGTGCACCCCATTGTTTATAGCAGCAATGTCCACAATAGCCAAACTGTGGAAAGAGCCAAGATGTCCATCGACAGAGGAATGGATAAAGAAGAGGTGGTATACATATACACAATGGAATATTATGCAGCCATCCAAAGGAATGAGATCTTGCCATGTGCAACGACGTGGATGGAACAGGAGGGTCCGATGATTAGTGAAATACGTCAATCAGAGAAAGACATGTATCATATGACCTCACTGACATGAGGAATTCTTAATGTCAGGAACAAACTGAGGGTTGCTGGAGTGGTCGGGGGTGGGAGGGATGGGGTGGCTGGGTGATAGACATTGGGGAGGGTTTGAGCTACGGTGAGCGCTGTGAATTGTGTAAGACTGTTGAATCACAGATCTGTACTTCTGAAACAAATAACGCAACATATTTTAAGAATAAAGAAAAAGGAGAAGATAGCAGGAGAGGAAGAATGAAGGGGAGTTAGTCAGAGGGGGAGACGAACCAGGAGAGATGATGGACTCTGAAAAACAAACTGAGGTTTCAAGACGGGAGGTGGGTAGGGGGATGGGTTAGCCTGGTGATGGGTATTAAAGAGGGCACATTCCGCATGGAGCACTGTGTGTTAGGAACAAACAATGAATCATGGAACACTACACCAAAACAAATGATGTAGTACATGGTGATTAACAAAGCAATAAAAATCAAAGACTCTAATAAGAGATGAAGAAGGACACTATGTCCTACTTAAAGGGTCTATCCAACAAGAAGATCTAACAATTGTAAATATCTATGCCCCGAACATGGGAGCATCCAATTATATAAGGCAATTAATAAGAAAAGCAAAGAAACACATTGACAACCATACAATAATAGTGGGGCACTTTAACACCCCCCTGACTGAAATGGCCAGATCATCTAAGCAAAAGATCAACAAGGAAATAAAGACTTGCAATGACACACTGGAGCAAATGGACTTCACAGACATATGCAGAACGTTCCATCCCAAAGCAACGGAATACACTTTCTTCTCTAGTGCCCATGGAACATTCTCCAGAATGGATCACATCCTAGGTCCCAAATCAGGTCTCAACCGGTACCAAAAGATTGGCATCATTCCCTGCACATTTTCAGACCACAATGGTTTGAAACTAGAACTCAATCACAAGAGGAAAGTCGGAAAGACCTCAAATACATGGAGGCTAAAGAGCCTCCTACTAAAGAATGAATGGGTCAACCAGGAAATTAAAGAAGATTTTAAAAAACTCATGGAAACCAATGAAAATGAAAACACAACTGCCCAAAATCGTTGGGATACACCCACGGCAGTCCTGCGAGGAAAGTACATATCAATACAAGGCTTTGTCAGGAAACAAGAAAGGTCTCAAATACACAACCTAACCCTACACCTAAAGGAGCTGGAGAAAGAACGGCAAAGAAAGCCTAAACCCAGCAGGAGAAGAGAAATCATGAAGATCAGAGCAGAAATCAATGAACTAGAACCCAAAAGAACAGGAGAAGAGATCAACGGAACTAGGAGCTGGTTCTTTGAAAGAATTCACAAGGTTGATAAACCCCTGGCCAGGCTGATCAAAAAGAAAAGAGAAATGACCCAAATCAACAAAATCAGGAATGAAAGAGGAGAGATCACAACCAACACCAAAGAAATACAAACAATGATAAGAACATAATATGAGCAACCCTATGGCAGCAAATTAGATAACCTGGAAGAAATGGGTGCCTTCCTAGAGATGTGTCAACTACCAAAACTGACCCAGGAAGAAATAGAAAACCTAAAGTGTCCTATAACCACGAAGGCAATTGAAGCAGTCATCAAAAATCTCCCAAGAACCAAAGCCCAGGGCCAGGTGGCTTCCCAGGGGAATTCTATCAGACATTTAAAGAAGAAATAATACCTAGTCTCCTGAAACGGTTCCCAAAGGTAGAAAGGCAAGGAAAACTTCCAAACTCATTTTACGAGGCCACCGTTACCTTGATCCCCAAACCAGACAAAGATCCCATCAAAAAGGAGAATTACAGACCCATATCCTTGAAGAACATCGATGCAAAAATCCTCACCAAAATACTAGCCAAGAGGATCCAACAGTACATTAAAAGGACTATTCACCACGACCAAGTGGGATTTATCCCTGGGCCGCAAGGCTGGTTCAACATCCGCAAATCAATCAACGTGATAAAATACATTCACAAAAGAAAGAACAAGAATCATAGGATCCTCTCAATAGATGCAGAAAAAGCATTTGACAAAGTACAGCACCCTTTCTTGATCAAAACTCTTCAGAGTATAGGGACAGAGGGTACATACCTCAATATCATAAAAGCCATCTACGAAAAACCTACAGCGAATACCATTCTCAATGGGGAAAAGCTGAGAGCTTTTCCCCTAAGGTCAAGAACGCGGCAGGGAGAGCCACTCTCACCACTGCTACTCAACATAGTATTCGAAGTCCTAGCCACAGCAATCAGACAACAAAAAGAAATCAAAGGCATCCCAATCGGCAGAGAGGAAGTCAAACTCTCACTCTTTGCAGATGATATGATACTTTATGTGGAAAACCCAAAAGACTCCACCCCAAAACTGCTAGAACTCACAAAGGAATTCAGTCAAAGAGCAGGCTATAAAATCAATGCACAGAAATCAGTGGCATTCCTCTACACCAACAACAAGACAGAAGAGAGACAAATCAAGGAGTCGATCCCATTCACAATTGCACCCAAAACCATAAGATACCTAGGAATAAATTGAACCAAAGAGGCAAAGGATCTGTACTCAGAAATCTACAGAATACTCAGGAATGAAATTGAAGAAGACACAAAGAAATGGAAAAACGTTCCATGCTCATGGATTGGGAGAACCAACATTGTGAAGAGGTCAATGCTCCCTAGAGCAATCTACACATTCAATGCAATCCCCATCAAAATACCATCCACTTTTTTCAAAGGAATGGAACAAATAATCCTAAATTTTGAATGGAACCAGAAGAGACCCCGAATAGCCAGAGGAGTATTGAAAAAGAAGAGCAAAGCGGGCGGCATCACAATTCTGGACTTCGAGCGCTATGACAAAGCTGTCCTCATCAAGACAGTATGGTACTGGCACAAAAAGAGACACATAGATCCATGGAACAGAATCGAGAGCCCAGAAATGGACCCTCAACTCTATGGTCAACTTACCTTTGTCAAAGCGGGAAAGAATATCCAATGGCAAAAAGAGAGCCTTTTCAACAACGGGTGTTGGGAAAATTGGACAGCCACATGCAGAACAATGACACTGGACCATTTCCATACACCACACACAAAAATAGACTCCAAATGCGTGAAAGACCTCACTGTGAGACAGGAGTCCATCAAAATCCTAAAGGAGAACACAGGTAGCAAGCTCTTCGACGTCAGCCGCAGCAACTTCTTCCTAGAAACATCACCAAAGGCACGGGAAGCCAGGGCCAAAATGAACTATTGGGATTTCATCAAGATAAAAAGCTTTGGCACAGCAAAAGAAACAGTCCACAAAACCAAAAGACACCCGACACAATGGGAGAAAATATTTGCAAATCACATATCAGATAAAGGGCTACTATCCAAAATCTATAAAGAACTTATCGAACTCAACAGCCAAAGAACAAATAACCCAATCAACAAATGGGCAGAAGCCATGAACAGACATTTTTCCAAAGAAGACATCCAAATGGCCAACAGGCACATGAAAAAGTGCTCAGCACGGCTCGGCATCAGGGAAATCCAAATCAAAACCTCAATGAGACACCACCTCACACCCGTCAGAAGGGCTAAAATTAACAAGTCAGGCAACGACAGATGTTGGCGGTGATGTGGAGAAAGGGGAACCCTCCTACAGTGATGGTGGGAATGCAAGCTGGCGCAACCCCTCTGGAAAACAGTATGGAGGTTCCTCAAGCAGTTGAAATTAGAGCTACCATTCGATCCAGCAATGGCACTCCTGGGTATTTACCCCAAAGATACAAAGGTAGGGACCCGAAGCGGTACGTGCACCCCATTGTTTATAGCAGCAATGTCCACAATAGCCAAACTGTGGAAAGAGCCAAGATATCCATCGACAGAGGAATGGATAAAGAAGAGGTGGTATACATATACACAATGGAATATTATGCAGCCATCCAAAGGAATGAGATCTTGCCATGTGCAACGACGTGGATGGAACAGGAGGGTACGATGATTAGTGAAATACGTCAATCAGAGAAAGACATGTATCATATGACCTCACTGATATGAGGAATTCTTAATGTCAGGAACAAACTGAGGGTTGCTGGAGTGGTCGGGGGTGGGAGGGATGGGGTGGCTGGGTGATAGACATTGGGGAGGGTATGAGCTACGGTGAGTGCTGTGAATTGTGTAAGACTGTTGAATCACAGATCTGTACTTCTGAAACAAATAACGCAACATATTTTAAGAATAAAGAAAAAGGAGACGATAGCAGGAGAGAAAGAATGAAGGGGAGTTAGTCAGAGGGGGAGACGAACCAGGAGAGATGATGGACTCTGAAAAACAAACTGAGGTTTCAAGACGGGAGGTGGGTAGGGGGATGGGTTAGCCTGGTGATGGGTATTAAAGAGGGCACATTCCGCATGGAGCACTGTGTGTTAGGAACAAACAATGAATCATGGAACACTACACCAAAACAAATGATGTAGTACATGGTGATTAACAAAGCAATAAAAATCAAAGTCTGTAATTAGAGATGAAGAAGGACACTATGTCCTACTTAAAGGGTCTATCCAACAAGAAGATCTAACAATTGTAAATATCTATGCCCCGAACATGGGAGCATCCAATTATATAAGGCAATTAATAAGAAAAGCAAAGAAACACATTGACAACAATACAATAATAGTGGGGCACTTTAACACCCCCCTGACTGAAATGGCCAGATCATCTAAGCAAAAGATCAACAAGGAAATAAAGACTTGCAATGACACACTGGAGCAAATGGACTTTACAGACATATGCAGAACGTTCCATCCCAAAGCAACGGAATACACTTTCTTGTCTAGTGCCCATGGAACATTCTCCAGAATGGATCACATCCTAGGTCCCAAATCAGGTCTCAACCGGTACCAGAAGATTGGGATCATTCCTTGCACATTTTCAGACCACAATGCTTTGAAACTAGAACTCAATCACAAGAGGAAAGTCGGAAAGACCTCAAATACATGGAGGCGAAAGAGCCTCCTACTAAAGAATGAATGGGTCAACCAGGAAATTAAAGAAGATTTTAAAAAACTCATGGAAACCAATGAAAATGAAAACACAACTGCCCAAAATCGTTGGGATAAACCCACGGCAGTCCTGCGAGGAAAGTACATATCAATACAAGCCTTTGTCAAGAAACAAGAAAGGTCTCAAATACACAACCTAACCCTACACCTAAAGGAGCTGGAGAAAGAACGGCAAAGAAAGCCTAAACCCAGCAGGAGAAGAGAAATCATGAAGATCAGAGCAGAAATCAATGAACTAGAACCCAAAAGAACAGGAGAACAGATCAACGGAACTAGGAGCTGGTTCTTTGAAAGAATTCACAAGGTTGATAAACCCCTGGCCAGGCTGATCAAAAAGAAAAGAGAAATGACCCAAATCAACAAAATCAGGAATAAAAGAGGAGAGATCACAACCAACACCAAAGAAATACAAACAATGATAAGAACATAATATGAGCAACCCTATGGCAGCAAATTAGATAACCTGGAAGAAATGGGTGCCTTCCTAGAGATGTGTCAACTACCAAAACTGACCCAGGAAGAAATAGAAAACCTAAAGTGTCCTATAACCACGAAGGCAATTGAAGCAGTCATCAAAAATCTCCCAAGAAACCAAAGCCCAGGGCCAGGTGGCTTCCCAGGGGAATTCTATCAGACATTTAAAGAAGAAATAATACCTAGTCTCCTGAAACGGTTCCCAAAGGTAGAAAGGCAAGGAAAACTTCCAAACTCATTTTAGGAGGCCACCGTTACCTTGATCCCCAAACCAGACAAAGATCCCATCAAAAAGGAGAATTACAGACCCATATCCTTGATGAACATCGATGCAAAAATCCTCACCAAAATACTAGCCAAGAGGATCCAACAGTACATTAAAAGGACTATTCACCACGACCAAGTGGGATTTATCCCTGGGCCGCAAGGCTGGTTCAACATCCGCAAATCAATCAACGTGATAAAATACATTCACAAAAGAAAGAACAAGAATCATAGGATCCTCTCAATAGATGCAGAAAAAGCATTTGACAAAGTACAGCACCCTTTCTTGATCAAAACTCTTCAGAGTATAGGGACAGAGGGTACATACCTCAATATCATAAAAGCCATCTACGAAAAACCTACAGCGAATATCATTCTCAATGGGGAAAAGCTGAGAGCTTTTCCCCTAAGGTCAGGAACGCGGCAGGGAGAGCCACTCTCACCACTGCTACTCAACATAGTATTCGAAGTCCTAGCCACAGCAATCAGACAACAAAAAGAAATCAAAGGCATCCCAATCGGCAGAGAGGAAGTCAAACTCTCACTCTTTGCAGATGATATGATACTTTATGTGGAAAACCCAAAAGACTCCACCCCAAAACTGCTAGAACTCACACAGGAATTCAGTCAAGGAGCAGGCTATAAAATCAATGCACAGAAATCAGTGGCATTCCTCTACACCAACAACAAGACAGAAGAGAGACAAATCAAGGAGTCGATCCCATTCACAATTGCACCCAAAACCATAAGATACCTAGGAATAAATTGAACCAAAGAGGCAAAGGATCTGTACTCAGAAATCTACAGAATACTCAGGAATGAAATTGAAGAAGACACAAAGAAATGGAAAAACGTTCCATGCTCATGGATTGGGAGAACCAACATTGTGAAGAGGTCAATGCTCCCTAGAGCAATCTACACATTCAGTGCAATCCCCATCAAAATACCATCCACTTTTTTCAAAGGAATGGAACAAATAATCCTAAATTTTGAATGGAACCAGAAGAGACCCCGAATAGCCAGAGGAGTATTGAAAAAGAAGAGCAAAGCGGGCGGCATCACAATTCTGGACTTCGAGCGCTATGACAAAGCTGTCCTCGTCAAGACAGTATGGTACTGGCACAAAAACAGACACATAGATCCATGGAACAGAACCGAGAGCCCAGAAATGGACCCTCAACTCTATGGTCAACTTACCTTTGACAAAGCAGGAAAGAATGTCCAATGGCAAAAAGACAGCCTCTTCAACAACGGGTGTTGGGAAAATTGGACAGCCACATGCAGAAGAATGACACTGGACCATTTCCATACACCACACACAAAAATAGGCTCCAAATGCGTGAAAGACCTCACTGTGAGACAGGAGTCCATCAAAATCCTAAAGGAGAACACAGGTAGCAAGCTCTTCGACGTCAGCCGCAGCAACTTCTTCCTAGACACATCACCAAAGGCACGGGAAGCCAGGGCCAAAATGAACTATTGGGATTTCATCAAGATAAAAAGCTTTGGCACAGCAAAAGGAACAGTCCACAAAACCAAAAGACACCCGACACAATGGGAGAAAATATTTGCAAATGACATATCAGATAAAGGGCTACTATCCAAAATCTATAAAGAACTTATCGAACTCAACAGCCAAAGAACAAATAACCCAATCAACAAATGCCAGAAGCCATGAACAGACATTTTTCCAAAGAAGACATCCAAATGGCCAACAGGCACATGAAAAAGTGCTCAACACGGCTCGGCATCAGGGAAATCCAAATCAAATCCTCAATGAGACACCACCTCACACCCGTCAGAAGGGCTAAAATTAACATGTCAGGGAACGACAGATGTTGGCGGGGATGTGGAGAAAGGGGAACCCTCCTACAGTGTTCGTGGGAATGCAAGCTGGCGCAACCCCTCTGGAAAACAGTATGGAGGTTCCTCAAACAGTTGAAATTAGAGCTACCATTCGATCCAGCAATGGCACTCCTGGGTATTTACCCGAAAGATACAAAGGTAGGGACCCGAAGCGGTACGTGCACCCCATTGTTTATAGCAGCAATGTCCACAATAGCCAAACTGTGGAAAGAGCCAAGATGTCCATCGACAGAGGAATGGATAAAGAAGAGGTGGTATACATATACACAATGGAATATTATGCAGCCATCCAAAGGAATGAGATCTTGCCATGTGCAACGACGTGGATGGAACAGGAGGGTCCGATGATTAGTGAAATACGTCAATCAGAGAAAGACATGTATCATATGACCTCACTGACATGAGGAATTCTTAATGTCAGGAACAAACTGAGGGTTGCTGGAGTGGTCGGGGGTGGGAGGGATGGGGTGGCTGGGTGATAGACATTGGGGAGGGTTTGAGCTACGGTGAGCGCTGTGAATTGTGTAAGACTGTTGAATCACAGATCTGTACTTCTGAAACAAATAACGCAACATATTTTAAGAATAAAGAAAAAGGAGAAGATAGCAGGAGAGGAAGAATGAAGGGGAGTTAGTCAGAGGGGGAGACGAACCAGGAGAGATGATGGACTCTGAAAAACAAACTGAGGTTTCAAGACGGGAGGTGGGTAGGGGGATGGGTTAGCCTGGTGATGGGTATTAAAGAGGGCACATTCCGCATGGAGCACTGTGTGTTAGGAACAAACAATGAATCATGGAACACTACACCAAAACAAATGATGTAGTACATGGTGATTAACAAAGCAATAAAAATCAAAGACTGTAATAAGAGATGAAGAAGGACACTATGTCCTACTTAAAGGGTCTATCCAACAAGAAGATCTAACAATTGTAAATATCTATGCCCCGAACATGGGAGCATCCAATTATATAAGGCAATTAATAAGAAAAGCAAAGAAACACATTGACAACCATACAATAATAGTGGGGCACTTTAACACCCCCCTGACTGAAATGGCCAGATCATCTAAGCAAAAGATCAACAAGGAAATAAAGACTTGCAATGACACACTGGAGCAAATGGACTTCACAGACATATGCAGAACGTTCCATCCCAAAGCAACGGAATACACTTTCTTCTCTAGTGCCCATGGAACATTCTCCAGAATGGATCACATCCTAGGTCCCAAATCAGGTCTCAACCGGTACCAAAAGATTGGCATCATTCCCTGCACATTTTCAGACCACAATGGTTTGAAACTAGAACTCAATCACAAGAGGAAAGTCGGAAAGACCTCAAATACATGGAGGCTAAAGAGCCTCCTACTAAAGAATGAATGGGTCAACCAGGAAATTAAAGAAGATTTTAAAAAACTCATGGAAACCAATGAAAATGAAAACACAACTGCCCAAAATCGTTGGGATACACCCACGGCAGTCCTGCGAGGAAAGTACATATCAATACAAGGCTTTGTCAGGAAACAAGAAAGGTCTCAAATACACAACCTAACCCTACACCTAAAGGAGCTGGAGAAAGAACGGCAAAGAAAGCCTAAACCCAGCAGGAGAAGAGAAATCATGAAGATCAGAGCAGAAATCAATGAACTAGAACCCAAAAGAACAGGAGAAGAGATCAACGGAACTAGGAGCTGGTTCTTTGAAAGAATTCACAAGGTTGATAAACCCCTGGCCAGGCTGATCAAAAAGAAAAGAGAAATGACCCAAATCAACAAAATCAGGAATGAAAGAGGAGAGATCACAACCAACACCAAAGAAATACAAACAATGATAAGAACATAATATGAGCAACCCTATGGCAGCAAATTAGATAACCTGGAAGAAATGGGTGCCTTCCTAGAGATGTGTCAACTACCAAAACTGACCCAGGAAGAAATAGAAAACCTAAAGTGTCCTATAACCACGAAGGCAATTGAAGCAGTCATCAAAAATCTCCCAAGAACCAAAGCCCAGGGCCAGGTGGCTTCCCAGGGGAATTCTATCAGACATTTAAAGAAGAAATAATACCTAGTCTCCTGAAACGGTTCCCAAAGGTAGAAAGGCAAGGAAAACTTCCAAACTCATTTTACGAGGCCACCGTTACCTTGATCCCCAAACCAGACAAAGATCCCATCAAAAAGGAGAATTACAGACCCATATCCTTGAAGAACATCGATGCAAAAATCCTCACCAAAATACTAGCCAAGAGGATCCAACAGTACATTAAAAGGACTATTCACCACGACCAAGTGGGATTTATCCCTGGGCCGCAAGGCTGGTTCAACATCCGCAAATCAATCAACGTGATAAAATACATTCACAAAAGAAAGAACAAGAATCATAGGATCCTCTCAATAGATGCAGAAAAAGCATTTGACAAAGTACAGCACCCTTTCTTGATCAAAACTCTTCAGAGTATAGGGACAGAGGGTACATCCCTCAATATCATAAAAGCCATCTACGAAAAACCTACAGCGAATACCATTCTCAATGGGGAAAAGCTGAGAGCTTTTCCCCTAAGGTCAGGAACGCGGCAGGGAGAGCCACTCTCACCACTGCTACTCAACATAGTATTCGAAGTCCTAGCCACAGCAATCAGACAACAAAAAGAAATCAAAGGCATCCCAATCGGCAGAGAGGAAGTCAAACTCTCACTCTTTGCAGATGATATGATACTTTATGTGGAAAACCCCAAAGACTCCACCCCAAAACTGCTAGAACTCACACAGGAATTCAGTCAAAGAGCAGGCTATAAAATCAATGCACAGAAATCAGTGGCATTCCTCTACACCAACAACAAGACAGAAGAGAGACAAATGAAGGAGTCGATCCCATTCACAATTGCACCCAAAACCATAAGATACCTAGGAATAAATTGAACCAAAGAGGCAAAGGATCTGTACTCAGAAATCTACAGAATACTCAGGAATGAAATTGAAGAAGACACAAAGAAATGGAAAAACGTTCCATGCTCATGGATTGGGAGAACCAACATTGTGAAGAGGTCAATGCTCCCTAGAGCAATCTACACATTCAATGCAATCCCCATCAAAATACCATCCACTTTTTTCAAAGGAATGGAACAAATAATCCTAAATTTTGAATGGAACCAGAAGAGACCCCGAATAGCCAGAGGAGTATTGAAAAAGAAGAGCAAAGCGGGCGGCATCACAATTCTGGACTTCGAGCGCTATGACAAAGCTGTCCTCATCAAGACAGTATGGTACTGGCACAAAAAGAGACACATAGATCCATGGAACAGAATCGAGAGCCCAGAAATGGACCCTCAACTCTATGGTCAACTTACCTTTGTCAAAGCGGGAAAGAATATCCAATGGCAAAAAGAGAGCCTTTTCAACAACGGGTGTTGGGAAAATTGGACAGCCACATGCAGAAGAATGACACTGGACCATTTCCATACACCACACACAAAAATAGACTCCAAATGCGTGAAAGACCTCACTGTGAGACAGGAGTCCATCAAAATCCTAAAGGAGAACACAGGTAGCAAGCGTTCGACGTCAGCCGCAGCAACTTCTTCCTAGAAACATCACCAAAGGCACGGGAAGCCAGGGCCAAAATGAACTATTGGGATTTCATCAAGATAAAAAGCTTTGGCACAGCAAAAGAAACAGTCCACAAAACCAAAAGACACCCGACACAATGGGAGAAAATATTTGCAAATGACATATCAGATAAAGGGCTACTATCCAAAATCTATAAAGAACTTATCGAACTCAACAGCCAAAGAACAAATAACCCAATCAACAAATGGGCAGAAGCCATGAACAGACATTTTTCCAAAGAAGACATCCAAATGGCCAACAGGCACATGAAAAAGTGCTCAGCACGGCTCGGCATCAGGGAAATCCAAATCAAAACCTCAATGAGACACCACCTCACACCCGTCAGAAGGGCTAAAATTAACAAGTCAGGCAACGACAGATGTTGGCGGTGATGTGGAGAAAGGGGAACCCTCCTACAGTGTTGGTGGGAATGCAAGCTGGCGCAACCCCTCTGGAAAACAGTATGGAGGTTCCTCAAGCAGTTGAAATTAGAGCTACCATTCGATCCAGCAATGGCACTCCTGGGTATTTACCCCAAAGATACAAAGGTAGGGACCCGAAGCGGTACGTGCACCCCATTGTTTATAGCAGCAATGTCCACAATAGCCAAACTGTGGAAAGAGCCAAGATGTCCATCGACAGAGGAATGGATAAAGAAGAGGTGGTATACATATACACAATGGAATATTATGCAGCCATCCAAAGGAATGAGATCTTGCCATGTGCAACGACGTGGATGGAACAGGAGGGTCCGATGATTAGTGAAATACGTCAATCAGAGAAAGACATGTATCATATGACCTCACTGACATGAGGAATTCTTAATGTCAGGAACAAACTGAGGGTTGCTGGAGTGGTCGGGGGTGGGAGGGATGGGGTGGCTGGGTGATAGACATTGGGGAGGGTTTGAGCTACGGTGAGCGCTGTGAATTGTGTAAGACTGTTGAATCACAGATCTGTACTTCTGAAACAAATAACGCAACATATTTTAAGAATAAAGAAAAAGGAGAAGATAGCAGGAGAGGAAGAATGAAGGGGAGTTAGTCAGAGGGGGAGACGAACCAGGAGAGATGATGGACTCTGAAAAACAAACTGAGGTTTCAAGACGGGAGGTGGGTAGGGGGATGGGTTAGCCTGGTGATGGGTATTAAAGAGGGCACATTCCGCATGGAGCACTGTGTGTTAGGAACAAACAATGAATCATGGAACACTACACCAAAACAAATGATGTAGTACATGGTGATTAACAAAGCAATAAAAATCAAAGACTGTAATAAGAGATGAAGAAGGACACTATGTCCTACTTAAAGGGTCTATCCAACAAGAAGATCTAACAATTGTAAATATCTATGCCCCGAACATGGGAGCATCCAATTATATAAGGCAATTAATAAGAAAAGCAAAGAAACACATTGACAACCATACAATAATAGTGGGGCACTTTAACACCCCCCTGACTGAAATGGCCAGATCATCTAAGCAAAAGATCAACAAGGAAATAAAGACTTGCAATGACACACTGGAGCAAATGGACTTCACAGACATATGCAGAACGTTCCATCCCAAAGCAACGGAATACACTTTCTTCTCTAGTGCCCATGGAACATTCTCCAGAATGGATCACATCCTAGGTCCCAAATCAGGTCTCAACCGGTACCAAAAGATTGGCATCATTCCCTGCACATTTTCAGACCACAATGGTTTGAAACTAGAACTCAATCACAAGAGGAAAGTCGGAAAGACCTCAAATACATGGAGGCTAAAGAGCCTCCTACTAAAGAATGAATGGGTCAACCAGGAAATTAAAGAAGATTTTAAAAAACTCATGGAAACCAATGAAAATGAAAACACAACTGCCCAAAATCGTTGGGATACACCCACGGCAGTCCTGCGAGGAAAGTACATATCAATACAAGGCTTTGTCAGGAAACAAGAAAGGTCTCAAATACACAACCTAACCCTACACCTAAAGGAGCTGGAGAAAGAACGGCAAAGAAAGCCTAAACCCAGCAGGAGAAGAGAAATCATGAAGATCAGAGCAGAAATCAATGAACTAGAACCCAAAAGAACAGGAGAAGAGATCAACGGAACTAGGAGCTGGTTCTTTGAAAGAATTCACAAGGTTGATAAACCCCTGGCCAGGCTGATCAAAAAGAAAAGAGAAATGACCCAAATCAACAAAATCAGGAATGAAAGAGGAGAGATCACAACCAACACCAAAGAAATACAAACAATGATAAGAACATAATATGAGCAACCCTATGGCAGCAAATTAGATAACCTGGAAGAAATGGGTGCCTTCCTAGAGATGTGTCAACTACCAAAACTGACCCAGGAAGAAATAGAAAACCTAAAGTGTCCTATAACCACGAAGGCAATTGAAGCAGTCATCAAAAATCTCCCAAGAACCAAAGCCCAGGGCCAGGTGGCTTCCCAGGGGAATTCTATCAGACATTTAAAGAAGAAATAATACCTAGTCTCCTGAAACGGTTCCCAAAGGTAGAAAGGCAAGGAAAACTTCCAAACTCATTTTACGAGGCCACCGTTACCTTGATCCCCAAACCAGACAAAGATCCCATCAAAAAGGAGAATTACAGACCCATATCCTTGAAGAACATCGATGCAAAAATCCTCACCAAAATACTAGCCAAGAGGATCCAACAGTACATTAAAAGGACTATTCACCACGACCAAGTGGGATTTATCCCTGGGCCGCAAGGCTGGTTCAACATCCGCAAATCAATCAACGTGATAAAATACATTCACAAAAGAAAGAACAAGAATCATAGGATCCTCTCAATAGATGCAGAAAAAGCATTTGACAAAGTACAGCACCCTTTCTTGATCAAAACTCTTCAGAGTATAGGGACAGAGGGTACATACCTCAATATCATAAAAGCCATCTACGAAAAACCTACAGCGAATACCATTCTCAATGGGGAAAAGCTGAGAGCTTTTCCCCTAAGGTCAGGAACGCGGCAGGGAGAGCCACTCTCACCACTGCTACTCAACATAGTATTCGAAGTCCTAGCCACAGCAATCAGACAACAAAAAGAAATCAAAGGCATCCCAATCGGCAGAGAGGAAGTCAAACTCTCACTCTTTGCAGATGATATGATACTTTATGTGGAAAACCCCAAAGACTCCACCCCAAAACTGCTAGAACTCACACAGGAATTCAGTCAAGGAGCAGGCTATAAAATCAATGCACAGAAATCAGTGGCATTCCTCTACACCAACAACAAGACAGAAGAGAGACAAATCAAGGAGTCGATCCCATTCACAATTGCACCCAAAACCATAAGATACCTAGGAATAAATTGAACCAAAGAGGCAAAGGATCTGTACTCAGAAATCTACAGAATACTCAGGAATGAAATTGAAGAAGACACAAAGAAATGGAAAAACGTTCCATGCTCATGGATTGGGAGAACCAACATTGTGAAGAGGTCAATGCTCCCTAGAGCAATCTACACCTTCAATGCAATCCCCAACAAAATTCCATCCACTTTTTTCAAAGGAATGGAACAAATAATCCTAAATTTTGAATGGAACCAGAAGAGACCCCGAATAGCCAGAGGAATATTGAAAAAGAAGAGCAAAGCGGGCGGCATCACAATTCTGGACTTCGAGCGCTATGACAAAGCTGTCCTCGTCAAGACAGTATGGTACTGGCACAAAAACAGACACATAGATCCATGGAACAGAACCGAGAGCCCAGAAATGGACCCTCAACTCTATGGTCAACTTACCTTTGACAAAGCAGGAAAGAATGTCCAATGGCAAAAAGACAGCCTCTTCAACAACGGGTGTTGGGAAAATTGGACAGCCACATGCAGAAGAATGACACTGGACCATTTCCATACACCACACACAAAAATAGACTCCAAATGCGTGAAAGACCTCACTGTGAGACAGGAGTCCATCAAAATCCTAAAGGAGAACACAGGTAGCAAGCTCTTCGACGTCAGCCGCAGCAACTTCTTCCTAGAAACATCACCAAAGGCACGGGAAGCCAGGGCCAAAATGAACTATTGGGATTTCATCAAGATAAAAAGCTTTCGCACAGCAAAAGAAACAGTCCACAAAACCAAAAGACACCCGACACAATGGGAGAAAATATTTGCAAATGACATATCAGATAAAGGGCTACTATCCAAAATCTATAAAGAACTTATCGAACTCAACAGCCAAAGAACAAATAACCCAATCAACAAATGGGCAGAAGCCATGAACAGACATTTTTCCAAAGAAGACATCCAAAAGGCCAACAGGCACATGAAAAAGTGCTCAACACGGCTCGGCATCAGGGAAATCCAAATCAAATCCTCAATGAGATACCACCTCACACCCGTCAGAAGGGCTAAAATTAACAAGTCAGGGAACGACAGATGTTGGCGGGGATGTGGAGAAAGGGGAACCCTCCTACAGTGTTGGTGGGAATGCAAGCTGGCGCAACCCCTCTGGAAAACAGTATGGAGGTTCCTCAAACAGTTGAAATTAGAGCTACCATTCGATCCAGCAATGGCACTCCTGGGTATTTACCCGAAAGATACAAAGGTAGGGACCCGAAGCGGTACGTGCACCCCATTTTTTATAGCAGCAATGTCCACAATAGCCAAACTGTGGAAAGAGCCAAGATGTCCATCGACAGAGGAATGGATAAAGAAGAGGTGGTATACATATACACAATGGAATATTATGCAGCCATCCAAAGGAATGAGATCTTGCCATGTGCAACGACGTGGATGGAACAGGAGGGTCCGATGATTAGTGAAATACGTCAATCAGAGAAAGACATGTATCATATGACCTCACTGACATGAGGAATTCTTAATGTCAGGAACAAACTGAGGGTTGCTGGAGTGGTCGGGGGTGGGAGGGATGGGGTGGCTGGGTGATAGACATTGGGGAGGGTATGAGCTACGGTGAGCGCTGTGAATTGTGTAAGACTGTTGAATCACAGATCTGTACTTCTGAAACAAATAACGCAACATATTTTAAGAATAAAGAAAAAGGAGAAGATAGCAGGAGAGGAAGAATGAAGGGGAGTTAGTCAGAGGGGGAGACGAACCAGGAGAGATGATGGACTCTGAAAAACAAACTGAGGTTTCAAGACGGGAGGTGGGTAGGGGGATGGGTTAGCCTGGTGATGGGTATTAAAGAGGGCACATTCCGCATGGAGCACTGTGTGTTAGGAACAAACAATGAATCATGGAACACTACACCAAAACAAATGATGTAGTACATGGTGATTAACAAAGCAATAAAAATCAAAGACTGTAATAAGAGATGAAGAAGGACACTATGTCCTACTTAAAGGGTCTATCCAACAAGAAGATCTAACAATTGTAAATATCTATGCCCCGAACATGGGAGCATCCAATTATATAAGGCAATTAATAAGAAAAGCAAAGAAACACATTGACAACAATACAATAATAGTGGGGCACTTTAACACCCCCCTGACTGAAATGGCCAGATCATCTAAGCAAAAGATCAACAAGGAAATAAAGACTTGCAATGACACACTGGAGCAAATGGACTTCACAGACATATGCAGAACGTTCCATCCCAAAGCAACGGAATACACTTTCTTCTCTAGTGCCCATGGAACATTCTCCAGAATGGATCACATCCTAGGTCCCAAATCAGGTCTCAACCGGTACCAAAAGATTGGCATCATTCCCTGCACATTTTCAGACCACAATGGTTTGAAACTAGAACTCAATCACAAGAGGAAAGTCGGAAAGACCTCAAATACATGGAGGCTAAAGAGCCTCCTACTAAGGAATGAATGGGTCAACCAGGAAATTAAAGAAGATTTTAAAAAACTCATGGAAACCAATGAAAATGAAAACACAACTGCCCAAAATCGTTGGGATACACCCACGGCAGTCCTGCGAGGAAAGTAGATAGCAATACAAGCCTTTGTCAAGAAACAAGAAAGGTCTCAAATACACAACCTAACCCTACACCTAAAGGAGCTGGAGAAAGAACGATAAAGAAAGCCTAAACCCAGCAGGAGAAGAGAAATCATGAAGATCAGAGCAGAAATCAATGAACTAGAACCCAAAAGAACAGGAGAACAGATCAACGGAACTAGGAGCTGGTTCTTTGAAAGAATTCACAAGGTTGATAAACCCCTGGCCAGGCTGATCAAAAAGAAAAGAGAAATGACCCAAATCAACAAAATCAGGAATAAAAGAGGAGAGATCACAACCAACACCAAAGAAATACAAACAATGATAAGAACATAATATGAGCAACCCTATGGCAGCAAATTAGATAACCTGGAAGAAATGGGTGCCTTCCTAGAGATGTGTCAACTACCAAAACTGACCCAGGAAGAAATAGAAAACCTAAAGTGTCCTATAACCACGAAGGCAATTGAAGCAGTCATCAAAAATCTCCCAAGAAACCAAAGCCCAGGGCCAGGTGGCTTCCCAGGGGAATTCTATCAGACATTTAAAGAAGAAATAATACCTAGTCTCCTGAAACGGTTCCCAAAGGTAGAAAGGCAAGGAAAACTTCCAAACTCATTTTACGAGGCCACCGTTACCTTGATCCCCAAACCAGACAAAGATCCCATCAAAAAGGAGAATTACAGACCCATATCCTTGATGAACATCGATGCAAAAATCCTCACCAAAATACTAGCCAAGAGGATCCAACAGTACATTAAAAGGACTATTCACCACGACCAAGTGGGATTTATCCCTGGGCCGCAAGGCTGGTTCAACATCCGCAAATCAATCAACGTGATAAAATACATTCACAAAAGAAAGAACAAGAATCATAGGATCCTCTCAATAGATGCAGAAAAAGCATTTGACAAAGTACAGCACCCTTTCTTGATCAAAACTCTTCAGAGGATAGGGACAGAGGGTACATACCTCAATATCATAAAAGCCATCTACGAAAAACCTACAGCGAATACCATTCTCAATGGGGAAAAGCTGAGAGCTTTTCCCCTAAGGTCAGGAACGCGGCAGGGAGAGCCACTCTCACCACTGCTACTCAACATAGTATTCGAAGTCCTAGCCACAGCAATCAGACAACAAAAAGAAATCAAAGGCATCCCAATCGGCAGAGAGGAAGTCAAACTCTCACTCTTTGCAGATGATATGATACTTTATGTGGAAAACCCCAAAGACTCCACCCCAAAACTGCTAGAACTCACACAGGTATTCAGTCAAAGAGCAGGCTATAAAATCAATGCACAGAAATCAGTGGCATTCCTCTACACCAACAACAAGACAGAAGAGAGACAAATCAAGGAGTCGATCCCATTCACAATTGCACCCAAAACCAGAAGATACCTAGGAATAAATTGAACCAAAGAGGCAAAGGATCTGTACTCAGAAATCTACAGAATACTCAGGAATGAAATTGAAGAAGACACAAAGAAATGGAAAAACGTTCCATGCTCATGGATTGGGAGAACCAACATTGTGAAGAGGTCAATGCTCCCTAGAGCAATCTACACATTCAATGCAATCCCCATCAAAATACCATCCACTTTTTTCAAAGGAATGGAACAAATAATCCTAAATTTTGAATGGAACCAGAAGAGACCCCGAATAGCCAGAGGAGTATTGAAAAAGAAGAGCAAAGCGGGCGGCATCACAATTCTGGACTTCGAGCGCTATGACAAAGCTGTCCTCATCAAGACAGTATGGTACTGGCACAAAAACAGACACATAGATCCATGGAACAGAACCGAGAGCCCAGAAATGGACCCTCAACTCTATGGTCAACTTACCTTTGACAAAGCGGGAAAGAATGTCCAATGGCAAAAAGACAGCCTCTTCAACAACGGGTGTTGGGAATATTGGACAGCCACATGCAGAAGAATGACACTGGACCATTTCCATACACCACACACAAAAATAGACTCCAAATGCGTGAAAGACCTCACTGTGAGACAGGAGTCCATCAAAATCCTAAAGGAGAACACAGGTAGCAAGCTCTTCGACGTCAGCCGCAGCAACTTCTTCCTAGAAACATCACCAAAGGCACGGGAAGCCAGGGCCAAAATGAACTATTGGGATTTCATCAAGATAAAAAGCTTTGGCACAGCAAAAGAAACAGTCCACAAAACCAAAAGACACCCGACACAATGGGAGAAAATATTTGCAAATGACATATCAGATAAAGGGCTACTATCCAAAATCTATAAAGAACTAATCGAACTCAACAGCCAAACAACAAATAATCCAATCAAGAAATGGGCAGAAGCCATGAACAGACATTTTTCCAAAGAAGACATCCAAATGGCCAACAGGCACATGAAAAAGTGCTCAACACGGCTCGGCATCAGGGAAATCCAAATCAAAACCTCAATGAGACACCACCTCACACCCGTCAGAAGGGCTAAAATTAACAAGTCAGGCAACGACAGATGTTGGCGGGGATGTGGAGAAAGGGGAACCCTCCTACAGTGTTGGTGGGAATGCAAGCTGGCGCAACCCCTCTGGAAAACAGTATGGAGGTTCCTCAAACAGTTGAAATTAGAGCTACCATTCGATCCAGCAATGGCACTCCTGGGTATTTACCCCAAAGATACAAAGGTAGGGACCCGAACCGGTACGTGCACCCCATTGTATATAGCAGCAATGTCCACAGTAGCCAAACTGTGGAAAGAGCCAAGATGTCCATCGACAGAGGAATGGATAAAGAAGAGGTGGTATACATATACACAATTGAATATTATGCAGCCATCCAAAGGAATGAGATCTTGCCATGTGCAACGACGTGGATGGAACAGGAGGGTCCGATGATTAGTGAAATACGTCAATCAGAGAAAGACATGTATCATATGACCTCACTGACATGAGGAATTCTTCATGTCAGGAACAAACTGAGGGTTGCTGGAGTGGTCGGGGGTGGGAGGGATGGGGTGGCTGGGTGATAGACATTGGGGAGGGTATGAGCTACGGTGAGCGCTGTGAATTGTGTAAGACTGTTGAATCACAGATCTGTACTTCTGAAACAAATAACGCAACATATTTTAAGAATAAAGAAAAAGGAGAAGATAGCAGGAGAGGAAGAATGAAGGGGAGTTAGTCAGAGGGGGAGACGAACCAGGAGAGATGATGGACTCTGAAAAACAAACTGAGGTTTCAAGACGGGAGGTGGGTAGGGGGATGGGTTAGCCTGGTGATGGGTATTAAAGAGGGCACATTCCGCATGGAGCACTGTGTGTTAGGAACAAACAATGAATCATGGAACACTACACCAAAACAAATGATGTAGTACATGGTGATTAACAAAGCAATAAAAATCAAAGTCTGTAATAAGAGATGAAGAAGGACACTATGTCCTACTTAAAGGGTCTATCCAACAAGAAGATTTAACAATTGTAAATATCTATGCCCCGAACATGGGAGCATCCAATTATATAAGGCAATTAATAAGAAAAGCAAAGAAACACATTGACAACAATACAATAATAGTGGGGCACTTTAACACCTCCCTGACTGAAATGGCCAGATCATCTAAGCAAAAGATCAACAAGGAAATAAAGACTTGCAATGACACACTGGAGCAAATGGACCTCACAGACATATGCAGAACGTTCCATCCCAAAGCAACGGAATACACTTTCTTCTCTAGTGCCCATGGAACATTCTCCAGAATGGATCACATCCTAGGTCCCAAATCAGGTCTCAACCGGTACCAAAAGATTGGGATCATTCCCTGCACATTTTCAGACCACAATGCTTTGAAACTAGAACTCAATCACAAGAGGAAAGTCGGAAAGACCTCAAATACATGGAGGCTAAAGAGCCTCCTACTAAAGAATGAATGGGTCAACCAGGAAATTAAAGAAGATTTTAAAAAACTCATGGAAACCAATGAAAATGAAAACACAACTGCCCAAAATCGTTGGGATACACCCACGGCAGTCCTGCGAGGAAAGTACATATCAATACAAGCCTTTGTCAAGAAACAAGAAAGGTCTCAAATACACAACCTAACCCTACACCTAAAGGAGCTGGAGAAAGAACGGTAAAGAATGCCTAAACCCAGCAGGAGAAGAGAAATCATGAAGATCAGAGCAGAAATCAATGAACTAGAACCCAAAAGAACAGGAAAACAGATCAACGGAACTAGGAGCTGGTTCTTTGAAAGAATTCACAAGGTTGATAAACCCCTGGCCAGGCTGATCAAAAAGAAAAGAGAAATGACCCAAATCAACAAAATCAGGAATAAAAGAGGAGAGATCACAACCAACACCAAGGAAATACAAACAATGATAAGAACATAATATGAGCAACCCTATGGCAGCAAATTAGATAACCTGGAAGAAATGGGTGCCTTCCTAGAGATGTGTCAACTACCAAAACTGACCCAGGAAGAAATAGAAAACCTAAAGTGTCCTATAACCACGAAGGCAATTGAAGCAGTCATCAAAAATCTCCCAAGAAACCAAAGACCAGGGCCAGGTGGCTTCCCAGGGGAATTCTATCAGACATTTAAAGAAGAAATAATACCTAGTCTCCTGAAACGGTTCCCAAAGGTAGAAAGCAAAGGAAAACTTCCAAACTCATTTTACGAGGCCACCGTTACCTTGATCCCCAAACCAGACAAAGATCCCATCAAAAAGGAGAATTACAGACCCATATCCTTGATGAACATCGATGCAAAAATCCTCACCAAAATACTAGCCAAGAGGATCGAACAGTACATTAAAAGGACTATTCACCACGACCAAGTGGGATTTATCCCTGGGCCGCAAGGCTGGTTCAACATCCGCAAATCAATCAACGTGATAAAATACATTCACAAAAGAAAGAACAAGAATCATAGGATCCTCTCAATAGATGCAGAAAAAGCATTTGACAAAGTACAGCACCCTTTCTTCATCAAAACTCTTCAGAGTATAGGGACAGAGGGTACATACCTCAATATCATAAAAGCCATCTACGAAAAACCTACAGCGAATATCATTCTCAATGGGGAAAAGCTGAGAGCTTTTCCCCTAAGGTCAGGAACGCGGCAGGGAGAGCCACTCTCACCACTGCTACTCAACATAGTATTCGAAGTCCTAGCCACAGCAATCAGACAACAAAAAGAAATCAAAGGCATCCCAATCGGCAGAGAGGAAGTCAAACTCTCACTCTTTGCAGATGATATGATACTTTATGTGGAAAACCCAAAAGACTCCACCCCAAAACTGCTAGAACTCACACAGGAATTCAGTCAAGGAGCAGGCTATAAAATCAATGCACAGAAATCAGTGGCATTCCTCTACACCAACAACAAGACAGAAGAGAGACAAACCAAGGAGTCGATCCCATTCACAATTGCACCCAAAACCAGAAGATACCTAGGAATAAATTGAACCAAAGAGGCAAAGGATCAGTACTCAGAAATCTACAGAATACTCAGGAATGAAATTGAAGAAGACACAAAGAAATGGAAAAACGTTCCATGCTCATGGATTGGGAGAACCAACATTGTGAAGAAGTCAATGCTCCCTAGAGCAATCTACACATTCAATGCAATCCCCATCAAAACACCATCCACTTTTTCAAAGGAATGGAACAAATAATCCTAAATTTTGAATGGAACCAGAAGAGACCCCGAATAGCCAGAGGAATATTGAAAAAGAAGAGCAAAGCGGGCGGCATCACAATTCTGGACTTCGAGCGCTATGACAAAGCTGTCCTCATCAAGACAGTATGGTACTGGCACAAAAACAGACACATAGATCCATGGAACAGAATCGAGAGCCCAGAAATGGACCCTCAACTCTATGGTCAACTTACCTTTGACAAAGCAGGAAAGAATGTCCAATGGCAAAAAGACAGCCTCTTCAACAACGGGTGTTAGGAAAATTGGACAGCCACATGCAGAAGAATGACACTGGACCATTTCCATACACCACACACAAAAATAGGCTCCAAATGCGTGAAAGACCTCACTGTGAGACAGGAGTCCATCAAAATCCTAAAGGAGAACACAGGTAGCAAGCTCTTCGACGTCAGCCGCAGCAACTTCTTCCTAGACACATCACCAAAGGCACGGGAAGCCAGGGCCAAAATGAACTATTGGGATTTCATCAAGATAAAAAGCTTTGGCACAGCAAAAGAAACAGTCCACAAAACCAAAAGACACCCGACACAATGGGAGAAAATATTTGCAAATGACATATCAGATAAAGGGCTACTATCCAAAATCTATAAAGAACTTATCGAACTCAACAGCCAAAGAACAAATAACCCAATCAACAAATGGGCAGAAGCCATGAACAGACATTTTTCCAAAGAAGACATCCAAATGGCCAACAGGCACATGAAAAAGTGCTCAACACGGCTCGGCATCAGGGAAATCCAAATCAAATCCTCAATGAGACACCACCTCACACCCGTCAGAAGGGCTAAAATTAACATGTCAGGGAACGACAGATGTTGGCGGGGATGTGGAGAAAGGGGAACCCTCCTACAGTGTTCGTGGGAATGCAAGCTGGCGCAACCCCTCTGGAAAACAGTATGGAGGTTCCTCAAACAGTTGAAATTAGAGCTACCATTCGATCCAGCAATGGCACTCCTGGGTATTTACCCCAAAGATACAAAGGTAGGGACCCGAAGCGGTACGTGCACCCCATTGTTTATAGCAGCAATGTCCACAATAGCCAAACTGTGGAAAGAGCCAAGATGTCCATCGACAGAGGAATGGATAAAGAAGAGGTGGTATACAGATACACAATGGAATATTATGCAGCCATCCAAAGGAATGAGATCTTGCCATGTGCAACGACGTGGATGGAACAGGAGGGTCCGATGATTAGTGAAATACGTCAATCAGAGAAAGACATGTATCATATGACCTCACTGACATGAGGAATTCTTCATGTCAGGAACAAACTAAGGGTTGCTGGAGTGGTCGGGGGTGGGAGGGATGGGGTGGCTGGGTGATAGACATTGGGGAGGGTATGAGCTACGGTGAGCGCTGTGAATTGTGTAAGACTGTTGAATCACAGATCTGTACTTCTGAAACAAATAACGCAACATATTTTAAGAATAAAGAAAAAGGAGAAGATAGCAGGAGAGGAAGAATGAAGGGGAGTTAGTCAGAGGGGGAGACGAACCAGGAGAGATAATGGACTCTGAAAAACAAACTGAGGTTTCAAGACGGGAGGTGGGTAGGGGGATGGGTTAGCCTGGTGATGGGTATTAAAGAGGGCACATTCCGCATGGAGCACTGTGTGTTAGGAACAAACAATGAATCAAGGAACACTACACCAAAACAAATGATGTAGTACATGGTGATTAACAAAGCAATAAAAAACAAAGACTGTAATAGGAGATGAAGAAGGACACTATGTCCTACTTAAAGGGTCTTTCCAAAAAGAAGATCTAACAATTGTAAATATCTATGCCCCGAACATGGGAGCATCCAATTATATAAGGCAATTAATAAGAAAGGAAAGAAACACATTGACAACAATACAATAATAGTGGGGCACTTTAACACCCCCCTGACTGAAATGGCCAGATCATCTAAGCAAAAGATCAACAAGGAAATAAAGACTTGCAATGCACACTGGAGCAAATGGACTTCACAGACATATGCAGAACGTTCCATCCCAAAGCAACGGAATACACGTTCTTCTCTAGTGCCCATGGAGCTTTCTCCAGAATGGATCACATCCTAGGTCCCAAATCAGGTCTCAACCGGTACCAAAAGATTGGGATCATTCCCTGCACATTTTCAGACCACAATGCTTTAAAACTAGAACTCAATCACAAGAGGAATGTCGGAAAGACCTCAAATACATGGAGGCTAAAGAGCCTCCTACTAAGGAATGAATGGGTCAACCAGGAAATTAAAGAAGATTTTAAAAAACTCATGGAAACCAATGAAAATGAAAACACAACTGCCCAAAATCGTTGGGATACACCCACGGCAGTCCTGCGAGGAAAGTAGATAGCAATACAAGCCTTTGTCAAGAAACAAGAAAGGTCTCAAATACACAACCTAACCCTACACCTAAAGGAGCTGGAGAAAGAACGGTAAAGAAAGCCTAAACCCAGCAGGAGAAGAGAAATCATGAAGATCAGAGCAGAAATCAATGAACTAGAACCCAAAAGAACAGGAGAACAGATCAACGGAACTAGGAGCTGGTTCTTTGAAAGAATTCACAAGGTTGATAAACCCCTGGCCAGGCTGATCAAAAAGAAAAGAGAAATGACCCAAATCAACAAAATCAGGAATAAAAGAGGAGAGATCACAACCAACACCAAAGAAATACAAACAATGATAAGAACATAATATGAGCAACCCTATGGCAGCAAATTAGATAACCTGGAAGAAATGGGTGCCTTCCTAGAGATGTGTCAACTACCAAAACTGACCCAGGAAGAAATAGAAAACCTAAAGTGTCCTATAACCACGAAGGCAATTGAAGCAGTCATCAAAAATCTCCCAAGAAACCAAAGCCCAGGGCCAGGTGGCTTCCCAGGGGAATTCTATCAGACATTTAAAGAAGAAATAATACCTAGTCTCCTGAAACGGTTCCCAAAGGTAGAAAGGCAAGGAAAACTTCCAAACTCATTTTACGAGGCCACCGTTACCTTGATCCCCAAACCAGACAAAGATCCCATCAAAAAGGAGAATTACAGACCCATATCCTTGATGAACATCGATGCAAAAATCCTCACCAAAATACTAGCCAAGAGGATCCAACAGTACATTAAAAGGACTATTCACCACGACCAAGTGGGATTTATCCCTGGGCCGCAAGGCTGGTTCAACATCCGCAAATCAATCAACGTGATAAAATACATTCACAAAAGAAAGAACAAGAATCATAGGATCCTCTCAATAGATGCAGAAAAAGCATTTGACAAAGTACAGCACCCTTTCTTGATCAAAACTCTTCAGAGTATAGGGACAGAGGGTACATACCTCAATATCATAAAAGCCATCTACGAAAAACCTACAGCGAATATCATTCTCAATGGGGAAAAGCTGAGAGCTTTTCCCCTAAGGTCAGGAACGCGGCAGGGAGAGCCACTCTCACCACTGCTACTCAACATAGTATTCGAAGTCCTAGCCACAGCAATCAGACAACAAAAAGAAATCAAAGGCATCCCAATCGGCAGAGAGGAAGTCAAACTCTCACTCTTTGCAGATGATATGATACTTTATGTGGAAAACCCCAAAGACTCCACCCCAAAACTGCTAGAACTCACACAGGAATTCAGTCAAGGAGCAGGCTATAAAATCAATGCACAGAAATCAGTGGCATTCCTCTACACCAACAACAAGACAGAAGAGAGACAAATGAAGGAGTCGATCCCATTCACAATTGCACCCAAAACCATAAGATACCTAGGAATAAATTGAACCAAAGAGGCAAAGGATCTGTACTCAGAAATCTACAGAATACTCAGGAATGAAATTGAAGAAGACACAAAGAAATGGAAAAACGTTCCATGCTCATGGATTGGGAGAACCAACATTGTGAAGAGGTCAATGCTCCCTAGAGCAATCTACACATTCAATGCAATCCCCATCAAAATACCATCCACTTTTTTCAAAGGAATGGAACAAATAATCCTAAATTTTGAATGGAACCAGAAGAGACCCCGAATAGCCAGAGGAGTATTGAAAAAGAAGAGCAAAGCGGGCGGCATCACATTTCTGGACTTCGAGCGCTATGACAAAGCTGTCCTCGTCAAGACAGTATGGTACTGGCACAAAAACAGACACATAGATCCATGGAACAGAACCGAGAGCCCAGAAATGGACCCTCAACTCTATGGTCAACTTACCTTTGACAAAGCAGGAAAGAATGTCCAATGGCAAAAAGACAGCCTCTTCAACAACGGGTGTTGGGAAAATTGGACAGCCACATGCAGAAGAATGACACTGGACCATTTCCATACACCACACACAAAAATAGACTCCAAATGCGTGAAAGACCTCACTGTGAGACAGGAGTCCATCAAAATCCTAAAGGAGAACACAGGTAGCAAGCTCTTCGACGTCAGCCGCAGCAACTTCTTCCTAGAAACATCACCAAAGGCACGGGAAGCCAGGGCCAAAATGAACTATTGGGATTTCATCAAGATAAAAAGCTTTGGCACAGCAAAAGAAACAGTCCACAAAACCAAAAGACACCCGACACAATGGGAGAAAATATTTGCAAATGACATATCAGATAAAGGGCTACTATCAAAAATCTATAAAGAACTTATCGAACTCAACAGCCAAGGAACAAATAACCCAATCAACAAATGGGCAGAAGCCATGAACAGACATTTTTCCAAAGAAGACATCCAAAAGGCCAACAGGCACATGAAAAAGTGCTCAACACGGCTCGGCATCAGGGAATTCCAAATCAAATCCTCAATGAGATACCACCTCACACCCGTCAGAAGGGCTAAAATTAACAAGTCAGGGAACGACAGATGTTGGCGGGGATGTGGAGAAAGGGGAACCCTCCTACAGTGTTGGTGGGAATGCAAGCTGGCGCAACCCCTCTGGAAAACAGTATGGAGGTTCCTCAAGCAGTTGAAATTAGAGCTACCATTCGATCCAGCAATGGCACTCCTGGGTATTTACGCCAAAGATACAAAGGTAGGGACCCGAAGCGGTACGTGCACCCCATTGTTTATAGCAGCAATGTCCACAATAGCCAAACTGTGGAAAGAGCCAAGATGTCCATCGACAGAGGAATGGATAAAGAAGAGGTGGTATACATATACACAATGGAATATTATGCAGCCATCCAAAGGAATGAGATCTTGCCATGTGCAACGACGTGGATGGAACAGGAGGGTCCGATGATTAGTGAAATACGTCAATCAGAGAAAGACATGTATCATATGACCTCACTGACATGAGGAATTCTTAATGTCAGGAACAAACTGAGGGTTGCTGGAGTGGTCGGGTGTGGGAGGGATGGGGTGGCTGGGTGATAGACATTGGGGAGGGTTTGAGCTACGGTGAGCGCTGTGAATTGTGTAAGACTGTTGAATCACAGATCTGTACTTCTGAAACAAATAACGCAACATATTTTAAGAATAAAGAAAAAGGAGAAGATAGCAGGAGAGGAAGAATGAAGGGGAGTTAGTCAGAGGGGGAGACGAACCAGGAGAGATGATGGACTCTGAAAAACAAACTGAGGTTTCAAGACGGGAGGTGGGTAGGGGGATGGGTTAGCCTGGTGATGGGTATTAAAGAGGGCACATTCCGCATGGAGCACTGTGTGTTAGGAACAAACAATGAATCATGGAACACTACACCAAAACAAATGATGTAGTACATGGTGATTAACAAAGCAATAAAAATCAAAGACTGTAATAAGAGATGAAGAAGGACACTATGTCCTACTTAAAGGGTCTATCCAACAAGAAGATCTAACAATTGTAAATATCTATGCCCCGAACATGGGAGCATCCAATTATATAAGGCAATTAATAAGAAAAGCAAAGAAACACATTGACAACCATACAATAATAGTGGGGCACTTTAACACCCCCCTGACTGAAATGGCCAGATCATCTAAGCAAAAGATCAACAAGGAAATAAAGACTTGCAATGACACACTGGAGCAAATGGACTTCACAGACATATGCAGAACGTTCCATCCCAAAGCAACGGAATACACTTTCTTCTCTAGTGCCCATGGAACATTCTCCAGAATGGATCACATCCTAGGTCCCAAATCAGGTCTCAACCGGTACCAAAAGATTGGCATCATTCCCTGCACATTTTCAGACCACAATGCTTTGAAACTAGAACTCAATCACAAGAGGAAAGTCGGAAAGACCTCAAATACATGGAGGCTAAAGAGCCTCCTACTAAAGAATGAATGGGTCAACCAGGAAATTAAAGAAGATTTTAAAAAACTCATGGAAACCAATGAAAATGAAAACACAACTGCCCAAAATCGTTGGGATACACCCACGGCAGTCCTGCGAGGAAAGTACATATCAATACAAGGCTTTGTCAAGAAACAAGAAAGGTCTCAAATACACAACCTAACCCTACACCTAAAGGAGCTGGAGAAAGAACGGCAAAGAAAGCCTAAACCCAGCAGGAGAAGAGAAATCATGAAGATCAGAGCAGAAATCAATGAACTAGAACCCAAAAGAACAGGAGAAGAGATCAACGGAACTAGGAGCTGGTTCTTTGAAAGAATTCACAAGGTTGATAAACTCCTGGCCAGGCTGATCAAAAAGAAAAGAGAAATGACCCAAATCAACAAAATCAGGAATGAAAGAGGAGAGATCACAACCAACACCAAAGAAATACAAACAATGATAAGAACATAATATGAGCAACCCTATGGCAGCAAATTAGATAACCTGGAAGAAATGGGTGCCTTCCTAGAGATGTGTCAACTACCAAAACTGACCCAGGAAGAAATAGAAAACCTAAAGTGTCCTATAACCACGAAGGCAATTGAAGCAGTCATCAAAAATCTCCCAAGAACCAAAGCCCAGGGCCAGGTGGCTTCCCAGGGGAATTCTATCAGACATTTAAAGAAGAAATAATACCTAGTCTCCTGAAACGGTTCCCAAAGGTAGAAAGGCAAGGAAAACTTCCAAACTCATTTTACGAGGCCACCGTTACCTTGATCCCCAAACCAGACAAAGATCCCATCAAAAAGGAGAATTACAGACCCATATCCTTGAAGAACATCGATGCAAAAATCCTCACCAAAATACTAGCCAAGAGGATCCAACAGTACATTAAAAGGACTATTCACCACGACCAAGTGGGATTTATCCCTGGGCCGCAAGGCTGGTTCAACATCCGCAAATCAATCAACGTGATAAAATACATTCACAAAAGAAAGAACAAGAATCATAGGATCCTCTCAATAGATGCAGAAAAAGCATTTGACAAAGTACAGCACCCTTTCTTGATCAAAACTCTTCAGAGTATAGGGACAGAGGGTACATACCTCAATATCATAAAAGCCATCTACGAAAAACCTACAGCGAATACCATTCTCAATGGGGAAAAGCTGAGAGCTTTTCCCCTAAGGTCAGGAACGCGGCAGGGAGAGCCACTCTCACCACTGCTACTCAACATAGTATTCGAAGTCCTAGCCACAGCAATCAGACAACAAAAAGAAATCAAAGGCATCCCAATCGGCAGAGAGGAAGTCAAACTCTCACTCTTTGCAGATGATATGATACTTTATGTGGAAAACCCAAAAGACTCCACCCCAAAACTGCTAAAACTCACACAGGAATTCAGTCAAAGAGCAGGCTATAAAATCAATGCACAGAAATCAGTGGCATTCCTCTACACCAACAACAAGACAGAAGAGAGACAAATGAAGGAGTCGATCCCATTCACAATTGCACCCAAAACCATAAGATACCTAGGAATAAATTGAACCAAAGAGGCAAAGGATCTGTACTCAGAAATCTACAGAATACTCAGGAATGAAATTGAAGAAGACTCAAAGAAATGGAAAAAAGTTCCATGCTCATGGATTGGGAGAACCAACATTGTGAAGAGGTCAATGCTCCCTAGAGCAATCTACACATTCAATGCAATCCCCATCAAAATACCATCCACTTTTTTCAAAGGAATGGAACAAATAATCCTAAATTTTGAAAGGAACCAGAAGAGACCCCGAATAGCCAGAGGAGTATTGAAAAAGAAGAGCAAAGCGGGCGGCATCACAATTCTGGACTTCGAGCGCTATGACAAAGCTGTCCTCATCAAGACAGTATGGTACTGGCACAAAAAGAGACACATAGATCCATGGAACAGAATCGAGAGCCCAGAAATGGACCCTCAACTCTATGGTCAACTTACCTTTGTCAAAGCGGGAAAGAATGTCCAATGGCAAAAAGACAGCCTCTTCAACAACGGGTGTTGGGAAAATTGGACAGCCACATGCAGAAGAATGACACTGGACCATTTCCATACACCACACACAAAAATAGACTCCAAATGCGTGAAAGACCTCACTGTGAGACAGGAGTCCATCAAAATCCTAAAGGAGAACACAGGTAGCAAGCTCTTCGACGTCAGCCGCAGCAACTTCTTCCTAGAAACATCACCAAAGGCACGGGAAGCCAGGGCCAAAATGAACTATTGGGATTTCATCAAGATAAAAAGCTTTGGCACAGCAAAAGAAACAGTCCACAAAACCAAAAGACACCCGACACAATGGGAGAAAATATTTGCAAATGACATATCAGATAAAGGGCTACTATCCAAAATCTATAAAGAACTTATCGAACTCAACAGCCAAAGAACAAATAACCCAATCAACAAATGGGCAGAAGCCATGAACAGACATTTTTCCAAAGAAGACATCCAAATGGCCAACAGGCACATGAAAAAGTGCTCAGCACGGCTCGGCATCAGGGAAATCCAAATCAAAACCTCAATGAGACACCACCTCACACCCGTCAGAAGGGCTAAAATTAACAAGTCAGGCAACGACAGATGTTGGCGGTGATGTGGAGAAAGGGGAACCCTCCTACAGTGTTGGTGGGAATGCAAGCTGGCGCAACCCCTCTGGAAAACAGTATGGAGGTTCCTCAAGCAGTTGAAATTAGAGCTACCATTCGATCCAGCAATGGCACTCCTGGGTATTTACCCCAAAGATACAAAGGTAGGGACCCGAAGCGGTACGTGCACCCCATTGTTTATAGCAGCAATGTCCACAATAGCCAAACTGTGGAAAGAGCCAAGATGTCCATCGACAGAGGAATGGATAAAGAAGAGGTGGTATACATATACACAATGGAATATTATGCAGCCATCCAAAGGAATGAGATCTTGCCATGTGCAACGACGTGGATGGAACAGGAGGGTACGATGATTAGTGAAATACGTCAATCAGAGAAAGACATGTATCATATGACCTCACTGATATGAGGAATTCTTAATGTCAGGAACAAACTGAGGGTTGCTGGAGTGGTCGGGGGTGGGAGGGATGGGGTGGCTGGGTGATAGACATTGGGGAGGGTATGAGCTACGGTGAGTGCTGTGAATTGTGTAAGACTGTTGAATCACAGATCTGTACTTCTGAAACAAATAACGCAACATATTTTAAGAATAAAGAAAAAGGAGACGATAGCAGGAGAGGAAGAATGAAGGGGAGTTAGTCAGAGGGGGAGACGAACCAGGAGAGATGATGGACTCTGAAAAACAAACTGAGGTTTCAAGACGGGAGGTGGGTAGGTGGATGGGTTAGCCTGGTGATGGGTATTAAAGAGGGCACATTCCGCATGGAGCACTGTGTGTTAGGAACAAACAATGAATCATGGAACACTACACCAAAACAAATGATGTAGTACATGGTGATTAACAAAGCAATAAAAATCAAAGTCTGTAATTAGAGATGAAGAAGGACACTATGTCCTACTTAAAGGGTCTATCCAACAAGAAGATCTAACAATTGTAAATATCTATGCCCCGAACATGGGAGCATCCAATTATATAAGGCAATTAATAAGAAAAGCAAAGAAACACATTGACAACAATACAATAATAGTGGGGCACTTTAACACCCCCCTGACTGAAATGGCCAGATCATCTAAGCAAAAGATCAACAAGGAAATAAAGACTTGCAATGACACACTGGAGCAAATGGACTTCACAGACATATGCAGAACGTTCCATCCCAAAGCAACGGAATACACTTTCTTGTCTAGTGCCCATGGAACATTCTCCAGAATGGATCACATCCTAGGTCCCAAATCAGGTCTCAACCGGTACCAGAAGATTGGGATCATTCCCTGCACATTTTCAGACCACAATGCTTTGAAACTAGAACTCAATCACAAGAGGAAAGTCGGAAAGACCTCAAATACATGGAGGCTAAAGAGCCTCCTACTAAAGAATGAATGGGTCAACCAGGAAATTAAAGAAGATTTTAAAAAACTCATGGAAACCAATGAAAATTAAAACACAACTGCCCAAAATCGTTGGGATAAACCCACGGCAGTCCTGCGAGGAAAGTACATATCAATACAAGCCTTTGTCAAGAAACAAGAAAGGTCTCAAATACACAACCTAACCCTACACCTAAAGGAGCTGGAGAAAGAACGGCAAAGAAAGCCTAAACCCAGCAGGAGAAGAGAAATCATGAAGATCAGAGCAGAAATCAATGAACTAGAACCCAAAAGAACAGGAGAACAGATCAACGGAACTAGGAGCTGGTTCTTTGAAAGAATTCACAAGGTTGATAAACCCCTGGCCAGGCTGATCAAAAAGAAAAGAGAAATGACCCAAATCAACAAAATCAGGAATAAAAGAGGAGAGATCACAACCAACACCAAAGAAATACAAACAATGATAAGAACATAATATGAGCAACCCTATGGCAGCAAATTAGATAACCTGGAAGAAATGGGTGCCTTCCTAGAGATGTGTCAACTACCAAAACTGACCCAGGAAGAAATAGAAAACCTAAAGTGTCCTATAACCACGAAGGCAATTGAAGCAGTCATCAAAAATCTCCCAAGAAACCAAAGCCCAGGGCCAGGTGGCTTCCCAGGGGAATTCTATCAGACATTTAAAGAAGAAATAATACCTAGTCTCCTGAAACGGTTCCCAAAGGTAGAAAGGCAAGGAAAACTTCCAAACTCATTTTAGGAGGCCACCGTTACCTTGATCCCCAAACCAGACAAAGATCCCATCAAAAAGGAGAATTACAAACCCATATCCTTGATGAACATCGATGCAAAAATCCTCACCAAAATACTAGCCAAGAGGATCCAACAGTACATTAAAAGGACTATTCACCACGACCAAGTGGGATTTATCCCTGGGCCGCAAGGCTGGTTCAACATCCGCAAATCAATCAACGTGATAAAATACATTCACAAAAGAAAGAACAAGAATCATAGGATCCTCTCAATAGATGCAGAAAAAGCATTTGACAAAGTACAGCACCCTTTCTTGATCAAAACTCTTCAGAGTATAGGGACAGAGGGTACATACCTCAATATCATAAAAGCCATCTACGAAAAACCTACAGCGAATATCATTCTCAATGGGGAAAAGCTGAGAGCTTTTCCCCTAAGGTCAGGAACGCGGCAGGGAGAGCCACTCTCACCACTGCTACTCAACATAGTATTCGAAGTCCTAGCCACAGCAATCAGACAACAAAAAGAAATCAAAGGCATCCCAATCGGCAGAGAGGAAGTCAAACTCTCACTCTTTGCAGATGATATGATACTTTATGTGGAAAACCCAAAAGACTCCACCCCAAAACTGCTAGAACTCACACAGGAATTCAGTCAAGGAGCAGGCTATAAAATCAATGCACAGAAATCAGTGGCATTCCTCTACACCAACAACAAGACAGAAGAGAGACAAATCAAGGAGTCGATCCCATTCACAATTGCACCCAAAACCATAAGATACCTAGGAATAAATTGAACCAAAGAGGCAAAGGATCTGTACTCAGAAATCTACAGAATACTCAGGAATGAAATTGAAGAAGACACAAAGAAATGGAAAAACGTTCCATGCTCATGGATTGGGAGAACCAACATTGTGAAGAGGTCAATGCTCCCTAGAGCAATCTACACATTCAATGCAATCCCCATCAAAATACCATCCACTTTTTTCAAAGGAATGGAACAAATAATCCTAAATTTTGAATGGAACCAGAAGAGACCCCGAATAGCCAGAGGAGTATTGAAAAAGAAGAGCAAAGCGGGCGGCATCACAATTCTGGACTTCGAGCGCTATGACAAAGCTGTCCTCGTCAAGACAGTATGGTACTGGCACAAAAACAGACACATAGATCCATGGAACAGAACCGAGAGCCCAGAAATGGACCCTCAACTCTATGGTCAACTTACCTTTGACAAAGCAGGAAAGAATGTCCAATGGCAAAAAGACAGCCTCTTCAACAACGGGTGTTGGGAAAATTGGACAGCCACATGCAGAAGAATGACACTGGACCATTTCCATACACCACACACAAAAATAGGCTCCAAATGCGTGAAAGACCTCACTGTGAGACAGGAGTCCATCAAAATCCTAAAGGAGAACACAGGTAGCAAGCTCTTCGACGTCAGCCGCAGCAACTTCTTCCTAGATACATCACCAAAGGCACGGGAAGCCAGGGCCAAAATGAACTATTGGGATTTCATCAAGATAAAAAGCTTTGGCACAGCAAAAGGAACAGTCCACAAAACCAAAAGACACCCGACACAATGGGAGAAAATATTTGCAAATGACATATCAGATAAAGGGCTACTATCCAAAATCTATAAAGAACTTATCGAACTCAACAGCCAAAGAACAAATAACCCAATCAACAAATGCCAGAAGCCATGAACAGACATTTTTCCAAAGAAGACCACCAAATGGCCAACAGGCACATGAAAAAGTGCTCAACACGGCTCGGCATCAGGGAAATCCAAATCAAATCCTCAATGAGACACCACCTCACACCCGTCAGAAGGGCTAAAATTAACATGTCAGGGAACGACAGATGTTGGCGGGGATGTGGAGAAAGGGGAACCCTCCTACAGTGTTCGTGGGAATGCAAGCTGGCGCAACCCCTCTGGAAAACAGTATGGAGGTTCCTCAAACAGTTGAAATTAGAGCTACCATTCGATCCAGCAATGGCACTCCTGGGTATTTACCCGAAAGATACAAAGGTAGGGACCCGAAGCGGTACGTGCACCCCATTGTTTATAGCAGCAATGTCCACAATAGCCAAACTGTGGAAAGAGCCAAGATGTCCATCGACAGAGGAATGGATAAAGAAGAGGTGGTATACATATACACAATGGAATATTATGCAGCCATCCAAAGGAATGAGATCTTGCCATGTGCAACGACGTGGATGGAACAGGAGGGTCCGATGATTAGTGAAATACGTCAATCAGAGAAAGACATGTATCATATGACCTCACTGACATGAGGAATTCTTAATGTCAGGAACAAACTGAGGGTTGCTGGAGTGGTCGGGTGTGGGAGGGATGGGGTGGCTGGGTGATAGACATTGGGGAGGGTTTGAGCTACGGTGAGCGCTGTGAATTGTGTAAGACTGTTGAATCACAGATCTGTACTTCTGAAACAAATAACGCAACATATTTTAAGAATAAAGAAAAAGGAGACGATAGCAGGAGAGGAAGAATGAAGGGGAGTTAGTCAGAGGGGGAGACGAACCAGGAGAGATGATGGACTCTGAAAAACAAACTGAGGTTTCAAGACGGGAGGTGGGTAGGGGGATGGGTTAGCCTGGTGATGGGTATTAAAGAGGGCACATTCCGCATGGAGCACTGTGTGTTAGGAACAAACAATGAATCATGGAACACTACACCAAAACAAATGATGTAGTACATGGTGATTAACAAAGCAATAAAAATCAAAGACTGTAATAAGAGATGAAGAAGGACACTATGTCCTACTTAAAGGGTCTATCCAACAAGAAGATCTAACAATTGTAAATATCTATGCCCCGAACATGGGAGCATCCAATTATATAAGGCAATTAATAAGAAAAGCAAAGAAACACATTGACAACCATACAATAATAGTGGGGCACTTTAACACCCCCCTGACTGAAATGGCCAGATCATCTAAGCAAAAGATCAACAAGGAAATAAAGACTTGCAATGACACACTGGAGCAAATGGACTTCACAGACATATGCAGAACGTTCCATCCCAAAGCAACGGAATACACTTTCTTCTCTAGTGCCCATGGAACATTCTCCAGAATGGATCACATCCTAGGTCCCAAATCAGGTCTCAACCGGTACCAAAAGATTGGCATCATTCCCTGCACATTTTCAGACCACAATGCTTTGAAACTAGAACTCAATCACAAGAGGAAAGTCGGAAAGACCTCAAATACATGGAGGCTAAAGAGCCTCCTACTAAAGAATGAATGGGTCAACCAGGAAATTAAAGAAGATTTTAAAAAACTCATGGAAACCAATGAAAATGAAAACACAACTGCCCAAAATCGTTGGGATACACCCACGGCAGTCCTGCGAGGAAAGTACATATCAATACAAGGCTTTGTCAGGAAACAAGAAAGGTCTCAAATACACAACCTAACCCTACACCTAAAGGAGCTGGAGAAAGAACGGCAAAGAAAGCCTAAACCCAGCAGGAGAAGAGAAATCATGAAGATCAGAGCAGAAATCAATGAACTAGAACCCAAAAGAACAGGAGAAGAGATCAACGGAACTAGGAGCTGGTTCTTTGAAAGAATTCACAAGGTTGATAAACCCCTGGCCAGGCTGATCAAAAAGAAAAGAGAAATGACCCAAATCAACAAAATCAGGAATGAAAGAGGAGAGATCACAACCAACACCAAAGAAATACAAACAATGATAAGAACATAATATGAGCAACCCTATGGCAGCAAATTAGATAACCTGGAAGAAATGGGTGCCTTCCTAGAGATGTGTCAACTACCAAAACTGACCCAGGAAGAAATAGAAAACCTAAAGTGTCCTATAACCACGAAGGCAATTGAAGCAGTCATCAAAAATCTCCCAAGAACCAAAGCCCAGGGCCAGGTGGCTTCCCAGGGGAATTCTATCAGACATTTAAAGAAGAAATAATACCTAGTCTCCTGAAACGGTTCCCAAAGGTAGAAAGGCAAGGAAAACTTCCAAACTCATTTTACGAGGCCACCGTTACCTTGATCCCCAAACCAGACAAAGATCCCATCAAAAAGGAGAATTACAGACCCATATCCTTGAAGAACATCGATGCAAAAATCCTCACCAAAATACTAGCCAAGAGGATCCAACAGTACATTAAAAGGACTATTCACCACGACCAAGTGGGATTTATCCCTGGGCCGCAAGGCTGGTTCAACATCCGCAAATCAATCAACGTGATAAAATACATTCACAAAAGAAAGAACAAGAATCATAGGATCCTCTCAATAGATGCAGAAAAAGCATTTGACAAAGTACAGCACCCTTTCTTGATCAAAACTCTTCAGAGTATAGGGACAGAGGGTACATACCTCAATATCATAAAAGCCATCTACGAAAAACCTACAGCGAATACCATTCTCAATGGGGAAAAGCTGAGAGCTTTTCCCCTAAGGTCAGGAACGCGGCAGGGAGAGCCACTCTCACCACTGCTACTCAACATAGTATTCGAAGTCCTAGCCACAGCAATCAGACAACAAAAAGAAATCAAAGGCATCCCAATCGGCAGAGAGGAAGTCAAACTCTCACTCTTTGCAGATGATATGATACTTTATGTGGAAAACCCCAAAGACTCCACCCCAAAACTGCTAGAACTCACACAGGAATTCAGTCAAAGAGCAGGCTATAAAATCAATGCACAGAAATCAGTGGCATTCCTCTACACCAACAACAAGACAGAAGAGAGACAAATGAAGGAGTCGATCCCATTCACAATTGCACCCAAAACCATAAGATACCTAGGAATAAATTGAACCAAAGAGGCAAAGGATCTGTACTCAGAAATCTACAGAATACTCAGGAATGAAATTGAAGAAGACACAAAGAAATGGAAAAACGTTCCATGCTCATGGATTGGGAGAACCAACATTGTGAAGAGGTCAATGCTCCCTAGAGCAATCTACACATTCAATGCAATCCCCATCAAAATACCATCCACTTTTTTCAAAGGAATGGAACAAATAATCCTAAATTTTGAATGGAACCAGAAGAGACCCCGAATAGCCAGAGGAGTATTGAAAAAGAAGAGCAAAGCGGGCGGCATCACAATTCTGGACTTCGAGCGCTATGACAAAGCTGTCCTCATCAAGACAGTATGGTACTGGCACAAAAAGAGACACATAGATCCATGGAACAGAATCGAGAGCCCAGAAATGGACCCTCAACTCTATGGTCAACTTACCTTTGTCAAAGCGGGAAAGAATATCCAATGGCAAAAAGAGAGCCTTTTCAACAACGGGTGTTGGGAAAATTGGACAGCCACATGCAGAAGAATGACACTGGACCATTTCCATACACCACACACTAAAATAGACTCCAAATGCGTGAAAGACCTCACTGTGAGACAGGAGTCCATCAAAATCCTAAAGGAGAACACAGGTAGCAAGCTCTTCGACGTCAGCCGCAGCAACTTCTTCCTAGAAACATCACCAAAGGCACGGGAAGCCAGGGCCAAAATGAACTATTGGGATTTCATCAAGATAAAAAGCTTTGGCACAGCAAAAGAAACAGTCCACAAAACCAAAAGACACCCGACACAATGGGAGAAAATATTTGCAAATGACATATCAGATAAAGGGCTACTATCCAAAATCTATAAAGAACTTATCGAACTCAACAGCCAAAGAACAAATAACCCAATCAACAAATGGGCAGAAGCCATGAACAGACATTTTTCCAAAGAAGACATCCAAATGGCCAACAGGCACATGAAAAAGTGCTCAGCACGGCTCGGCATCAGGGAAATCCAAATCAAAACCTCAATGAGACACCACCTCACACCCGTCAGAAGGGCTAAAATTAACAAGTCAGGCAACGACAGATGTTGGCGGTGATGTGGAGAAAGGGGAACCCTCCTACAGTGTTGGTGGGAATGCAAGCTGGCGCAACCCCTCTGGAAAACAGTATGGAGGTTCCTCAAGCAGTTGAAATTAGAGCTACCATTCGATCCAGCAATGGCACTCCTGGGTATTTACCCCAAAGATACAAAGGTAGGGACCCGAAGCGGTACGTGCACCCCATTGTTTATAGCAGCAATGTCCACAATAGCCAAACTGTGGAAAGAGCCAAGATGTCCATCGACAGAGGAATGGATAAAGAAGAGGTGGTATACATATACACAATGGAATATTATGCAGCCATCCAAAGGAATGAGATCTTGCCATGTGCAACGACGTGGATGGAACAGGAGGGTACGATGATTAGTGAAATACGTCAATCAGAGAAAGAAATGTATCATATGACCTCACTGATATGAGGAATTCTTAATGTCAGGAACAAACTGAGGGTTGCTGGAGTGGTCGGGGGTGGGAGGGATGGGGTGGCTGGGTGATAGACATTGGGGAGGGTATGAGCTACGGTGAGTGCTGTGAATTGTGTAAGACTGTTGAATCACAGATCTGTACTTCTGAAACAAATAACGCAACATATTTTAAGAATAAAGAAAAAGGAGACGATAGCAGGAGAGGAAGAATGAAGGGGAGTTAGTCAGAGGGGGAGACGAACCAGGAGAGATGATGGACTCTGAAAAACAAACTGAGGTTTCAAGACGGGAGGTGGGTAGGGGGATGGGTTAGCCTGGTGATGGGTATTAAAGAGGGCACATTCCGCATGGAGCACTGTGTGTTAGGAACAAACAATGAATCATGGAACACTACACCAAAACAAATGATGTAGTACATGGTGATTAACAAAGCAATAAAAATCAAAGTCTGTAATTAGAGATGAAGAAGGACACTATGTCCTACTTAAAGGGTCTATCCAACAAGAAGATCTAACAATTGTAAATATCTATGCCCCGAACATGGGAGCATCCAATTATATAAGGCAATTAATAAGAAAAGCAAAGAAACACATTGACAACAATACAATAATAGTGGGGCACTTTAACACCCCCCTGACTGAAATGGCCAGATCATCTAAGCAAAAGATCAACAAGGAAATAAAGACTTGCAATGACACACTGGAGCAAATGGACTTCACAGACATATGCAGAACGTTCCATCCCAAAGCAACGGAATACACTTTCTTCTCTAGTGCCCATGGAACATTCTCCAGAATGGATCACATCCTAGGTCCCAAATCAGGTCTCAACCGGTACCAGAAGATTGGGATCATTCCCTGCACATTTTCAGACCACAATGCTTTGAAACTAGAACTCAATCACAAGAGGAAAGTCGGAAAGACCTCAAATACATGGAGGCTAAAGAGCCTCCTACTAAAGAATGAATGGGTCAACCAGGAAATTAAAGAAGATTTTAAAAAACTCATGGAAACCAATGAAAATGAAAACACAACTGCCCAAAATCGTTGGGATAAACCCACGGCAGTCCTGCGAGGAAAGTACATATCAATACAAGCCTTTGTCAAGAAACAAGAAAGGTCTCAAATACACAACCTAACCCTACACCTAAAGGAGCTGGAGAAAGAACGGCAAAGAAAGCCTAAACCCAGCAGGAGAAGAGAAATCATGAAGATCAGAGCAGAAATCAATGAACTAGAACCCAAAAGAACAGGAGAACAGATCAACGGAACTAGGAGCTGGTTCTTTGAAAGAATTCACAAGGTTGATAAACCCCTGGCCAGGCTGATCAAAAAGAAAAGAGAAATGACCCAAATCAACAAAATCAGGAATAAAAGAGGAGAGATCACAACCAACACCAAAGAAATACAAACAATGATAAGAACATAATATGAGCAACCCTATGGCAGCAAATTAGATAACCTGGAAGAAATGGGTGCCTTCCTAGAGATGTGTCAACTACCAAAACTGACCCAGGAAGAAATAGAAAACCTAAAGTGTCCTATAACCACGAAGGCAATTGAAGCAGTCATCAAAAATCTCCCAAGAAACCAAAGCCCAGGGCCAGGTGGCTTCCCAGGGGAACTCTATCAGACATTTAAAGAAGAAATAATACCTAGTCTCCTGAAACGGTTCCCAAAGGTAGAAAGGCAAGGAAAACTTCCAAACTCATTTTAGGAGGCCACCGTTACCTTGATCCCCAAACCAGACAAAGATCCCATCAAAAAGGAGAATTACAGACCCATATCCTTGATGAACATCGATGCAAAAATCCTCACCAAAATACTAGCCAAGAGGATCCAACAGTACATTAAAAGGACTATTCACCACGACCAAGTGGGATTTATCCCTGGGCCGCAAGGCTGGTTCAACATCCGCAAATCAATCAACGTGATAAAATACATTCACAAAAGAAAGAACAAGAATCATAGGATCCTCTCAATAGATGCAGAAAAAGCATTTGACAAAGTACAGCACCCTTTCTTGATCAAAACTCTTCAGAGTATAGGGACAGAGGGTACATACCTCAATATCATAAAAGCCATCTACGAAAAACCTACAGCGAATATCATTCTCAATGGGGAAAAGCTGAGAGCTTTTCCCCTAAGGTCAGGAACGCGGCAGGGAGAGCCACTCTCACCACTGCTACTCAACATAGTATTCGAAGTCCTAGCCACAGCAATCAGACAACAAAAAGAAATCAAAGGCATCCCAATCGGCAGAGAGGAAGTCAAACTCTCACTCTTTGCAGATGATATGATACTTTATGTGGAAAACCCCAAAGACTCCACCCCAGAACTGCTAGAACTCACACAGGAATTCAGTCAAGGAGCAGGCTATAAAATCAATGCACAGAAATCAGTGGCATTCCTCTACACCAACAACAAGACAGAAGAGAGACAAATCAAGGAGTCGATCCCATTCACAATTGCACCCAAAACCATAAGATACCTAGGAATAAATTGAACCAAAGAGGCAAAGGATCTGTACTCAGAAATCTACAGAATACTCAGGAATGAAATTGAAGAAGACACAAAGAAATGGAAAAACGTTCCATGCTCATGGATTGGGAGAACCAACATTGTGAAGAGGTCAATGCTCCCTAGAGCAATCTACACATTCAATGCAATCCCCATCAAAATACCATCCACTTTTTTCAAAGGAATGGAACAAATAATCCTAAATTTTGAATGGAACCAGAAGAGACCCCGAATAGCCAGAGGAGTATTGAAAAAGAAGAGCAAAGCGGGCGGCATCACAATTCTGGACTTCGAGCGCTATGACAAAGCTGTCCTCGTCAAGACAGTATGGTACTGGCACAAAAACAGACACATAGATCCATGGAACAGAACCGAGAGCCCAGAAATGGACCCTCAACTCTATGGTCAACTTACCTTTGACAAAGCAGGAAAGAATGTCCAATGGCAAAAAGACAGCCTCTTCAACAACGGGTGTTGGGAAAATTGGACAGCCACATGCAGAAGAATGACACTGGACCATTTCCATACACCTCACACAAAAATAGACTCCAAATGCGTGAAAGACCTCACTGTGAGACAGGAGTCCATCAAAATCCTAAAGGAGAACACAGGTAGCAAGCTCTTCGACGTCAGCCGCAGCAACTTCTTCCTAGACACATCACCAAAGGCACGGGAAGCCAGGGCCAAAATGAACTATTGGGATTTCATCAAGATAAAAAGCTTTGGCACAGCAAAAGAAACAGTCCACAAAACCAAAAGACACCCGACACAATGGGAGAAAATATTTGCAAATGACATATCAGATAAAGGGCTACTATCCAAAATCTATAAAGAACTTATCGAACTCAACAGCCAAGGAACAAATAACCCAATCAACAAATGGGCAGAAGCCATGAACAGACATTTTTCCAAAGAAGACATCCAAAAGGCCAACAGGCACATGAAAAAGTGCTCAACACGGCTCGGCATCAGGGAATTCCAAATCAAATCCTCAATGAGATACCACCTCACACCCGTCAGAAGGGCTAAAATTAACAAGTCAGGGAACGACAGATGTTGGCGGGGATGTGGAGAAAGGGGAACCCTCCTAGAGTGTTGGTGGGAATGCAAGCTGGCGCAACCCCTCTGGAAAACAGTATGGAGGTTCCTCAAACAGTTGAAATTAGAGCTACCATTCGATCCAGCAATGGCACTCCTGGGTATTTACCCCAAAGATACAAAGGTAGGGACCCGAAGCGGTACGTGCACCCCATTGTTTATAGCAGCAATGTCCACAATAGCCAAACTGTGGAAAGAGCCAAGATGTCCATCGACAGAGGAATGGATAAAGAAGAGGTGGTATACATATACACAATGGAATATTATGCAGCCATCCAAAGGAATGAGATCTTGCCATGTGCAACGACGTGGATGGAACAGGAGGGTCCGATGATTAGTGAAATACGTCAATCAGAGAAAGACATGTATCATATGACCTCACTGACATGAGGAATTCTTCATGTCAGGAACAAACTGAGGGTTGCTGGAGTGGTCGGGGGTGGGAGGGATGGGGTGGCTGGGTGATAGACATTGGGGAGGGTATGAGCTACGGTGAGCGCTGTGAATTGTGTAAGACTGTTGAATCACAGATCTGTACTTCTGAAACAAATAACGCAACATATTTTAAGAATAAAGAAAAAGGAGAAGATAGCAGGAGAGGAAGAATGAAGGGGAGTTAGTCAGAGGGGGAGACGAACCAGGAGAGATGATGGACTCTGAAAAACAAACTGAGGTTTCAAGACGGGAGGTGGGTAGGGGGATGGGTTAGCCTGGTGATGGGTATTAAAGAGGGCACATTCCGCATGGAGCACCGTGTGTTAGGAACAAACAATGAATCATGGAACACTACACCAAAACAAATGATGTAGTACATGGTGATTAACAAAGCAATAAAAATCAAAGACTGTAATAAGAGATGAAGAAGGACACTATGTCCTACTTAAAGGGTCTATCCAACAAGAAGATCTAACAATTGTAAATATCTCTGCCCCGAACATGGGAGCATCCAATTATATAAGGCAATTAATAAGAAAAGCAAAGAAACACATTGACAACCATACAATAATAGTGGGGCACTTTAACACCCCCCTGACTGAAATGGCCAGATCATCTAAGCAAAAGATCAACAAGGAAATAAAGACTTGCAATGACACACTGGAGCAAATGGACTTCACAGACATATGCAGAACGTTCCATCCCAAAGCAACGGAATACACTTTCTTCTCTAGTGCCCATGGAACATTCTCCAGAATGGATCACATCCTAGGTCCCAAATCAGGTCTCAACCGGTACCAAAAGATTGGCATCATTCCCTGCACATTTTCAGACCACAATGGTTTGAAACTAGAACTCAATCACAAGAGGAAAGTCGGAAAGACCTCAAATACATGGAGGCTAAAGAGCCTCCTACTAAAGAATGAATGGGTCAACCAGGAAATTAAAGAAGATTTTAAAAAACTCATGGAAACCAATGAAAATGAAAACACAACTGCCCAAAATCGTTGGGATACACCCACGGCAGTCCTGCGAGGAAAGTACATATCAATACAAGGCTTTGTCAAGAAACAAGAAAGGTCTCAAATACACAACCTAACCCTACACCTAAAGGAGCTGGAGAAAGAACGGCAAAGAAAGCCTAAACCCAGCAGGAGAAGAGAAATCATGAAGATCAGAGCAGAAATCAATGAACTAGAACCCAAAAGAACAGGAGAAGAGATCAACGGAACTAGGAGCTGGTTCTTTGAAAGAATTCACAAGGTTGATAAACCCCTGGCCAGGCTGATCAAAAAGAAAAGAGAAATGACCCAAATCAACAAAATCAGGAATGAAAGAGGAGAGATCACAACCAACACCAAAGAAATACAAACAATGATAAGAACATAATATGAGCAACCCTATGGCAGCAAATTAGATAACCTGGAAGAAATGGGTGCCTTCCTAGAGATGTGTCAACTACCAAAACTGACCCAGGAAGAAATAGAAAACCTAAAGTGTCCTATAACCACGAAGGCAATTGAAGCAGTCATCAAAAATCTCCCAAGAACCAAAGCCCAGGGCCAGGTGGCTTCCCAGGGGAATTCTATCAGACATTTAAAGAAGAAATAATACCTAGTCTCCTGAAACGGTTCCCAAAGGTAGAAAGGCAAGGAAAACTTCCAAACTCATTTTACGAGGCCACCGTTACCTTGATCCCCAAACCAGACAAAGATCCCATCAAAAAGGAGAATTACAGACCCATATCCTTGAAGAACATCGATGCAAAAATCCTCACCAAAATACTAGCCAAGAGGATCCAACAGTACATTAAAAGGACTATTCACCACGACCAAGTGGGATTTATCCCTGGGCCGCAAGGCTGGTTCAACATCCGCAAATCAATCAACGTGATAAAATACATTCACAAAAGAAAGAACAAGAATCATAGGATCCTCTCAATAGATGCAGAAAAAGCATTTGACAAAGTACAGCACCCTTTCTTGATCAAAACTCTTCAGAGTATAGGGACAGAGGGTACATACCTCAATATCATAAAAGCCATCTACGAAAAACCTACAGCGAATACCATTCTCAATGGGGAAAAGCTGAGAGCTTTTCCCCTAAGGTCAGGAACGCGGCAGGGAGAGCCACTCTCACCACTGCTACTCAACATAGTATTCGAAGTCCTAGCCACAGCAATCAGACAACAAAAAGAAATCAAAGGCATCCCAATCGGCAGAGAGGAAGTCAAACTCTCACTCTTTGCAGATGATATGATACTTTATGTGGAAAACCCAAAAGACTCCACACCAAAACTGCTAGAACTCACACAGGAATTCAGTCAAAGAGCAGGCTATAAAATCAATGCACAGAAATCAGTGGCATTCCTCTACACCAACAACAAGACAGAAGAGAGACAAATCAAGGAGTCGATCCCATTCACAATTGCACCCAAAACCATAAGATACCTAGGAATAAATTGAACCAAAGAGGCAAAGGATCTGTACTCAGAAATCTACAGAATACTCAGGAATGAAATTGAAGAAGACACAAAGAAATGGAAAAACGTTCCATGCTCATGGATTGGGAGAACCAACATTGTGAAGAGGTCAATGCTCCCTAGAGCAATCTACACATTCAATGCAATCCCCATCAAAATACCATCCACTTTTTTCAAAGGAATGGAACAAATAATCCTAAATTTTGAATGGAACCAGAAGAGACCCCGAATAGCCAGAGGAGTATTGAAAAAGAAGAGCAAAGCGGGCGGCATCACAATTCTGGACTTCGAGCGCTATGACAAAGCTGTCCTCATCAAGACAGTATGGTACTGGCACAAAAAGAGACACATAGATCCATGGAACAGAATCGAGAGCCCAGAAATGGACCATCAACTCTATGGTCAACTTACCTTTGTCAAAGCGGGAAAGAATGTCCAATGGCAAAAAGACAGCCTCTTCAACAACGGGTGTTGGGAAAATTGGACAGCCACATGCAGAAGAATGACACTGGACCATTTCCATACACCACACACAAAAATAGACTCCAAATGCGTGAAAGACCTCACTGTGAGACAGGAGTCCATCAAAATCCTAAAGGAGAACACAGGTAGCAACTCTTCGACGTCAGCCGCAGCAACTTCTTCCTAGAAACATCACCAAAGGCACGGGAAGCCAGGGCCAAAATGAACTATTGGGATTTCATCAAGATAAAAAGCTTTGGCACAGCAAAAGAAACAGTCCACAAAACCAAAAGACACCCGACACAATGGGAGAAAATATTTGCAAATGACATATCAGATAAAGGGCTACTATCCAAAATCTATAAAGAACTTATCGAACTCAACAGCCAAAGAACAAATAACCCAATCAACAAATGGGCAGAAGCCATGAACAGACATTTTTCCAAAGAAGACATCCAAATGGCCAACAGGCACATGAAAAAGTGTTCAGCACGGCTCGGCATCAGGGAAATCCAAATCAAAACCTCAATGAGACACCACCTCACACCCGTCAGAAGGGCTAAAATTAACAAGTCAGGCAACGACAGATGTTGGCGGGAATGTGGAGAAAGGGGAACCCTCCTACAGTGTTGGTGGGAATGCAAGCTGGCGCAACCCCTCTGGAAAACAGTATGGAGGTTCCTCAAGCAGTTGAAATTAGAGCTACCATTCGATCCAGCAATGGCACTCCTGGGTATTTACCCCAAAGATACAAAGGTAGGGACCCGAAGCGGTACGTGCACCCCATTGTTTATAGCAGCAATGTCCACAATAGCCAAACTGTGGAAAGAGCCAAGATGTCCATCGACAGAGGAATGGATAAAGAAGAGGTGGTATACATATACACAATGGAATATTATGCAGCCATCCAAAGGAATGAGATCTTGCCATGTGCAACGACGTGGATGGAACAGGAGGGTCCGATGATTAGTGAAATACGTCAATCAGAGAAAGACATGTATCATATGACCTCACTGACATGAGGAATTCTTCATGTCAGGAACAAACTGAGGGTTGCTGGAGTGGTCGGGGGTGGGAGGGATGGGGTGGCTGGGTGATAGACATTGGGGAGGGTATGAGCTACGGTGAGCGCTGTGAATTATGTAAGACTGTTGAATCACAGATCTGTACTTCTGAAACAAATAACGCAACATATTTTAAGAATAAAGAAAAAGGAGAAGATAGCAGGAGAGGAAGAATGAAGGGGAGTTAGTCAGAGGGGGAGACGAACCAGGAGAGATGATGGACTCTGAAAAACAAACTGAGGTTTCAAGACGGGAGGTGGGTAGGGGGATGGGTTAGCCTGGTGATGGGTATTAAAGAGGGCACATTCCGCATGGAGCACTGTGTGTTAGGAACAAACAATGAATCAAGGAACACTACACCAAAACAAATGATGTAGTACATGGTGATTAACAAAGCAATAAAAACAAAGACTGTAATAGGAGATGAAGAAGGACACTATGTCCTACTTAAAGGGTCTATCCAACAAGAAGATCTAACAATTGTAAATATCTATGCCCCGAACATGGGAGCATCCAATTATATAAGGCAATTAATAAGAAAAGGAAAGAAACACATTGACAACAATACAATAATAGTGGGGCACTTTAACACCCCCCTGACTGAAATGGCCAGATCATCTAAGCAAAAGATCAACAAGGAAATAAAGACTTGCAATGACACACTGGAGCAAATGGACTTCACAGACATATGCAGAACGTTCCATCCCAAAGCAACGGAATACACTTTCTTCTCTAGTGCCCATGGAACATTCTCCAGAATGGATCACATCCTAGGTCCCAAATCAGGTCTCAACGGGTACCAAAAGATTGGGATCATTCCCTGCACATTTTCAGACCACAATGCTTTGAAACTAGAACTCAATCACAAGAGGAAAGTCGGAAAGACCTCAAATACATTGAGGCTAAAGAGCCTCCTACTAAGGAATGAATGGGTCAACCAGGAAATTAAAGAAGATTTTAAAAAACTCATGGAAACCAATGAAAATGAAAACACAACTGCCCAAAATCGTTGGGATACACCCACGGCAGTCCTGCGAGGAAAGTAGATAGCAATACAAGCCTTTGTCAAGAAACAAGAAAGGTCTCAAATACACAACCTAACCCTACACCTAAATGAGCTGGAGAAAGAACGGTAAAGAAAGCCTAAACACAGCAGGAGAAGAGAAATCATGAAGATCAGAGCAGAAATCAATGAACTAGAACCCAAAAGAACAGGAGAACAGATCAACGGAACTAGGAGCTGGTTCTTTGAAAGAATTCACAAGGTTGATAAACCCCTGGCCAGGCTGATCAAAAAGAAAAGAGAAATGACCCAAATCAACAAAATCAGGAATAAAAGAGGAGAGATCACAACCAACACCAAAGAAATACAAACAATGATAAGAACATAATATGAGCAACCCTATGGCAGCAAATTAGATAACCTGGAAGAAATGGGTGCCTTCCTAGAGATGTGTCAACTACCAAAACTGACCCAGGAAGAAATAGAAAACCTAAAGTGTCCTATAACCACGAAGGCAATTGAAGCAGTCATCAAAAATCTCCCAAGAAACCAAAGCCCAGGGCCAGGTGGCTTCCCAGGGGAATTCTATCAGACATTTAAAGAAGAAATAATACCTAGTCTCCTGAAACGGTTCCCAAAGGTAGAAAGGCAAGGAAAACTTCCAAACTCATTTTAGGAGGCCACCGTTACCTTGATCCCCAAACCAGACAAAGATCCCATCAAAAAGGAGAATTACAGACCCATATCCTTGATGAACATCGATGCAAAAATCCTCACCAAAATACTAGCCAAGAGGATCCAACAGTACATTAAAAGGACTATTCACCACGACCAAGTGGGATTTATCCCTGGGCCGCAAGGCTGGTTCAACATCCGCAAATCAAACAACGTGATAAAATACATTCACAAAAGAAAGAACAAGAATCATAGGATCCTCTCAATAGATGCAGAAAAAGCATTTGAAAAAGTACAGCACCCTTTCTTGATCAAAACTCTTCAGAGTATAGGGACAGAGGGTACATACCTCAATATCATAAAAGCCATCTACGAAAAACCTACAGCGAATATCATTCTCAATGGGGAAAAGCTGAGAGCTTTTCCCCTAAGGTCAGGAACGCGGCAGGGAGAGCCACTCTCACCACTGCTACTCAACATAGTATTCGAAGTCCTAGCCACAGCAATCAGACAACAAAAAGAAATCAAAGGCATCCCAATCGGCAGAGAGGAAGTCAAACTCTCACTCTTTGCAGATGATATGATACTTTATGTGGAAAACCCAAAAGACTCCACCCCAAAACTGCTAGAACTCACACAGGAATTCAGTCAAGGAGCAGGCTATAAAATCAATGCACAGAAATCAGTGGCATTCCTCTACACCAACAACAAGACAGAAGAGAGACAAACCAAGGAGTCGATCCCATTCACAATTGCACCCAAAACCATAAGATACCTAGGAATAAATTGAACCAAAGAGGCAAAGGATCTGTACTCAGAAATCTACAGAATACTCAGGAATGAAATTGAAGAAGACACAAAGAAATGGAAAAACGTTCCATGCTCATGGATTGGGAGAACCAACATTGTGAAGAGGTCAATGCTCCCTAGAGCAATCTACACATTCAATGCAATCCCCATCAAAATACCATCCACTTTTTTCAAAGGAATGGAACAAATAATCCTAAATTTTGAATGGAACCAGAAGAGACCCCGAATAGCCAGAGGAGTATTGAAAAAGAAGAGCAAAGCGGGCGGCATCACAATTCTGGACTTCGAGCGCTATGACAAAGCTGTCCTCGTCAAGACAGTATGGTACTGGCACAAAAACAGACACATAGATCCATGGAACAGAACCGAGAGCCCAGAAATGGACCCTCAACTCTATGGTCAACTTACCTTTGACAAAGCAGGAAAGAATGTCCAATGGCAAAAAGACAGCCTCTTCAACAACGGGTGTTGGGAAAATTGGACAGCCACATGCAGAAGAATGACACTGGACCATTTCCATACACCACACACAAAAATAGACTCCAAATGCGTGAAAGACCTCACTGTGAGACAGGAGTCCATCAAAATCCTAAAGGAGAACACAGGTAGCAAGCTCTTCGACGTCAGCCGCAGCAACTTCTTCCTAGAAACATCACCAAAGGCACGGGAAGCCAGGGCCAAAATGAACTATTGGGATTTCATCAAGATAAAAAGCTTTGGCACAGCAAAAGAAACAGTCCACAAAACCAAAAGACACCCGACACAATGGGAGAAAATATTTGCAAATGACATATCAGATAAAGGGCTACTATCAAAAATCTATAAAGAACTTATCGAACTCAACAGCCAAGGAACAAATAACCCAATCAACAAATGGGCAGAAGCCATGAACAGACATTTTTCCAAAGAAGACATCCAAAAGGCCAACAGGCACATGAAAAAGTGCTCAACACGGCTCGGCATCAGGGAATTCCAAATCAAATCCTCAATGAGATACCACCTCACACCCGTCAGAAGGGCTAAAATTAACAAGTCAGGGAACGACAGATGTTGGCGGGGATGTGGAGAAAGGGGAACCCTCCTACAGTGTTGGTGGGAATGCAAGCTGGCGCAACCCCTCTGGAAAACAGTATGGAGGTTCCTCAAACAGTTGAAATTAGAGCTACCATTCGATCCAGCAATGGCACTCCTGGGTATTTACCCCAAAGATACAAAGGTAGGGACCCGAAGCGGTACGTGCACCCCATTGTTTATAGCAGCAATGTCCACAATAGCCAAACTGTGGAAAGAGCCAAGATGTCCATCGACAGAGGAATGGATAAAGAAGAGGTGGTATACATATACACAATGGAATATTATGCAGCCATCCAAAGGAATGAGATCTTGCCATGTGCAACGACGTGGATGGAACAGGAGGGTCCGATGATTAGTGAAATACGTCAATCAGAGAAAGACATGTATCATATGACCTCACTGATATGAGGAATTCTTCATGTCAGGAACAAACTGAGGGTTGCTGGAGTGGTCGGGGGTGGGAGGGATGGGGTGGCTGGGTGATAGACATTGGGGAGGGTATGAGCTACGGTGAGCGCTGTGAATTGTGTAAGACTGTTGAATCACAGATCTGTACTTCTGAAACAAATAACGCAACATATTTTAAGAATAAAGAAAAAGGAGAAGATAGCAGGAGAGGAAGAATGAAGGGGAGATAGTCAGACGGGGAGACGAACCAGGAGAGATGATGGACTCTGAAAAACAAACTGAGGTTTCAAGACGGGAGGTGGGTAGGGGGATGGGTTAGCCTGGTGATGGGTATTAAAGAGGGCACATTCCGCATGGAGCACCGTGTGATAGGAACAAACTATGAATCATGGAACACTACACCAAAACAAATGATGTAGTACATGGTGATTAACAAAGCAATAAAAAACAAAGACTGTAATAAGAGATGAAGAAGGACACTATGTCCTACTTAAAGGGTCTATCCAACAAGAAGATCTAACAATTGTAAATATCTATGCCCCGAACATGGGAGCATCCAATTTTATAAGGCAATTAATAAGAAAAGCAAAGAAACACATTGACAACCATACAATAATAGTGGGGCACTTTAACACCCCCCTGACTGAAATGGCCAGATCATCTAAGCAAAAGATCAACAAGGAAATAAAGACTTGCAATGACACACTGGAGCAAATGGACTTCACAGACATATGCAGAACGTTCCATCCCAAAGCAACGGAATACACTTTCTTCTCTAGTGCCCATGGAACATTCTCCAGAATGGATCACATCCTAGGTCCCAAATCAGGTCTCAACCGGTACCAAAAGATTGGCATCATTCCCTGCACATTTTCAGACCACAATGCTTTGAAACTAGAACTCAATCACAAGAGGAAAGTCGGAAAGACCTCAAATACATGGAGGCTAAAGAGCCTCCTACTAAAGAATGAATGGGTCAACCAGGAAATTAAAGAAGATTTTAAAAAACTCATGGAAACCAATGAAAATGAAAACACAACTGCCCAAAATCGTTGGGATACACCCACGGCAGTCCTGCGAGGAAAGTACATATCAATACAAGCCTTTGTCAAGAAACAAGAAAGGTCTCAAATACACAACCTAACCCTACACCTAAAGGAGCTGGAGAAAGAACGGTAAAGAAAGCCTAAACCCAGCAGGAGAAGAGAAATCATGAAGATCAGAGCAGAAATCAATGAACTAGAACCCAAAAGAACAGGAGAACAGATCAACGGAACTAGGAGCTGGTTCTTTGAAAGAATTCACAAGGTTGATAAACCCCTGGCCAGGCTGATCAAAAAGAAAAGAGAAATGACCCAAATCAACAAAATCAGGAATAAAAGAGGAGAGATCACAACCAACACCAAAGAAATACAAACAATGATAAGAACATAATATGAGCAACACTATGGCAGCAAATTAGATAACCTGGAAGAAATGGGTGCCTTCCTAGAGATGTGTCAACTACCAAAACTGACCCAGGAAGAAATAGAAAACCTAAAGTGTCCTATAACCACGAAGGCAATTGAAGCAGTCATCAAAAATCTCCCAAGAAACCAAAGCCCAGGGCCAGGTGGCTTCCCAGGGGAATTCTATCAGACATTTAAAGAAGAAATAATACCTAGTCTCCTGAAACGGTTCCCAAAGGTAGAAAGGAAAGGAAAACTTCCAAACTCATTTTACGAGGCCACCGTTACCTTGATCCCCAAACCAGACAAAGATCCCATCAAAAAGGAGAATTACAGACCCATATCCTTGATGAACATCGATGCAAAAATCCTCACCAAAATACTAGCCAAGAGGATCCAACAGTACATTAAAAGGACTATTCACCACGACCAAGTGGGATTTATCCCTGGGCCGCAAGGCTGGTTCAACATCCGCAAATCAATCAACGTGATAAAATACATTCACAAAAGAAAGAACAAGAATCATAGGATCCTCTCAATAGATGCAGAAAAAGCATTTGACAAAGTACAGCACCCTTTCTTGATCAAAACTCTTCAGAGTATAGGGACAGAGGGTACATACCTCAATATCATAAAAGCCATCTACGAAAAACCTACAGCGAATATCATTCTCAATGGGGAAAAGCTGAGAGCTTTTCCCCTAAGGTCAGGAACGCGGCAGGGAGAGCCACTCTCACCACTGCTACTCAACATAGTATTCGAAGTCCTAGCCACAGCAATCAGACAACAAAAAGAAATCAAAGGCATCCCAATCGGCAGAGAGGAAGTCAAACTCTCACTCTTTGCAGATGATATGATACTTTATGTGGAAAACCCAAAAGACTCCACCCCAAAACTGCTAGAACTCACACAGGAATTCAGTCAAGGAGCAGGCTATAAAATCAATGCACAGAAATCAGTGGCATTCCTCTACACCAACAACAAGACAGAAGAGAGACAAACCAAGGAGTCGATCCCATTCACAATTGCACCCAAAACCAGAAGATACCTAGGAATAAATTGAACCAAAGAGGCAAAGGATCAGTACTCAGAAATCTACAGAATACTCAGGAATGAAATTGAAGAAGACACAAAGAAATGGAAAAACGTTCCATGCTCATGGATTGGGAGAACCAACATTGTGAATAGGTCAATGCTCCCTAGAGCAATCTACACATTCAATGCAATCCCCATCAAAACACCATCCACCTTTTTCAAAGGAATGGAACAAATAATCCTAAATTTTGAATGGAACCAGAAGAGACCCCGAAGAGCCAGAGGAATATTGAAAAAGAAGAGCAAAGCGGGCGGCATCACAATTCTGGACTTCGAGCGCTATGACAAAGCTGTCCTCATCAAGACAGTATGGTACTGGCACAAAAACAGACACATAGATCCATGGAAAAGAATCGAGAGCCCAGAAATGGACCCTCAACTCTATGGTCAACTTACCTTTGACAAAGCAGGAAAGAATGTCCAATGGCAAAAAGACAGCCTCTTCAACAACGGGTGTTGGGAAAATTGGACAGCCACATGCAGAAGAATGACACTGGACCATTTCCATACACCACACACAAAAATAGGTTCCAAATGCGTGAAAGACCTCACTGTGAGACAGGAGTCCATCAAAATCCTAAAGGAGAACACAGGTAGCAAGCTCTTCGACGTCAGCCGCAGCAACTTCTTTCTAGACACATCACCAAAGGCACGGGAAGCCAGGGCCAAAATGAACTATTGGGATTTCATCAAGATAAAAAGCTTTGGCACAGCAAAAGAAACAGTCCACAAAACCAAAAGACACCCGACACAATGGGAGAAAATATTTGCAAATGACATATCAGATAAAGGGCTACTATCCAAAATCTATAAAGAACTTATCGAACTCAACAGCCAAAGAACAAATAACCCAATCAACAAATGGGCAGAAGCCATGAACAGACATTTTTCCAAAGAAGACATCCAAATGGCCAACAGGCACATGAAAAAGTGCTCAACACGGCTCGGCATCAGGGAAATCCAAATCAAATCCTCAATGAGACACCACCTCACACCCGTCAGAAGGGCTAAAATTAACATGTCAGGGAACGACAGATGTTGGCGGGGATGTGGAGAAAGGGGAACCCTCCTACAGTGTTCGTGGGAATGCAAGCTGGCGCAACCCCTCTGGAAAACAGTATGGAGGTTCCTCAAACAGTTGAAATTAGAGCTACCATTCGATCCAGCAATGGCACTCCTGGGTATTTACCCCAAAGATACAAAGGTAGGGACCCGAACCGGTACGTGCACCCCATTGTTTATAGCAGCAATGTCCACAGTAGACAAACTGTGGAAAGAGCCAAGATGTCCATCGACAGAGGAATGGATAAAGAAGAGGTGGTATACAGATACACAATGGAATATTATGCAGCCATCAAAAGGAATGAGATCTTGCCATGTGCAACGACGTGGATGGAACAGGAGGGTCCGATGATTAGTGAAATACGTCAATCAGAGAAAGACATGTATCATATGACCTCACTGACATGAGGAATTCTTCATGTCAGGAACAAACTGAGGGTTGCTGGAGTGGTCGGGGGTGGGAGGGATGGGGTGGCTGGGTGATAGACATTGGGGAGGGTATGAGCTACGGTGAGCGCTGTGAATTGTGTAAGACTGTTGAATCACAGATCTGTACTTCTGAAACAAATAACGCAACATATTTTAAGAATAAAGAAAAAGGAGAAGATAGCAGGAGAGGAAGAATGAAGGGGAGTTAGTCAGAGGGGGAGACGAACCAGGAGAGATGATGGACTCTGAAAAACAAACTGAGGTTTCAAGACGGGAGGTGGGTAGGGGGATGGGTTAGCCTGGTGATGGGTATTAAAGAGGGCACATTCCGCATGGAGCACTGTGTGTTAGGAACAAACAATGAATCAAGGAACACTACACCAAAACAAATGATGTAGTACATGGTGATTAACAAAGCAATAAAAAACAAAGACTGTAATAGGAGATGAAGAAGGACACTATGTCCTACTTAAAGGGTCTATCCAACAAGAAGATCTAACAATTGTAAATATCTATGCCCCGAACATGGGAGCATCCAATTATATAAGGCAATTAATAAGAAAAGGAAAGAAACACATTGACAACAATACAATAATAGTGGGGCACTTTAACACCCCCCTGACTGAAATGGCCAGATCATCTAAGCAAAAGATCAACAAGGAAATAAAGACTTGCAATGACACACTGGAGCAAATGGACTTCACAGACATATGCAGAACGTTCCATCCCAAAGCAACGGAATACACTTTCTTCTCTAGTGCCCATGGAACATTCTCCAGAATGGATCACATCCTAGGTCCCAAATCAGGTCTCAACCGGTACCAAAAGATTGGGATCATTCCCTGCACATTTTCAGACCACAATGGTTTGAAACTAGAACTCAATCACAAGAGGAAAGTCGGAAAGACCTCAAATACATGGAGGCTAAAGAGCCTCCTACTAAAGAATGAATGGGTCAACCAGGAAATTAAAGAAGATTTTAAAAAACTCATGGAAACCAATGAAAATGAAAACACAACTGCCCAAAATCGTTGGGATACACCCACGGCAGTCCTGCGAGGAAAGTACATATCAATACAAGGCTTTGTCAAGAAACAAGAAAGGTCTCAAATACACAACCTATCCCTACACCTAAAGGAGCTGGAGAAAGAACGGCAAAGAAAGCCTAAACCCAGCAGGAGAAGAGAAATCATGAAGATCAGAGCAGAAATCAATGAACTAGAACCCAAAAGAACAGGAGAAGAGATCAACGGAACTAGGAGCTGGTTCTTTGAAAGAATTCACAAGGTTGATAAACCCCTGGCCAGGCTGATCAAAAAGAAAAGAGAAATGACCCAAATCAACAAAATCAGGAATGAAAGAGGAGAGATCACAACCAACACCAAAGAAATACAAACAATGATAAGAACATAATATGAGCAACCCTATGGCAGCAAATTAGATTACCTGGAAGAAATGGGTGCCTTCCTAGAGATGTGTCAACTACCAAAACTGACCCAGGAAGAAATAGAAAACCTAAAGTGTCCTATAACCACGAAGGCAATTGAAGCAGTCATCAAAAATCTCCCAAGAAACCAAAGCCCAGGGCCAGGTGGCTTCCCAGGGGAACTCTATCAGACATTTAAAGAAGAAATAATACCTAGTCTCCTGAAACGGTTCCCAAAGGTAGAAAGGCAAGGAAAACTTCCAAACTCATTTTACGAGGCCACCGTTACCTTGATCCCCAAACCAGACAAAGATCCCATCAAAAAGGAGAATTACAGACCCATATCCTTGAAGAACATCGATGCAAAAATCCTCACCAAAATACTAGCCAAGAGGATCCAACAGTACATTAAAAGGACTATTCACCAAGACCAAGTGGGATTTATCCCTGGGCCGCAAGGCTGGTTCAACATCCGCAAATCAATCAACGTGATAAAATACATTCACAAAAGAAAGAACAAGAATCATAGGATCCTCTCAATAGATGCAGAAAAAGCATTTGACAAAGTACAGCACCCTTTCTTGATCAAAACTCTTCAGAGTATAGGGACAGAGGGTACATACCTCAATATCATAAAAGCCATCTACGAAAAACCTACAGCGAATACCATTCTCAATGGGGAAAAGCTGAGAGCTTTTCCCCTAAGGTCAGGAACGCGGCAGGGAGAGCCACTCTCACCACTGCTACTCAACATAGTATTCGAAGTCCTAGCCACAGCAATCAGACAACAAAAAGAAATCAAAGGCATCCCAATCGGCAGAGAGGAAGTCAAACTCTCACTCTTTGCAGATGATATGATACTTTATGTGGAAAACCCAAAAGACTCCACACCAAAACTGCTAGAACTCACACAGGAATTCAGTCAAAGAGCAGGCTATAAAATCAATGCACAGAAATCAGTGGCATTCCTCTACACCAACAACAAGACAGAAGAGAGACAAATCAAGGAGTCGATCCCATTCACAATTGCACCCAAAACCATAAGATACCTAGGAATAAATTGAACCAAAGAGGCAAAGGATCTGTACTCAGAAATCTACAGAATACTCAGGAATGAAATTGAAGAAGACACAAAGAAATGGAAAAACGTTCCATGCTCATGGATTGGGAGAACCAACATTGTGAAGAGGTCAATGCTCCCTAGAGCAATCTACACATTCAATGCAATCCCCATCAAAATACCATCCACTTTTTTCAAAGGAATGGAACAAATAATCCTAAATTTTGAATGGAACCAGAAGAGACCCCGAATAGCCAGAGGAGTATTGAAAAAGAAGAGCAAAGCGGGCGGCATCACAATTCTGGACTTCGAGCGCTATGACAAAGCTGTCCTCATCAAGACAGTATGGTACTGGCACAAAAAGAGACACATAGATCCATGGAACAGAATCGAGAGCCCAGAAATGGACCATCAACTCTATGGTCAACTTACCTTTGTCAAAGCGGGAAAGAATGTCCAATGGCAAAAAGACAGCCTCTTCAACAACGGGTGTTGGGAAAATTGGACAGCCACATGCAGAAGAATGACACTGGACCATTTCCATACACCACACACAAAAATAGACTCCAAATGCGTGAAAGACCTCACTGTGAGACAGGAGTCCATCAAAATCCTAAAGGAGAACACAGGTAGCAACCTCTTCGACGTCAGCCGCAGCAACTTCTTCCTAGAAACATCACCAAAGGCACGGGAAGCCAGGGCCAAAATGAACTATTGGGATTTCATCAAGATAAAAAGCTTTGGCACAGCAAAAAAAACAGTCCACAAAACCAAAAGACACCCGACACAATGGGAGAAAATATTTGCAAATGACATATCAGATAAAGGGCTACTATCCAAAATCTATAAAGAACTTATCGAACTCAACAGCCAAAGAACAAATAACCCAATCAACAAATGGGCAGAAGCCATGAACAGACATTTTTCCAAAGAAGACATCCAAATGGCCAACAGGCACATGAAAAAGTGCTCAGCACGGCTCGGCATCAGGGAAATCCAAATCAAAACCTCAATGAGACACCACCTCACACCCGTCAGAAGGGCTAAAATTAACAAGTCAGGCAACGACAGATGTTGGCGGGGATGTGGAGAAAGGGGAACCCTCCTACAGTGTTGGTGGGAATGCAAGCTGGCGCAACCCCTCTGGAAAACAGTATGGAGGTTCCTCAAGCAGTTGAAATTAGAGCTACCATTCGATCCAGCAATGGCACTCCTGGGTATTTACCCCAAAGATACAAAGGTAGGGACCCGAAGCGGTACGTGCACCCCATTGTTTATAGCAGCAATGTCCACAATAGCCAAACTGTGGAAAGAGCCAAGATGTCCATCGACAGAGGAATGGATAAAGAAGAGGTGGTATACATATACACAATGGAATATTATGCAGCCATCCAAAGGAATGAGATCTTGCCATGTGCAACGACGTGGATGGAACAGGAGGGTCCGATGATTAGTGAAATACGTCAATCAGAGAAAGACATGTATCATATGACCTCACTGATATGAGGAATTCTTCATGTCAGGAACAAACTGAGGGTTGCTGGAGTGGTCGGGGGTGGGAGGGATGGGGTGGCTGGGTGATAGACATTGGGGAGGGTATGAGCTACGGTGAGCGCTGTGAATTGTGTAAGACTGTTGAATCACAGATCTGTACTTCTGAAACAAATAACGCAACATATTTTAAGAATAAAGAAAAAGGAGAAGATAGCAGGAGAGGAAGAATGAAGGGGAGATAGTCAGACGGGGAGACGAACCAGGAGAGATGATGGACTCTGAAAAACAAACTGAGGTTTCAAGACGGGAGGTGGGTAGGGGGATGGGTTAGCCTGGTGATGGGTATTAAAGAGGGCACATTCCGCATGGAGCACCGTGTGATAGGAACAAACTATGAATCATGGAACACTACACCAAAACAAATGATGTAGTACATGGTGATTAACAAAGCAATAAAAAACAAAGACTGTAATAAGAGATGAAGAAGGACACTATGTCCTACTTAAAGGGTCTATCCAACAAGAAGATCTAACAATTGTAAATATCTATGCCCCGAACATGGGAGCATCCAATTTTATAAGGCAATTAATAAGAAAAGCAAAGAAACACATTGACAACCATACAATAATAGTGGGGCACTTTAACACCCCCCTGACTGAAATGGCCAGATCATCTAAGCAAAAGATCAACAAGGAAATAAAGACTTGCAATGACACACTGGAGCAAATGGACTTCACAGACATATGCAGAACGTTCCATCCCAAAGCAACGGAATACACTTTCTTCTCTAGTGCCCATGGAACATTCTCCAGAATGGATCACATCCTAGGTCCCAAATCAGGTCTCAACCGGTACCAAAAGATTGGCATCATTCCCTGCACATTTTCAGACCACAATGCCTTGAAACTAGAACTCAATCACAAGAGGAAAGTCGGAAAGACCTCAAATACATGGAGGCTAAAGAGCCTCCTACTAAGGAATGAATGGGTCAACCAGGAAATTAAAGAAGATTTTAAAAAACTCATGGAAACCAATGAAAATGAAAACACAACTGCCCAAAATCGTTGGGATACACCCACGGCAGTCCTGCGAGGAAAGTACATATCAATACAAGCCTTTGTCAAGAAACAAGAAAGGTCTCAAATACACAACCTAACCCTACACCTAAAGGAGCTGGAGAAAGAACGGTAAAGAAAGCCTAAACCCAGCAGGAGAAGAGAAATCATGAAGATCAGAGCAGAAATCAATGAACTAGAACCCAAAAGAACAGGAGAACAGATCAACGGAACTAGGAGCTGGTTCTTTGAAAGAATTCACAAGGTTGATAAACCCCTGGCCAGGCTGATCAAAAAGAAAAGAGAAATGACCCAAATCAACAAAATCAGGAATAAAAGAGGAGAGATCACAACCAACACCAAAGAAATACAAACAATGATAAGAACATAATATGAGCAACCCTATGGCAGCAAATTAGATAACCTGGAAGAAATGGGTGCCTTCCTAGAGATGTGTCAACTACCAAAACTGACCCAGGAAGAAATAGAAAACCTAAAGTGTCCTATAACCACGAAGGCAATTGAAGCAGTCATCAAAAATCTCCCAAGAAACCAAAGCCCAGGGCCAGGTGGCTTCCCAGGGGAATTCTATCAGACATTTAAAGAAGAAATAATACCTAGTCTCCTGAAACGGTTCCCAAAGGTAGAAAGGCAAGGAAAACTTCCAAACTCATTTTAGGAGGCCACCGTTACCTTGATCCCCAAACAAGACAAAGATCCCATCAAAAAGGAGAATTACAGACCCATATCCTTGATGAACATCGATGCAAAAATCCTCACCAAAATACTAGCCAAGGGGATCCAACAGTACATTAAAAGGACTATTCACCACGACCAAGTGGGATTTATCCCTGGGCCGCAAGGCTGGTTCAACATCCGCAAATCAATCAACGTGATAAAATACATTCACAAAAGAAAGAACAAGAATCATAGGATCCTCTCAATAGATGCAGAAAAAGCATTTGACAAAGTACAGCACCCTTTCTTGATCAAAACTCTTCAGAGTATAGGGACAGAGGGTACATACCTCAATATCATAAAAGCCATCTACGAAAAACCTACAGCGAATATCATTCTCAATGGGGAAAAGCTGAGAGCTTTTCCCCTAAGGTCAGGAACGCGGCAGGGAGAGCCACTCTCACCACTGCTACTCAACATAGTATTCGAAGTCCTAGGCACAGCAATCAGACAACAAAAAGAAATCAAAGGCATCCCAATCGGCAGAGAGGAAGTCAAACTCTCACTCTTTGCAGATGATATGATACTTTATGTGGAAAACCCCAAAGACTCCACCCCAAAACTGCTAGAACTCACACAGGAATTCAGTCAAGGAGCAGGCTATAAAATCAATGCACAGAAATCAGTGGCATTCCTCTACACCAACAACAAGACAGAAGAGAGACAAATCAAGGAGTCGATCCCATTCACAATTGCACCCAAAACCATAAGATACCTAGGAATAAATTGAACCAAAGAGGCAAAGGATCTGTACTCAGAAATCTACAGAATACTCAGGAATGAAATTGAAGAAGACACAAAGAAATGGAAAAACGTTCCATGCTCATGGATTGGGAGAACCAACATTGTGAAGAGGTCAATGCTCCCTAGAGCAATCTACACATTCAATGCAATCCCCATCAAAATACCATCCACTTTTTTCAAAGGAATGGAACAAATAATCCTAAATTTTGAATGGAACCAGAAGAGACCCCGAATAGCCAGAGGAATATTGAAAAAGAAGAGCAAAGCGGGCGGCATCAGAATTCTGGACTTCGAGCGCTATGACAAAGCTGTCCTCGTCAAGACAGTATGGTACTGGCAGAAAAACAGACACATAGATCCATGGAACAGAACCGAGAGCCCAGAAATGGACCCTCAACTCTATGGTCAACGTACCTTTGACAAAGCGGGAAAGAATGTCCAATGGCAAAAAGACAGCCTCTTCAACAACGGGTGTTGGGAAAATTGGACAGCCACATGCAGAAGAATGACACTGGACCATTTCCATACACCACACACAAAAATAGACTCCAAATGCGTGAAAGACCTCACTGTGAGACAGGAGTCCATCAAAATCCTAAAGGAGAACACAGGTAGCAAGCTCTTCGACGTCAGCCGCAGCAACTTCTTCCTAGAAACATCACCAAAGGCACGGGAAGCCAGGGCCAAAATGAACTATTGGGATTTCATCAAGATAAAAAGCTTTGGCACAGCAAAAGAAACAGTCCACAAAACCAAAAGACACCCGACACAATGGGAGAAAATATTTGCAAATGACATATCAGATAAAGGGCTACTATCAAAAATCTATAAAGAACTTATCGAACTCAACAGCCAAGGAACAAATAACCCAATCAACAAATGGGCAGAAGCCATGAACAGACATTTTTCCAAAGAAGACATCCAAAAGGCCAACAGGCACATGAAAAAGTGCTCAACACGGCTCGGCATCAGGGAATTCCAAATCAAATCCTCAATGAGATACCACCTCACACCCGTCAGAAGGGCTAAAATTAACAAGTCAGGGAACGACAGATGTTGGCGGGGATGTGGAGAAAGGGGAACCCTCCTACAGTGTTGGTGGGAATGCAAGCTGGCGCAACCCCTCTGGAAAACAGTATGGAGGTTCCTCAAACAGTTGAAATTAGAGCTACCATTCGATCCAGCAATGGCACTCCTGGGTATTTACCCCAAAGATACAAAGGTAGGGACCCGAAGCGGTACGTGCACCCCATTGTTTATAGCAGCAATGTCCACAATAGCCAAACTGTGGAAAGAGCCAAGATGTCCATCGACAGAGGAATGGATAAAGAAGAGGTGGTATACATATACACAATGGAATATTATGCAGCCATCCAAAGGAATGAGATCTTGCCATGTGCAACGACGTGGATGGAACAGGAGGGTCCGATGATTAGTGAAATACGTCAATCAGAGAAAGACATGTATCATATGACCTCACTGATATGAGGAATTCTTCATGTCAGGAACAAACTGAGGGTTGCTGGAGTGGTCGGGGGTGGGAGGGATGGGGTGGCTGGGTGATAGACATTGGGGAGGGTATGAGCTACGGTGAGCGCTGTGAATTGTGTAAGACTGTTGAATCACAGATCTGTACTTCTGAAACAAATTACGCAACATATTTTAAGAATAAAGAAAAAGGAGAAGATAGCAGGAGAGGAAGAATGAAGGGGAGATAGTCAGACGGGGAGACGAACCAGGAGAGATGATGGACTCTGAAAAACAAACTGAGGTTTCAAGACGGGAGGTGGGTAGGGGGATGGGTTAGCCTGGTGATGGGTATTAAAGAGGGCACATTCCGCATGGAGCACCGTGTGATAGGAACAAACTATGAATCATGGAACACTACACCAAAACAAATGATGTAGTACATGGTGATTAACAAAGCAATAAAAATCAAAGACTGTAATAAGAGATGAAGAAGGACACTATGTCCTACTTAAAGGGTCTATCCAACAAGAAGATCTAACAATTGTAAATATCTATGCCCCGAACATGGGAGCATCCAATTTTATAAGGCAATTAATAAGAAAAGCAAAGAAACACATTGACAACCAGACAATAATAGTGGGGCACTTTAACACCCCCCTGACTGAAATGGCCAGATCATCTAAGCAAAAGATCAACAAGGAAATAAAGACTTGCAATGACACACTGGAGCAAATGGACTTCACAGACATATGCAGAACGTTCCATCCCAAAGCAACGGAATACACTTTCTTCTCTAGTGCCCATGGAACATTCTCCAGAATGGATCACATCCTAGGTCCCAAATCAGGTCTCAACCGGTACCAAAAGATTGGCATCATTCCCTGCACATTTTCAGACCACAATGCTTTGAAACTAGAACTCAATCACAAGAGGAAAGTCGGAAAGACCTCAAATACATGGAGGCTAAAGAGCCTCCTACTAAAGAATGAATGGGTCAACCAGGAAATTAAAGAAGATTTTAAAAAACTCATGGAAACCAATGAAAATGAAAACACAACTGCCCAAAATCGTTGGGATACACCCACGGCAGTCCTGCGAGGAAAGTACATATCAATACAAGCCTTTGTCAAGAAACAAGAAAGGTCTCAAATACACAACCTAACCCTACACCTAAAGGAGCTGGAGAAAGAACGGTAAAGAAAGCCTAAACCCAGCAGGAGAAGAGAAATCATGAAGATCAGAGCAGAAATCAATGAACTAGAACCCAAAAGAACAGGAGAACAGATCAACGGAACTAGGAGCTGGTTCTTTGAAAGAATTCACAAGGTTGATAAACCCCTGGCCAGGCTGATCAAAAAGAAAAGAGAAATGACCCAAATCAACAAAATCAGGAATAAAAGAGGAGAGATCACAACCAACACCAAAGAAATACAAACAATGATAAGAACATAATATGAGCAACACTATGGCAGCAAATTAGATAACCTGGAAGAAATGGGTGCCTTCCTAGAGATGTGTCAACTACCAAAACTGACCCAGGAAGAAATAGAAAACCTAAAGTGTCCTATAACCACGAAGGCAATTGAAGCAGTCATCAAAAATCTCCCAAGAAACCAAAGCCCAGGGCCAGGTGGCTTCCCAGGGGAATTCTATCAGACATTTAAAGAAGAAATAATACCTAGTCTCCTGAAACGGTTCCCAAAGGTAGAAAGGCAAGGAAAACTTCCAAACTCATTTTAGGAGGCCACCGTTACCTTGATCCCCAAACCAGACAAAGATCCCATCAAAAAGGAGAATTACAGACCCATATCCTTGATGAACATCGATGCAAAAATCCTCACCAAAATACTAGCCAAGAGGATCCAACAGTACATTAAAAGGACTATTCACCACGACCAAGTGGGATTTATCCCTGGGCCGCAAGGCTGGTTCAACATCCGCAAATCAATCAACGTGATAAAATACATTCACAAAAGAAAGAACAAGAATCATAGGATCCTCTCAATAGATGCAGAAAAAGCATTTGACAAAGTACAGCACCCTTTCTTGATCAAAACTCTTCAGAGTATAGGGACAGAGGGTACATACCTCAATATCATAAAAGCCATCTACGAAAAACCTACAGCGAATATCATTCTCAATGGGGAAAAGCTGAGAGCTTTTCCCCTAAGGTCAGGAACGCGGCAGGGAGAGCCACTCTCACCACTGCTACTCAACATAGTATTCGAAGTCCTAGCCACAGCAATCAGACAACAAAAAGAAATCAAAGGCATCCCAATCGGCAGAGAGGAAGTCAAACTCTCACTCTTTGCAGATGATATGATACTTTATGTGGAAAACCCAAAAGACTCCACCCCAAAACTGCTAGAACTCACACAGGAATTCAGTCAAGGAGCAGGCTATAAAATCAATGCACAGAAATCAGTGGCATTCCTCTACACCAACAACAAGACAAAAGAGAGACAAACCAAGGAGTCGATCCCATTCACAATTGCACCCAAAACCAGAAGATACCTAGGAATAAATTGAACCAAAGAGGCAAAGGATCAGTACTCAGAAATCTACAGAATACTCAGGAATGAAATTGAAGAAGACACAAAGAAATGGAAAAACGTTCCATGCTCATGGATTGGGAGAACCAACATTGTGAAGAGGTCAATGCTCCCTAGAGCAATCTACACATTCAATGCAATCCCCATCAAAACACCATCCACCTTTTTCAAAGGAATGGAACAAATAATCCTAAATTTTGAATGGAACCAGAAGAGACCCCGAAGAGCCAGAGGAATATTGAAAAAGAAGAGCAAAGCGGGCGGCATCACAATTCTGGACTTCGAGCGCTATGACAAAGCTGTCCTCATCAAGACAGTATGGTACTGGCACAAAAACAGACACATAGATCCATGGAAAAGAATCGAGAGCCCAGAAATGGACCCTCAACTCTATGGTCAACTTACCTTTGACAAAGCAGGAAAGAATGTCCAATGGCAAAAAGACAGCCTCTTCAACAACGGGTGTTGGGAAAATTGGACAGCCACATGCAGAAGAATGACACTGGACCATTTCCATACACCACACACAAAAATAGACTCCAAATGCGTGAAAGACCTCACTGTGAGACAGGAGTCCATCAAAATCCTAAAGGAGAACACAGGTAGCAAGCTCTTCGACGTCAGCCGCAGCAACTTCTTTCTAGACACATCACCAAAGGCACGGGAAGCCAGGGCCAAAATGAACTATTGGGATTTCATCAAGATAAAAAGCTTTGGCACAGCAAAAGAAACAGTCCACAAAACCAAAAGACACCCGACACAATGGGAGAAAATATTTGCAAATGACATATCAGATAAAGGGCTACTATCCAAAATCTATAAAGAACTTATCGAACTCAACAGCCAAAGAACAAATAACCCAATCAACAAATGGGCAGAAGCCATGAACAGACATTTTTCCAAAGAAGACATCCAAATGGCCAACAGGCACATGAAAAAGTGCTCAACACGGCTCGGCATCAGGGAAATCCAAATCAAATCCTCAATGAGACACCACCTCACACCCGTCAGAAGGGCTAAAATTAACATGTCAGGGAACGACAGATGTTGGCGGGGATGTGGAGAAAGGGGAACCCTCCTACAGTGTTCGTGGGAATGCAAGCTGGCGCAACCCCTCTGGAAAACAGTATGGAGGTTCCTCAAACAGTTGAAATTAGAGCTACCATTCGATCCAGCAATGGCACTCCTGGGTATTTACCCCAAAGATACAAAGGTAGGGACCCGAACCGGTACGTGCACCCCATTGTTTATAGCAGCAATGTCCACAGTAGACAAACTGTGGAAAGAGCCAAGATGTCCATCGACAGAGGAATGGATAAAGAAGAGGTGGTATACAGATACACAATGGAATATTATGCAGCCATCAAAAGGAATGAGATCTTGCCATGTGCAACGACGTGGATGGAACAGGAGGGTCCGATGATTAGTGAAATACGTCAATCAGAGAAAGACATGTATCATATGACCTCACTGACATGAGGAATTCTTCATGTCAGGAACAAACTGAGGGTTGCTGGAGTGGTCGGGGGTGGGAGGGATGGGGTGGCTGGGTGATAGACATTGGGGAGGGTATGAGCTACGGTGAGCGCTGTGAATTGTGTAAGACTGTTGAATCACAGATCTGTACTTCTGAAACAAATAACGCAACATATTTTAAGAATAAAGAAAAAGGAGAAGATAGCAGGAGAGGAAGAATGAAGGGGAGTTAGTCAGAGGGGGAGACGAACCAGGAGAGATGATGGACTCTGAAAAACAAACTGAGGTTTCAAGACGGGAGGTGGGTAGGGGGATGGGTTAGCCTGGTGATGGGTATTAAAGAGGGCACATTCCGCATGGAGCACTGTGTGTTAGGAACAAACAATGAATCAAGGAACACTACACCAAAACAAATGATGTAGTACATGGTGATTAACAAAGCAATAAAAAACAAAGACTGTAATAGGAGATGAAGAAGGACACTATGTCCTACTTAAAGGGTCTATCCAACAAGAAGATCTAACAATTGTAAATATCTATGCCCCGAACATGGGAGCATCCAATTATATAAGGCAATTAATAAGAAAAGGAAAGAAACACATTGACAACAATACAATAATAGTGGGGCACTTTAACACCCCCCTGACTGAAATGGCCAGATCATCTAAGCAAAAGATCAACAAGGAAATAAAGACTTGCAATGACACACTGGAGCAAATGGACTTCACAGACATATGCAGAACGTTCCATCCCAAAGCAACGGAATACACTTTCTTCTCTAGTGCCCATGGAACATTCTCCAGAATGGATCACATCCTAGGTCCCAAATCAGGTCTCAACCGGTACCAAAAGATTGGGATCATTCCCTGCACATTTTCAGACCACAATGCTTTGAAACTAGAACTCAATCACAAGAGGAAAGTCGGAAAGACCTCAAATACATGGAGGCTAAAGAGCCTCCTACTAAGGAATGAATGGGTCAACCAGGAAATTAAAGAAGATTTTAAAAAACTCATGGAAACCAATGAAAATGAAAACACAACTGCCCAAAATCGTTGGGATACACCCACGGCAGTCCTGCGAGGAAAGTACATATCAATACAAGCCTTTGTCAAGAAACAAGAAAGGTCTCAAATACACAACCTAACCCTACACCTAAAGGAGCTGGAGAAAGAACGGTAAAGAAAGCCTAAACCCAGCAGGAGAAGAGAAATCATGAAGATCAGAGCAGAAATCAATGAACTAGAACCCAAAAGAACAGGAGAACAGATCAACGGAACTAGGAGCTGGTTCTTTGAAAGAATTCACAAGGTTGATAAACCCCTGGCCAGGCTGATCAAAAAGAAAAGAGAAATGACCCAAATCAACAAAATCAGGAATAAAAGAGGAGAGATCACAACCAACACCAAAGAAATACAAACAATGATAAGAACATAATATGAGCAACACTATGGCAGCAAATTAGATAACCTGGAAGAAATGGGTGCCTTCCTAGAGATGTGTCAACTACCAAAACTGACCCAGGAAGAAATAGAAAACCTAAAGTGTCCTATAACCACGAAGGCAATTGAAGCAGTCATCAAAAATCTCCCAAGAAACCAAAGCCCAGGGCCAGGTGGCTTCCCAGGGGAATTCTATCAGACATTTAAAGAAGAAATAATACCTAGTCTCCTGAAACGGTTCCCAAAGGTAGAAAGGCAAGGAAAACTTCCAAACTCATTTTAGGAGGCCACCGTTACCTTGATCCCCAAACCAGACAAAGATCCCATCAAAAAGGAGAATTACAGACCCATATCCTTGATGAACATCGATGCAAAAATCCTCACCAAAATACTAGCCAAGAGGATCCAACAGTACATTAAAAGGACTATTCACCACGACCAAGTGGGATTTATCCCTGGGCCGCAAGGCTGGTTCAACATCCGCAAATCAATCAACGTGATAAAATACATTCACAAAAGAAAGAACAAGAATCATAGGATCCTCTCAATAGATGCAGAAAAAGCATTTGACAAAGTACAGCACCCTTTCTTGATCAAAACTCTTCAGAGTATAGGGACAGAGGGTACATACCTCAATATCATAAAAGCCATCTACGAAAAACCTACAGCGAATATCATTCTCAATGGGGAAAAGCTGAGAGCTTTTCCCCTAAGGTCAGGAACGCGGCAGGGAGAGCCACTCTCACCACTGCTACTCAACATAGTATTCGAAGTCCTAGCCACAGCAATCAGACAACAAAAAGAAATCAAAGGCATCCCAATCGGCAGAGAGGAAGTCAAACTCTCACTCTTTGCAGATGATATGATACTTTATGTGGAAAACCCAAAAGACTCCACCCCAAAACTGCTAGAACTCACACAGGAATTCAGTCAAGGAGCAGGCTATAAAATCAATGCACAGAAATCAGTGGCATTCCTCTACACCAACAACAAGACAAAAGAGAGACAAACCAAGGAGTCGATCCCATTCACAATTGCACCCAAAACCAGAAGATACCTAGGAATAAATTGAACCAAAGAGGCAAAGGATCAGTACTCAGAAATCTACAGAATACTCAGGAATGAAATTGAAGAAGACACAAAGAAATGGAAAAACGTTCCATGCTCATGGATTGGGAGAACCAACATTGTGAAGAGGTCAATGCTCCCTAGAGCAATCTACACATTCAATGCAATCCCCATCAAAACACCATCCACCTTTTTCAAAGGAATGGAACAAATAATCCTAAATTTTGAATGGAACCAGAAGAGACCCCGAAGAGCCAGAGGAATATTGAAAAAGAAGAGCAAAGCGGGCGGCATCACAATTCTGGACTTCGAGCGCTATGACAAAGCTGTCCTCATCAAGACAGTATGGTACTGGCACAAAAACAGACACATAGATCCATGGAAAAGAATCGAGAGCCCAGAAATGGACCCTCAACTCTATGGTCAACTTACCTTTGACAAAGCAGGAAAGAATGTCCAATGGCAAAAAGACAGCCTCTTCAACAACGGGTGTTGGGAAAATTGGACAGCCACATGCAGAAGAATGACACTGGACCATTTCCATACACCACACACAAAAATAGACTCCAAATGCGTGAAAGACCTCACTGTGAGACAGGAGTCCATCAAAATCCTAAAGGAGAACACAGGTAGCAAGCTCTTCGACGTCAGCCGCAGCAACTTCTTTCTAGACACATCACCAAAGGCACGGGAAGCCAGGGCCAAAATGAACTATTGGGATTTCATCAAGATAAAAAGCTTTGGCACAGCAAAAGAAACAGTCCACAAAACCAAAAGACACCCGACACAATGGGAGAAAATATTTGCAAATGACATATCAGATAAAGGGCTACTATCCAAAATCTATAAAGAACTTATCGAACTCAACAGCCAAAGAACAAATAACCCAATCAACAAATGGGCAGAAGCCATGAACAGACATTTTTCCAAAGAAGACATCCAAATGGCCAACAGGCACATGAAAAAGTGCTCAACACGGCTCGGCATCAGGGAAATCCAAATCAAATCCTCAATGAGACACCACCTCACACCCGTCAGAAGGGCTAAAATTAACATGTCAGGGAACGACAGATGTTGGCGGGGATGTGGAGAAAGGGGAACCCTCCTACAGTGTTCGTGGGAATGCAAGCTGGCGCAACCCCTCTGGAAAACAGTATGGAGGTTCCTCAAACAGTTGAAATTAGAGCTACCATTCGATCCAGCAATGGCACTCCTGGGTATTTACCCCAAAGATACAAAGGTAGGGACCCGAACCGGTACGTGCACCCCATTGTTTATAGCAGCAATGTCCACAGTAGACAAACTGTGGAAAGAGCCAAGATGTCCATCGACAGAGGAATGGATAAAGAAGAGGTGGTATACAGATACACAATGGAATATTATGCAGCCATCAAAAGGAATGAGATCTTGCCATGTGCAACGACGTGGATGGAACAGGAGGGTCCGATGATTAGTGAAATACGTCAATCAGAGAAAGACATGTATCATATGACCTCACTGACATGAGGAATTCTTCATGTCAGGAACAAACTGAGGGTTGCTGGAGTGGTCGGGGGTGGGAGGGATGGGGTGGCTGGGTGATAGACATTGGGGAGGGTATGAGCTACGGTGAGCGCTGTGAATTGTGTAAGACTGTTGAATCACAGATCTGTACTTCTGAAACAAATAACGCAACATATTTTAAGAATAAAGAAAAAGGAGAAGATAGCAGGAGAGGAAGAATGAAGGGGAGTTAGTCAGAGGGGGAGACGAACCAGGAGAGATGATGGACTCTGAAAAACAAACTGAGGTTTCAAGACGGGAGGTGGGTAGGGGGATGGGTTAGCCTGGTGATGGGTATTAAAGAGGGCACATTCCGCATGGAGCACTGTGTGTTAGGAACAAACAATGAATCAAGGAACACTACACCAAAACAAATGATGTAGTACATGGTGATTAACAAAGCAATAAAAAACAAAGACTGTAATAGGAGATGAAGAAGGACACTATGTCCTACTTAAAGGGTCTATCCAACAAGAAGATCTAACAATTGTAAATATCTATGCCCCGAACATGGGAGCATCCAATTATATAAGGCAATTAATAAGAAAAGGAAAGAAACACATTGACAACAATACAATAATAGTGGGGCACTTTAACACCCCCCTGACTGAAATGGCCAGATCATCTAAGCAAAAGATCAACAAGGAAATAAAGACTTGCAATGACACACTGGAGCAAATGGACTTCACAGACATATGCAGAACGTTCCATCCCAAAGCAACGGAATACACTTTCTTCTCTAGTGCCCATGGAACATTCTCCAGAATGGATCACATCCTAGGTCCCAAATCAGGTCTCAACCGGTACCAAAAGATTGGGATCATTCCCTGCACATTTTCAGACCACAATGCTTTGAAACTAGAACTCAATCACAAGAGGAAAGTCGGAAAGACCTCAAATACATGGAGGCTAAAGAGCCTCCTACTAAGGAATGAATGGGTCAACCAGGAAATTAAAGAAGATTTTAAAAAACTCATGGAAACCAATGAAAATGAAAACACAACTGCCCAAAATCGTTGGGATACACCCACGGCAGTCCTGCGAGGAAAGTAGATAGCAATACAAGCCTTTGTCAAGAAACAAGAAAGGTCTCAAATACACAACCTAACCCTACACCTAAAGGAGCTGGAGAAAGAACGGTAAAGAAAGCCTAAACCCAGCAGGAGAAGAGAAATCATGAAGATCAGAGCAGAAATCAATGAACTAGAACCCAAAAGAACAGGAGAACAGATCAACGGAACTAGGAGCTGGTTCTTTGAAAGAATTCACAAGGTTGATAAACCCCTGGCCAGGCTGATCAAAAAGAAAAGAGAAATGACCCAAATCAACAAAATCAGGAATAAAAGAGGAGAGATCACAACCAACACCAAAGAAATACAAACAATGATAAGAACATAATATGAGCAACCCTATGGCAGCAAATTAGATAACCTGGAAGAAATGGGTGCCTTCCTAGAGATGTGTCAACTACCAAAACTGACCCAGGAAGAAATAGAAAACCTAAAGTGTCCTATAACCAAGAAGGCAATTGAAGCAGTCATCAAAAATCTCCCAAGAAACCAAAGCCCAGGGCCAGGTGGCTTCCCAGGGGAATTCTATCAGACATTTAAAGAAGAAATAATACCTAGTCTCCTGAAACGGTTCCCAAAGGTAGAAAGGCAAGGAAAACTTCCAAACTCATTTTAGGAGGCCACCGTTACCTTGATCCCCAAACAAGACAAAGATCCCATCAAAAAGGAGAATTACAGACCCATATCCTTGATGAACATCGATGCAAAAATCCTCACCAAAATACTAGCCAAGGGGATCCAACAGTACATTAAAAGGACTATTCACCACGACCAAGTGGGATTTATCCCTGGGCCGCAAGGCTGGTTCAACATCCGCAAATCAATCAACGTGATAAAATACATTCACAAAAGAAAGAACAAGAATCATAGGATCCTCTCAATAGATGCAGAAAAAGCATTTGACAAAGTACAGCACCCTTTCTTGATCAAAACTCTTCAGAGTATAGGGACAGAGGGTACATACCTCAATATCATAAAAGCCATCTACGAAAAACCTACAGCGAATATCATTCTCAATGGGGAAAAGCTGAGAGCTTTTCCCCTAAGGTCAGGAACGCGGCAGGGAGAGCCACTCTCACCACTGCTACTCAACATAGTATTCGAAGTCCTAGCCACAGCAATCAGACAACAAAAAGAAATCAAAGGCATCCCAATCGGCAGAGAGGAAGTCAAACTCTCACTCTTTGCAGATGATATGATACTTTATGTGGAAAACCCCAAAGACTCCACCCCAAAACTGCTAGAACTCACACAGGAATTCAGTCAAGGAGCAGGCTATAAAATCAATGCACAGAAATCAGTGGCATTCCTCTACACCAACAACAAGACAGAAGAGAGACAAATCAAGGAGTCGATCCCATTCACAATTGCACCCAAAACCATAAGATACCTAGGAATAAATTGAACCAAAGAGGCAAAGGATCTGTACTCAGAAATCTACAGAATACTCAGGAATGAAATTGAAGAAGACACAAAGAAATGGAAAAACGTTCCATGCTCATGGATTGGGAGAACCAACATTGTGAAGAGGTCAATGCTCCCTAGAGCAATCTACACATTCAATGCAATCCCCATCAAAATACCATCCACTTTTTTCAAAGGAATGGAACAAATAATCCTAAATTTTGAATGGAACCAGAAGAGACCCCGAATAGCCAGAGGAATATTGAAAAAGAAGAGCAAAGCGGGCGGCATCAGAATTCTGGACTTCGAGCGCTATGACAAAGCTGTCCTCGTCAAGACAGTATGGTACTGGCAGAAAAACAGACACATAGATCCATGGAACAGAACCGAGAGCCCAGAAATGGACCCTCAACTCTATGGTCAACTTACCTTTGACAAAGCGGGAAAGAATGTCCAATGGCAAAAAGACAGCCTCTTCAACAACGGGTGTTGGGAAAATTGGACAGCCACATGCAGAAGAATGACACTGGACCATTTCCATACACCACACACAAAAATAGACTCCAAATGCGTGAAAGACCTCACTGTGAGACAGGAGTCCATCAAAATCCTAAAGGAGAACACAGGTAGCAAGCTCTTCGACGTCAGCCGCAGCAACTTCTTCCTAGAAACATCACCAAAGGCACGGGAAGCCAGGGCCAAAATGAACTATTGGGATTTCATCAAGATAAAAAGCTTTGGCACAGCAAAAGAAACAGTCCACAAAACCAAAAGACACCCGACACAATGGGAGAAAATATTTGCAAATGACATATCAGATAAAGGGCTACTATCAAAAATCTATAAAGAACTTATCGAACTCAACAGCCAAGGAACAAATAACCCAATCAACAAATGGGCAGAAGCCATGAACAGACATTTTTCCAAAGAAGACATCCAAAAGGCCAACAGGCACATGAAAAAGTGCTCAACACGGCTCGGCATCAGGGAATTCCAAATCAAATCCTCAATGAGATACCACCTCACACCCGTCAGAAGGGCTAAAATTAACAAGTCAGGGAACGACAGATGTTGGCGGGGATGTGGAGAAAGGGGAACCCTCCTACAGTGTTGGTGGGAATGCAAGCTGGCGCAACCCCTCTGGAAAACAGTATGGAGGTTCCTCAAACAGTTGAAATTAGAGCTACCATTCGATCCAGCAATGGCACTCCTGGGTATTTACCCCAAAGATACAAAGGTAGGGACCCGAAGCGGTACGTGCACCCCATTGTTTATAGCAGCAATGTCCACAATAGCCAAACTGTGGAAAGAGCCAAGATGTCCATCGACAGAGGAATGGATAAAGAAGAGGTGGTATACAGATACACAATGGAATATTATGCAGCCATCCAAAGGAATGAGATCTTGCCATGTGCAACGACGTGGATGGAACAGGAGGGTCCGATGATTAGTGAAATACGTCAATCAGAGAAAGACATGTATCATATGACCTCACTGATATGAGGAATTCTTCATGTCAGGAACAAACTGAGGGTTGCTGGAGTGGTCGGGGGTGGGAGGGATGGGGTGGCTGGGTGATAGACATTGGGGAGGGTATGAGCTACGGTGAGCGCTGTGAATTGTGTAAGACTGTTGAATCACAGATCTGTACTTCTGAAACAAATAACGCAACATATTTTAAGAATAAAGAAAAAGGAGAAGATAGCAGGAGAGGAAGAATGAAGGGGAGTTAGTCAGAGGGGGAGACGAACCAGGAGAGATGATGGACTCTGAAAAACAAACTGAGGTTTCAAGACGGGAGGTGGGTAGGGGGATGGGTTAGCCTGGTGATGGGTATTAAAGAGGGCACATTCCGCATGGAGCACTGTGTGTTAGGAACAAACAATGAATCAAGGAACACTACACCAAAACAAATGATGTAGTACATGGTGATTAACAAAGCAATAAAAAACAAAGACTGTAATAGGAGATGAAGAAGGACACTATGTCCTACTTAAAGGGTCTATCCAACAAGAAGATCTAACAATTGTAAATATCTATGCCCCGAACATGGGAGCATCCAATTATATAAGGCAATTAATAAGAAAAGGAAAGAAACACATTGACAACAATACAATAATAGTGGGGCACTTTAACACCCCCCTGACTGAAATGGCCAGATCATCTAAGCAAAAGATCAACAAGGAAATAAAGACTTGCAATGACACACTGGAGCAAATGGACTTCACAGACATATGCAGAACGTTCCATCCCAAAGCAACGGAATACACTTTCTTCTCTAGTGCCCATGGAACATTCTCCAGAATGGATCACATCCTAGGTCCCAAATCAGGTCTCAACCGGTACCAAAAGATTGGGATCATTCCCTGCACATTTTCAGACCACAATGCTTTGAAACTAGAACTCAATCACAAGAGGAAAGTCGGAAAGACCTCAAATACATGGAGGCTAAAGAGCATCCTACTAAGGAATGAATGGGTCAACCAGGAAATTAAAGAAGATTTTAAAAAACTCATGGAAACCAATGAAAATGAAAACACAACTGCCCAAAATCGTTGGGATACACCCACGGCAGTCCTGCGAGGAAAGTAGATAGCAATACAAGCCTTTGTCAAGAAACAAGAAAGGTCTCAAATACACAACCTAACCCTACACCTAAAGGAGCTGGAGAAAGAACGGTAAAGAAAGCCTAAACCCAGCAGGAGAAGAGAAATCATGAAGATCAGAGCAGAAATCAATGAACTAGAACCCAAAAGAACAGGAGAACAGATCAACGGAACTAGGAGCTGGTTCTTTGAAAGAATTCACAAGGTTGATAAACCCCTGGCCAGGCTGATCAAAAAGAAAAGAGAAATGACCCAAATCAACAAAATCAGGAATAAAAGAGGAGAGATCACAACCAACACCAAAGAAATACAAACAATGATAAGAACATAATATGAGCAACCCTATGGCAGCAAATTAGATAACCTGGAAGAAATGGGTGCCTTCCTAGAGATGTGTCAACTACCAAAACTGACCCAGGAAGAAATAGAAAACCTAAAGTGTCCTATAACCACGAAGGCAATTGAAGCAGTCATCAAAAATCTCCCAAGAAACCAAAGCCCAGGGCCAGGTGGCTTCCCAGGGGAATTCTATCAGACATTTAAAGAAGAAATAATACCTAGTCTCCTGAAACGGTTCCCAAAGGTAGAAAGGCAAGGAAAACTTCCAAACTCATTTTAGGAGGCCACCGTTACCTTGATCCCCAAACAAGACAAAGATCCCATCAAAAAGGAGAATTACAGACCCATATCCTTGATGAACATCGATGCAAAAATCCTCACCAAAATACTAGCCAAGGGGATCCAACAGTACATTAAAAGGACTATTCACCACGACCAAGTGGGATTTATCCCTGGGCCGCAAGGCTGGTTCAACATCCGCAAATCAATCAACGTGATAAAATACATTCACAAAAGAAAGAACAAGAATCATAGGATCCTCTCAATAGATGCAGAAAAAGCATTTGACAAAGTACAGCACCCTTTCTTGATCAAAACTCTTCAGAGTATAGGGACAGAGGGTACATACCTCAATATCATAAAAGCCATCTACGAAAAACCTACAGCGAATATCATTCTCAATGGGGAAAAGCTGAGAGCTTTTCCCCTAAGGTCAGGAACGCGGCAGGGAGAGCCACTCTCACCACTGCTACTCAACATAGTATTCGAAGTCCTAGCCACAGCAATCAGACAACAAAAAGAAATCAAAGGCATCCCAATCGGCAGAGAGGAAGTCAAACTCTCACTCTTTGCAGATGATATGATACTTTATGTGGAAAACCCCAAAGACTCCACCCCAAAACTGCTAGAACTCACACAGGAATTCAGTCAAGGAGCAGGCTATAAAATCAATGCACAGAAATCAGTGGCATTCCTCTACACCAACAACAAGACAGAAGAGAGACAAATCAAGGAGTCGATCCCATTCACAATTGCACCCAAAACCATAAGATACCTAGGAATAAATTGAACCAAAGAGGCAAAGGATCTGTACTCAGAAATCTACAGAATACTCAGGAATGAAATTGAAGAAGACACAAAGAAATGGAAAAACGTTCCATGCTCATGGATTGGGAGAACCAACATTGTGAAGAGGTCAATGCTCCCTAGAGCAATCTACACATTCAATGCAATCCCCATCAAAATACCATCCACTTTTTTCAAAGGAATGGAACAAATAATCCTAAATTTTGAATGGAACCAGAAGAGACCCCGAATAGCCAGAGGAATATTGAAAAAGAAGAGCAAAGCGGGCGGCATCAGAATTCTGGACTTCGAGCGCTATGACAAAGCTGTCCTCGTCAAGACAGTATGGCACTGGCAGAAAAACAGACACATAGATCCATGGAACAGAACCGAGAGCCCAGAAATGGACCCTCAACTCTATGGTCAACTTACCTTTGACAAAGCAGGAAAGAATGTCCAATGGCAAAAAGACAGCCTCTTCAACAACGGGTGTTGGGAAAATTGGACAGCCACATGCAGAAGAATGACACTGGACCATTTCCATACACCACACAAAAAAATAGACTCCAAATGCGTGAAAGACCTCACTGTGAGACAGGAGTCCATCAAAATCCTAAAGGAGAACACAGGTAGCAAGCTCTTCGACGTCAGCCGCAGCAACTTCTTCCTAGAAACATCACCAAAGGCACGGGAAGCCAGGGCCAAAATGAACTATTGGGATTTCATCAAGATAAAAAGCTTTGGCACAGCAAAAGAAACAGTCCACAAAACCAAAAGACACCCGACACAATGGGAGAAAATATTTGCAAATGACATATCAGATAAAGGGCTACTATCAAAAATCTATAAAGAACTTATCGAACTCAACAGCCAAGGAACAAATAACCCAATCAACAAATGGGCAGAAGCCATGAACAGACATTTTTCCAAAGAAGACATCCAAAAGGCCAACAGGCACATGAAAAAGTGCTCAACACGGCTCGGCATCAGGGAATTCCAAATCAAATCCTCAATGAGATACCACCTCACACCCGTCAGAAGGGCTAAAATTAACAAGTCAGGGAACGACAGATGTTGGCGGGGATGTGGAGAAAGGGGAACCCTCCTACAGTGTTGGTGGGAATGCAAGCTGGCGCAACCCCTCTGGAAAACAGTATGGAGGTTCCTCAAACAGTTGAAATTAGAGCTACCATTCGATCCAGCAATGGCACTCCTGGGTATTTACCCGAAAGATACAAAGGTAGGGACCCGAAGCGGTACGTGCACCCCATTGTTTATAGCAGCAATGTCCACAATAGCCAAACTGTGGAAAGAGCCAAGATGTCCATCGACAGAGGAATGGATAAAGAAGAGGTGGTATACATATACACAATGGAATATTATGCAGCCATCCAAAGGAATGAGATCTTGCCATGTGCAACGACGTGGATGGAACAGGAGGGTCCGATGATTAGTGAAATACGTCAATCAGAGAAAGACATGTATCATATGACCTCACTGACATGAGGAATTCTTAATGTCAGGAACAAACTGAGGGTTGCTGGAGTGGTCGGGGGTGGGAGGGATGGGGTGGCTGGGTGATAGACATTGGGGAGGGTATGAGCTACGGTGAGCGCTGTGAATTGTGTAAGACTGTTGAATCACAGATCTGTACTTCTGAAACAAATAACGCAACATATTTTAAGAATAAAAAAAAGGAGAAGATAGCAGGAGAGGAAGAATGAAGGGGAGTTAGTCAGAGGGGGAGACGAACCAGGAGAGATGATGGACTCTGAAAAACAAACTGAGGTTTCAAGACGGGAGGTGGGTAGGGGGATGGGTTAGCCTGGTGATGGGTATTAAAGAGGGCACATTCCGCATGGAGCACTGTGTGTTAGGAACAAACAATGAATCATGGAACACTACACCAAAACAAATGATGTAGTACATGGTGATTAACAAAGCAATAAAAATCAAAGACTGTAATAAGAGATGAAGAAGGACACTATGTCCTACTTAAAGGGTCTATCCAACAAGAAGATCTAACAATTGTAAATATCTATGCCCCGAACATGGGAGCATCCAATTATATAAGGCAATTAATAAGAAAAGCAAAGAAACACATTGACAACAATACAATAATAGTGGGGCACTTTAACACCCCCCTGACTGAAATGGCCAGATCATCTAAGCAAAAGATCAACAAGGAAATAAAGACTTGCAATGACACACTGGAGCAAATGGACTTCACAGACATATGCAGAACGTTCCATCCCAAAGCAACGGAATACACTTTCTTCTCTAGTGCCCATGGAACATTCTCCAGAATGGATCACATCCTAGGTCCCAAATCAGGTCTCAACCGGTACCAAAAGATTGGCATCATTCCCTGCACATTTTCAGACCACAATGGTTTGAAACTAGAACTCAATCACAAGAGGAAAGTCGGAAAGACCTCAAATACATGGAGGCTAAAGAGCCTCCTACTAAAGAATGAATGGGTCAACCAGGAAATTAAAGAAGATTTTAAAAAACTCATGGAAACCAATGAAAATGAAAACACAACTGCCCAAAATCGTTGGGATACACCCACGGCAGTCCTGCGAGGAAAGTACATATCAATACAAGGCTTTGTCAAGAAACAAGAAAGGTCTCAAATACACAACCTAACCCTACACCTAAAGGAGCTGGAGAAAGAACGGCAAAGAAAGCCTAAACCCAGCAGGAGAAGAGAAATCATGAAGATCAGAGCAGAAATCAATGAACTAAAACCCAAAAGAACAGGAGACGAGATCAACGGAACTAGGAGCTGGTTCTTTGAAAGAATTCACAAGGTTGATAAACCCCTGGCCAGGCTGATCAAAAAGAAAAGAGAAATGACCCAAATCAACAAAATCAGGAATAAAAGAGGAGAGATCACAACCAACACCAAAGAAATACAAACAATGATAAGAACATAATATGAGCAACCCTATGGCAGCAAATTAGATAACCTGGAAGAAATGGGTGCCTTCCTAGAGATGTGTCAACTACCAAAACTGACCCAGGAAGAAATAGAAAACCTAAAGTGTCCTATAACCAAGAAGGCAATTGAAGCAGTCATCAAAAATCTCCCAAGAAACCAAAGCCCAGGGCCAGGTGGCTTCCCAGGGGAATTCTATCAGACATTTAAAGAAGAAATAATACCTAGTCTCCTGAAACGGTTCCCAAAGGTAGAAAGGCAAGGAAAACTTCCAAACTCATTTTACGAGGCCACCGTTACCTTGATCCCCAAACCAGACAAAGATCCCATCAAAAAGGAGAATTACAGACCCATATCCTTGATGAACATCGATGCAAAAATCCTCACCAAAATACTAGGCAAGAGGATCCAACAGTACATTAAAAGGACTATTCACCACGACCAAGTGGGATTTATCCCTGGGCCGCAAGGCTGGTTCAACATCCGCAAATCAATCAACGTGATAAAATACATTCACAAAAGAAAGAACAAGAATCATAGGATCCTCTCAATAGATGCAGAAAAAGCATTTGACAAAGTACAGCACCCTTTCTTGATCAAAACTCTTCAGAGTATAGGGACAGAGGGTACATACCTCAATATCATAAAAGCCATCTACGAAAAACCTACAGCGAATATCATTCTCAATGGGGAAAAGCTGAGAGCTTTTCCCCTAAGGTCAGGAACGCGGCAGGGAGAGCCACTCTCACCACTGCTACTCAACATAGTATTCGAAGTCCTAGCCACAGCAATCAGACAACAAAAAGAAATCAAAGGCATCCCAATCGGCAGAGAGGAAGTCAAACTCTCACTCTTTGCAGATGATATGATACTTTATGTGGAAAACCCCAAAGACTCCACCCCAAAACTGCTAGAACTCACACAGGAATTCAGTCAAGGAGCAGGCTATAAAATCAATGCACAGAAATCAGTGGCATTCCTCTACACCAACAACAAGACAGAAGAGAGACAAATCAAGGAGTCGATCCCATTCACAATTGCACCCAAAACCATAAGATACCTAGGAATAAATTGAACCAAAGAGGCAAAGGATCTGTACTCAGAAATCTACAGAATACTCAGGAATGAAATTGAAGAAGACACAAAGAAATGGAAAAACGTTCCATGCTCATGGATTGGGAGAACCAACATTGTGAAGAGGTCAATGCTCCCTAGAGCAATCTACACATTCAATGCAATCCCCATCAAAATACCATCTACTTTTTTCAAAGGAATGGAACAAATAATCCTAACTTTTGAATGGAACCAGAAGAGACCCCGAATAGCCAGAGGAATATTGAAAAAGAAGAGCAAAGCGGGCGGCATCAGAATTCTGGACTTCGAGCGCTATGACAAAGCTGTCCTCGTCAAGACAGTATGGTACTGGCACAAAAACAGACACATAGATCCATGGAACAGAACCGAGAGCCCAGAAATGGACCCTCAACTCTATGGTCAACTTACCTTTGACAAAGCAGGAAAGAATGTCCAATGGCAAAAAGACAGCCTCTTCAACAACGGGTGTTGGGAAAATTGGACAGCCACATGCAGAAGAATGACACTGGACCATTTCCATACACCACACACAAAAATAGACTCCAAATGCGTGAAAGACCTCACTGTGAGACAGGAGTCCATCAAAATCCTAAAGGAGAACACAGGTAGCAAGCTCTTCGACGTCAGCCGCAGCAACTTCTTCCTAGAAACATCACCAAAGGCACGGGAAGCCAGGGCCAAAATGAACTATTGGGATTTCATCAAGATAAAAAGCTTTGGCACAGCAAAAGAAACAGTCCACAAAACCAAAAGACACCCGACACAATGGGAGAAAATATTTGCAAATGACATATCAGATAAAGGGCTACTATCCAAAATCTATAAAGAACTTATCGAACTCAACAGCCAAAGAACAAATAACCCAATCAACAAATGGGCAGAAGCCATGAACAGACATTTTTCCAAAGAAGACATCCAAAAGGCCAACAGGCACATGAAAAAGTGCTCAACACGGCTCGGCATCAGGGAATTCCAAATCAAATCCTCAATGAGATACCACCTCACACCCGTCAGAAGGGCTAAAATTAACAAGTCAGGGAACGACAGATGTTGGCGGGGATGTGGAGAAAGGGGAACCCTCCTACAGTGTTGGTGGGAATGCAAGCTGGCGCAACCCCTCTGGAAAACAGTATGGAGGTTCCTCAAACAGTTGAAATTAGAGCTACCATTCGATCCAGCAATGGCACTCCTGGGTATTTACCCGAAAGATACAAAGGTAGGGACCCGAAGCGGTACGTGCACCCCATTGTTTATAGCAGCAATGTCCACAATAGCCAAACTGTGGAAAGAGCCAAGATGTCCATCGACAGAGGAATGGATAAAGAAGAGGTGGTATACATATACACAATGGAATATTATGCAGCCATCCAAAGGAATGAGATCTTGCCATGTGCAACGACGTGGATGGAACAGGAGGGTCCGATGATTAGTGAAATACGTCAATCAGAGAAAGACATGTATCATATGACCTCACTGACATGAGGAATTCTTAATGTCAGGAACAAACTGAGGGTTGCTGGAGTGGTCGGGGGTGGGAGGGATGGGGTGGCTGGGTGATAGACATTGGGGAGGGTATGAGCTACGGTGAGCGCTGTGAATTGTGTAAGACTGTTGAATCACAGATCTGTACTTCTGAAACAAATAACGCAACATATTTTAAGAATAAAGAAAAAGGAGAAGATAGCAGGAGAGGAAGAATGAAGGGGAGTTAGTCAGAGGGGGAGACGAACCAGGAGAGATGATGGACTCTGAAAAACAAACTGAGGTTTCAAGACGGGAGGTGGGTAGGGGGATGGGTTAGCCTGGTGATGGGTATTAAAGAGGGCACATTCCGCATGGAGCACTGTGTGTTAGGAACAAACAATGAATCATGGAACACTACACCAAAACAAATGATGTAGTACATGGTGATTAACAAAGCAATAAAAATCAAAGACTGTAATAAGAGATGAAGAAGGACACTATGTCCTAATTAAAGGGTCTATCCAACAAGAAGATCTAACAATTGTAAATATCTATGCCCCGAACATGGGAGCATCCAATTATATAAGGCAATTAATAAGAAAAGCAAAGAAACACATTGACAACCATACAATAATAGTGGGGCACTTTAACACCCCCCTGACTGAAATGGCCAGATCATCTAAGCAAAAGATCAACAAGGAAATAAAGACTTGCAATGACACACTGGAGCAAATGGTCTTCACAGACATATGCAGAACGTTCCATCCCAAAGCAACGGAATACACTTTCTTCTCTAGTGCCCATGGAACATTCTCCAGAATGGATCACATCCTAGGTCCCAAATCAGGTCTCAACCGGTACCAAAAGATTGGCATCATTCCCTGCACATTTTCAGACCACAATGGTTTGAAACTAGAACTCAATCACAAGAGGAAAGTCGGAAAGACCTCAAATACATGGAGGCTAAAGAGCCTCCTACTAAAGAATGAATGGGTCAACCAGGAAATTAAAGAAGATTTTAAAAAACTCATGGAAACCAATGAAAATGAAAACACAACTGCCCAAAATCGTTGGGATACACCCACGGCAGTCCTGCGAGGAAAGTACATATCAATACAAGGCTTTGTCAAGAAACAAGAAAGGTCTCAAATACACAACCTAACCCTACACCTAAAGGAGCTGGAGAAAGAACGGCAAAGAAAGCCTAAACCCAGCAGGAGAAGAGAAATCATGAAGATCAGAGCAGAAATCAATGAAATAGAACCCAAAAGAACAGGAGAAGAGATCAACGGAACTAGGAGCTGGTTCTTTGAAAGAATTCACAAGGTTGATAAACCCCTGGCCAGGCTGATCAAAAAGAAAAGAGAAATGACCCAAATCAACAAAATCAGGAATGAAAGAGGAGAGATCACAACCAACACCAAAGAAATACAAACAATGATAAGAACATAATATGAGCAACCCTATGGCAGCAAATTAGATTACCTGGAAGAAATGGGTGCCTTCCTAGAGATGTGTCAACTACCAAAACTGACCCAGGAAGAAATAGAAAACCTAAAGTGTCCTATAACCACGAAGGCAATTGAAGCAGTCATCAAAAATCTCCCAAGAAACCAAAGCCCAGGGCCAGGTGGCATCCCAGGTGAATTCTATCAGACATTTAAAGAAGAAATAATACCTAGTCTCCTGAAACGGTTCCCAAAGGTAGAAAGGCAAGGAAAACTTCCAAACTCATTTTACGAGGCCACCGTTACCTTGATCCCCAAACCAGACAAAGATCCCATCAAAAAGGAGAATTACAGACCCATATCCTTGATGAACATCGATGCAAAAATCCTCACCAAAATACTAGCCAAGAGGATCCAACAGTACATTAAAAGGACTATTCACCACGACCAAGTGGGATTTATCCCTGGGCCGCAAGGCTGGTTCAACATCCGCAAATCAATCAACGTGATAAAATACATTCACAAAAGAAAGAACAAGAATCATAGGATCCTCTCAATAGATGCAGAAAAAGCATTTGACAAAGTACAGCACCCTTTCTTGATCAAAACTCTTCAGAGTATAGGGACAGAGGGTACATACCTCAATATCATAAAAGCCATCTACGAAAAACCTACAGCGAATATCATTCTCAATGGGGAAAAGCTGAGAGCTTTTCCCCTAAGGTCAGGAACGCGGCAGGGAGAGCCACTCTCACCACTGCTACTCAACATAGTATTCGAAGCCCTAGCCACAGCAATCAGACAACAAAAAGAAATCAAAGGCATCCCAATCGGCAGAGAGGAAGTCAAACTCTCACTCTTTGCAGATGATATGATACTTTATGTGGAAAACCCCAAAGACTCCACCCCAAAACTGCTAGAACTCACACAGGAATTCAGTCAAGGAGCAGGCTATAAAATCAATGCACAGAAATCAGTGGCATTCCTCTACACCAACAACAAGACAGAAGAGAGACAAATCAAGGAGTCGATCCCATTCACAATTGCACCCAAAACCATAAGATACCTAGGAATAAATTGAACCAAAGAGGCAAAGGATCTGTACTCAGAAATCTACAGAATACTCAGGAATGAAATTGAAGAAGACACAAAGAAATGGAAAAACGTTCCATGCTCATGGATTGGGAGAACCAACATTGTGAAGAGGTCAATGCTCCCTAGAGCAATCTACACATTCAATGCAATCCCCATCAAAATACCATCCACTTTTTTCAAAGGAATGGAACAAATAATCCTAAATTTTGAATGGAACCAGAAGAGACCCCGAATAGCCAGAGGAGTATTGAAAAAGAAGAGCAAACCGGGCGGCATCACAATTCTGGACTTCGAGCGCTATGACAAAGCTGTCCTCGTCAAGACAGTATGGTACTGGCACAAAAACAGACACATAGATCCATGGAACAGAATCGAGAGCCCAGAAATGGACCCTCAACTCTATGGTCAACTTACCTTTGACAAAGCGGGAAAGAATGTCCAATGGCAAAAAGACAGCCTCTTCAACAACGGGTGTTGGGAAAATTGGACAGCCACATGCAGAAGAATGACACTGGACCATTTCCATACACCACACACAAAAATAGGCTCCAAATGCGTGAAAGACCTCACTGTGAGACAGGAGTCCATCAAAATCCTAAAGGAGAACACAGGTAGCAAGCTCTTCGACGTCAGCCACAGCAACTTCTTCCTAGACACATCACCAAAGGCACGGGAAGCCAGGGCCAAAATGAACTATTGGGATTTCATCAAGATAAAAAGCTTTGGCACAGCTAAAGGAACAGTCCACAAAACCAAAAGACACCAGACACAATGGGAGAAAATATTTGCAAATGACATATCAGATAAAGGGCTACTATCCAAAATCTATAAAGAACTTATCGAACTCAACAGCCAAAGAACAAATAACCCAATCAACAAATGCCAGAAGCCATGAACAGACATTTTTCCAAAGAAGACATCCAAATGGCCAACAGGCACATGAAAAAGTGCTCAACACGGCTCGGCATCAGGGAAATCCAAATCAAATCCTCAATGAGACACCACCTCACACCCGTCAGAAGGGCTAAAATTAACATGTCAGGGAACGACAGATGTTGGCGGGGATGTGGAGAAAGGGGAACCCTCCTACAGTGTTCGTGGGAATGCAAGCTGGCGCAACCCCTCTGGAAAACAGTATGGAAGTTCCTCAAAGAGTTGAAATTAGAGCTACCATTCGATCCAGCAATGGCACTCCTGGGTATTTACCCCAAAGATACAAAGGTAGGGACCCGAAGCGGTACGTGCACCCCATTGTTTATAGCAGCAATGTCCACAATAGCCAAACTGTGGAAAGAGCCAAGATGTCCATCGACAGAGGAATGGATAAAGAAGAGGTGGTATACATATACACAATGGAATATTATGCAGCCATCCAAAGGAATGAGATCTTGCCATGTGCAACGACGTGGATGGAACAGGAGGGTCCGATGATTAGTGAAATACGTCAATCAGAGAAAGACATGTATCATATGACCTCACTGACATGAGGAATTCTTCATGTCAGGAACAAACTGAGGGTTGCTGGAGTGGTCGGGGGTGGGAGGGATGGGGTGGCTGGGTGATAGACATTGGGGAGGGTATGAGCTACGGTGAGCGCTGTGAATTGTGTAAGACTGTTGAATCACAGATCTTTACTTCTGAAACAAATAACGCAACATATTTTAAGAATAAAGAAAAAGGAGAAGATAGCAGGAGAGGAAGAATGAAGGGGAGTTAGTCAGAGGGGGAGACGAACCAGGAGAGATGATGGACTCTGAAAAACAAACTGAGGTTTCAAGACGGGAGGTGGGTAGGGGGATGGGTTAGCCTGGTGATGGGTATTAAAGAGGGCACATTCCGCATGGAGCACTGTGTGTTAGGAACAAACAATGAATCATGGAACACTACACCAAAACAAATGATGTAGTACATGGTGATTAACAAAGCAATAAAAATCAAAGACTGTAATAAGAGATGAAGAAGGACACTATGTCCTACTTAAAGGGTCTATCCAACAAGAAGATCTAACAATTGTAAATATCTATGCCCCGAACATGGGAGCATCCAATTATATAAGGCAATTAATAAGAAAAGCAAAGAAACACATTGACAACAATACAATAATAGTGGGGCACTTTAACACCCCCCTGACTGAAATGGCCAGATCATCTAAGCAAAAGATCAACAAGGAAATAAAGACTTGCAATGACACACTGGAGCTAATGGACTTCACAGACATATGCAGAACGTTCCATCCCAAAGCAACGGAATACACTTTCTTCTCTAGTGCCCATGGAACATTCTCCAGAATGGATCACATCCTAGGTCCCAAATCAGGTCTCAACCGGTACCAAAAGATTGGCATCATTCCCTGCACATTTTCAGACAACAATGCTTTGAAACTAGAACTCAATCACAAGAGGAAAGTCGGAAAGACCTCAAATACATGGAGGCTAAAGAGCCTCCTACTAAAGAATGAATGGGTCAACCAGGAAATTAAAGAAGATTTTAAAAAACTCATGGAAACCAATGAAAATGAAAACACAACTGCCCAAAATCGTTGGGATACACCCACGGCAGGCCTGCGAGGAAAGTACATATCAATACAAGGCTTTGTCAAGAAACAAGAAAGGTCTCAAATACACAACCTAAACCTACACCTAAAGGAGCTGGAGAAAGAACGGCAAAGAAAGCCTAAACCCAGCAGGAGAAGAGAAATCATGAAGATCAGAGCAGAAATCATTGAACTAGAACCCAAAAGAACAGGAGAAGAGATCAACGGAACTAGGAGCTGGTTCTTTGAAAGAATTCACAAGGTTGATAAACCCCTGGCCAGGCTGATCAAAAAGAAAAGAGAAATGACCCAAATCAACAAAATCAGGAATGAAAGAGTAGAGATCACAACCAACACCAAAGAAATACAAACAATGATAAGAACATAATATGAGCAACCCTATGGCAGCAAATTAGATAACCTGGAAGAAATGGGTGCCTTCCTAGAGATGTGTCAACTACCAAAACTGACCCAGGAAGAAATAGAAAACCTAAAGTGTCCTATAACCACGAAGGCAATTGAAGCAGTCATCAAAAATCTCCCAAGAACCAAAGCCCAGGGCCAGGTGGCTTCCCAGGGGAATTCTATCAGACATTTAAAGAAGAAATAATACCTAGTCTCCTGAAACGGTTCCCAAAGGTAGAAAGGCAAGGAAAACTTCCAAACTCATTTTACGAGGCCACCGTTACCTTGATCCCCAAACCAGACAAAGATCCCATCAAAAAGGAGAATTACAGACCCATATCCTTGAAGAACATCGATGCAAAAATCCTCACCAAAATACTAGCCAAGAGGATCCAACAGTACATTAAAAGGACTATTCACCACGACCAAGTGGGATTTATCCCTGGGCCGCAAGGCTGGTTCAACATCCGCAAATCAATCAACGTGATAAAATACATTCACAAAAGAAAGAACAAGAATCATAGGATCCTCTCAATAGATGCAGAATAAGCATTTGACAAAGTACAGCACCCTTTCTTGATGAAAACTCTTCAGAGTATAGGGACAGAGGGTACATACCTCAATATCATAAAAGCCATCTACGAAAAACCTACAGCGAATACCATTCTCAATGGGGAAAAGCTGAGAGCTTTTCCCCTAAGGTCAGGAACGCGGCAGGGAGAGCCACTCTCACCACTGCTACTCAACATAGTATTCGAAGCCCTAGCCACAGCAATCAGACAACAAAAAGAAATCAAAGGCATCCCAATCGGCAGAGAGGAAGACAAACTCTCACTCTTTGCAGATGATATGATACTTTATGTGGAAAACCCCAAAGACTCCACCCCAAAACTGCTAGAACTCACACAGGTATTCAGTCAAAGAGCAGGCTATAAAATCAATGCACAGAAATCAGTGGCATTCCTCTACACCAACAACAAGACAGAAGAGAGACAAATCAAGGAGTCGATCTCATTCACAATTGCACCCAAAACCGGAAGATACCTAGGAATAAATTGAACCAAAGAGGCAAAGGATCTGTACTCAGAAATCTACAGAATACTCAGGAATGAAATTGAAGAAGACACAAAGAAATGGAAAAACGTTCCATGCTCATGGATTGGGAGAACCAACATTGTGAAGAGGTCAATGCTCCCTAGAGCAATCTACACATTCAATGCAATCCCCATCAGAATACCATCCACTTTTTTCAAAGGAATGGAACAAATAATCCTAAATTTTGAATGGAACCAGAAGAGACCCCGAATAGCCAGAGGAGTATTGAAAAAGAAGAGCAAAGCGGGCGGCATCACAATTCTGGACTTCGAGCGCTATGACAAAGCTGTCCTCATCAAGACAGTATGGTACTGGCACAAAAACAGACACATAGATCCATGGAACAGAATCGAGAGCCCAGAAATGGACCCTCAACTCTATGGTCAACTTACCTTTGACAAAGCGGGAAAGAATGTCCAATGGCAAAAAGACAGCCTCTTCAACAACGGGTGTTGGGAAAATTGGACAGCCACATGCAGAAGAATGACACTGGACCATTTCCATACACCACACACAAAAATAGACTCCAAATGCGTGAAAGACCTCACTGTGAGACAGGAGTCCATCAAAATCCTAAAGGAGAACACAGGTAGCAAGCTCTTCGACGTCAGCCGCAGCAACTTCTTCCTAGAAACATCACCAAAGGCACGGGAAGCCAGGGCCAAAATGAACTATTGGGATTTCATCAAGATAAAAAGCTTTGGCACAGCAAAAGAAACAGTCCACAAAACCAAAAGACACCCGACACAATGGGAGAAAATATTTGCAAATGACATATCAGATAAAGGGCTACTATCCAAAATCTATAAAGAACTAATCGAACTCAACAGCCAAACAACAAATAATCCAATCAAGGAATGGGCAGAAGCCATGAACAGACATTTTTCCAAAGAAGACATCCAAATGGCCAACAGGCACATGAAAAAGTGCTCAACACGGCTCGGCATCAGGGAAATCCAAATCAAAACCTCAATGAGACACCACCTCACACCCGTCAGAAGGGCTAAAATTAACAAGTCAGGCAACGACAGATGTTGGCGGGGATGTGGAGAAAGGGGAACCCTCCTACAGTGTTGGTGGGAATGCAAGCTGGCGCAACCCCTCTGGAAAACAGTATGGAGGTTCCTCAAGCAGTTGAAATTAGAGCTACCATTCGATCCAGCAATGGCACTCCTGGGTATTTACCCCAAAGATACAAAGGTAGGGACCCGAAGCGGTACGTGCACCCCATTGTTTATAGCAGCAATGTCCACAATAGCCAAACTGTGGAAAGAGCCAAGATGTCCATCGACAGAGGAATGGATAAAGAAGAGGTGGTATACATATACACAATGGAATATTATGCAGCCATCCAAAGGAATGAGATCTTGCCATGTGCAACGACGTGGATGGAACAGGAGGGTCCGATGATTAGTGAAATACGTCAATCAGAGAAAGACATGTATCATATGACCTCACTGATATGAGGAATTCTTAATGTCAGGAACAAACTGAGGGTTGCTGGAGTGGTCGGGGGTGGGAGGGATGGGGTGGCTGGGTGATAGACATTGGGGAGGGTATGAGCTACGGTGAGCGCTGTGAATTGTGTAAGACTGTTGAATCACAGATCTGTACTTCTGGAACAAATAACGCAACATATTTTAAGAATAAAGAAAAAGGAGAAGATAGCAGGAGAGGAAGAATGAAGGGGAGATAGTCAGACGGGGAGACGAACCAGGAGAGATGATGGACTCTGAAAAACAAACTGAGGTTTCAAGACGGGAGGTGGGTAGGGGGATGGGTTAGCCTGGTGATGGGTATTAAAGAGGGCACATTCCGCATGGAGCACCGTGTGTTAGGAACAAACAATGAATCATGGAACACTACACCAAAACAAATGATGTAGTACATGGTGATTAACAAAGCAATAAAAAACAAAGACTGTAATAAGAGATGAAGAAGGACACTATGTCCTACTTAAAGGGTCTATCCAACAAGAAGATCTAACAATTGTAAATATCTATGCCCCGAACATGGGAGCATCCAATTATATAAGGCAATTAATAAGAAAAGCAAAGAAACACATTGACAACAATAAAATAATAGTGGGGCACTTTAACACCCCCCTGACTGAAATGGCCATATCATCTAAGCAAAAGATCAACAAGGAAATAAAGACTTTAAATGACACACTGGAGCAAATGGACTTCACAGACATATGCAGAACGTTCCATCCCAAAGCAACGGAATACACTTTCTTCTCTAGTGCCCATGGAACATTCTCCAGAATGGATCACATCCTAGGTCCCAAATCAGGTCACAACCGGTACCAAAAGTTTGGGATCATTCCCTGCACATTTTCAGACCACAATGCTTTGAAACTAGAACTCAATCACAAGAGGAAAGTCGGAAAGAACTCAAATACATGGAGGCTAAAGAGCCTCCTACTAAAGAATGAATGGGTCAACCAGGAAATTAAAGAAGATTTTAAAAAACTCATGGAAACCAATGAAAATGAAAACACAACTGCCCAAAATCGTTGGGATACACCCACGGCAGTCCTCCGAGGAAAGTAGATAGCAATACAAGCCTTTGTCAAGAAACAAGAAAGGTCTCAAATACACAACCTAACCCTACAGCTAAAGGAGCTGGAGAAAGAACGGCAAAGAAAGCCTAAACCCAGCAGGAGAAGAGAAATCATGAAGATCAGAGCAGAAATCAATGAACTAGAACCCAAAAGAACAGGAGAACAGATCAACGGAACTAGGAGCTGGTTCTTTGAAAGAATTCACAAGGTTGATAAACCCCTGGCCAGGCTGATCAAAAAGAAAAGAGAAATGACCCAAATCAACAAAATCAGGAATGAAAGAGGAGAGATCACAACCAACACCAAAGAAACACAAACAATGATAAGAACATAATATGAGCAACGCTATGGCAGCAAATTAGATAACCTGGAAGAAATGGGGGCCTTCCTAGAGATGTGTCAACTACCAAAACTGACCCAGGAAGAAATAGAAAACCTAAAGAGTCCTATAACCACGAAGGCAATTGAAGCAGTCATCAACGATCTCCCAAGAAACCAAAGCCCAGGGCCAGGTGGCTTCCCAGGGGAATTCTATCAGACATTTAAAGAAGAAATAATACCTAGTCTCCTGAAACGGTTCCCAAAGGTAGAAAGGCAAGGAAAACTTCCAAACTCATTTTAGGAGGCCACCGTTACCTTGATCCCCAAACCGGACAAAGATCCCATCAAAAAGGAGAATTACAGACCCATATCCTTGATGAACATCGATGCAAAAATCCTCACCAAAATACTAGCCAAGAGGATCCAACAGTACATTAAAAGGACTATTCACCACGACCAAGTGGGATTTATCCCTGGGCCGCAAGGCTGGTTCAACATCCGCAAATCAATCAACGTGATAAAATACATTCACAAAAGAAAGAACAAGAATCATAGGATCCTCTCAATAGATGCAGAAAAAGCATTTGACAAAGTACAGCACCCTTTCTTGATCAAAACTCTTCAGAGTATAGGGACAGAGGGTACATACCTCAATATCATAAAAGCCATCTACGAAAAACCTACAGCGAATATCATTCTCAATGGGGAAAACCTGAGAGCTTTTCCCCTAAGGTCAGGAACGCGGCAGGGAGAGTCACTCTCACCACTGCTACTCAACATAGTATTCGAAGTCCTAGCCACAGCAATCAGACAACAAAAAGAAATCAAAGGCATCCCAATCGGCAGAGAGGAAGTCAAACTCTCACTCTTTGCAGATGATATGATACTTTATGTGGAAAACCCCAAAGACTCCACCCCAAAGCTGCTAGAACTCACACAGGAATTCAGTCAAGGAGCAGGCTATAAAATCAATGCACAGAAATCAGTGGCATTCCTCTACACCAACAACAAGACAGAAGAGAGACAAACCAAGGAGTCGATCCCATTCACAATTGCACCCAAAACCAGAAGATACCTAGGAATAAATTGAACCAAAGAGGCAAAGGATCTGTACTCAGAAATCTACAGAATACTCAGGAATGAAATTGAAGAAGACACAAAGAAATGGAAAAACGTTCCATGCTCATGGATTGGGAGAACCAACATTGTGAAGAGGTCAATGCTCCCTATAGCAATCTACACATTCAATGCAATCCCCATCAAAATACCATCCACTTTTTTCAAAGGAATGGAACAAATAATCCAAAATTTTGAATGGAACCAGAAGAGACCCCGACGAGCCAGAGGAATATTGAAAAAGAAGAGCAAAGCGGGCGGCATCACAATTCTGGACTTCGAGCGCTATGACAAAGCTGTCCTCATCAAGACAGTATGGTACTGGCACAAAAACAGACACATAGATCCATGGAACAGAATCGAGAGCCCAGAAATGGACCCTCAACTCTATGGTCAACTTACCTTTGACAAAGCAGGAAAGAATGTCCAATGGCAAAAAGACAGCCTCTTCAACAACGGGTGTTGGGAAAATTGGACAGCCACATGCAGAAGAATGACACTGGACCATTTCCATACACCACACACAAAAATAGGCTCCAAATGCGTGAAAGACCTCACTGTGAGACAGGAGTCCATCAAAATCCTAAAGGAGAACACAGGTAGCAAGCTCTTCGACGTCAGCCGCAGCAACTTCTTCCTAGACACATCACCAAAGGCACGGGAAGCCAGGGCCAAAATGAACTATTGGGATTTCATCAAGATAAAAAGCTTTGGCACAGCAAAAGGAACAGTCCACAAAACCAAAAGACACCAGACACAATGGGAGAAAATATTTGCAAATGACATATCAGATAAAGGGCTACTATCCAAAATCTATAAAGAACTTATCGAACTCAACAGCCAAAGAACAAATAACCCAATCAACAAATGCCAGAAGCCATGAACAGACATTTTTCCAAAGAAGACATCCAAATGGCCAACAGGCACATGAAAAAGTGCTCAACACGGCTCGGCATCAGGGAAATCCAAATCAAATCCTCAATGAGACACCACCTCACACCCGTCAGAAGGGCTAAAATTAACATGTCAGGGAACGACAGATGTTGGCGGGGATGTGGAGAAAGGGGAACCCTCCTACAGTGTTCGTGGGAATGCAAGGTGGCGCAACCCCTCTGGAAAACAGTATGGAGGTTCCTCAAACAGTTGAAATTAGAGCTACCATTCGATCCAGCAATGGCCCTCCTGGGTATTTACCCCAAAGATACAAAGGTAGGGACCCGAAGCGGTACGTGCACCCCATTGTTTATAGCAGCAATGTCCACAATAGCCAAACTGTGGAAAGAGCCAAGATGTCCATCGACAGAGGAATGGATAAAGAAGAGGTGGTATACATATACACAATGGAATATTATGCAGCCATCCAAAGGAATGAGATCTTGCCATGTGCAACGACGTGGATGGAACAGGAGGGTCCGATGATTAGTGAAATACGTCAATCAGAGAAAGACATGTATCATATGACCTCACTGACATGAGGAATTCTTCATGTCAGGAACAAACTGAGGGTTGCTGGAGTGGTCGGGGGTGGGAGGGATGGGGTGGCTGGGTGATAGACATTGGGGAGGGTATGAGCTACGGTGAGCGCTGTGAATTGTGTAAGACTGTTGAATCACAGATCTGTACTTCTGAAACAAATAACGCAACATATTTTAAGAATAAAGAAAAAAGAGAAGATAGCAGGAGAGGAAGAATGAAGGGGAGTTAGTCAGAGGGGGAGACGAACCAGGAGAGATGATGGACTCTGAAAAACAAACTGAGGTTTCAAGACGGGAGGTGGGTAGGGGGATGGGTTAGCCTGGTGATGGGTATTAAAGAGGGCACATTCCGCATGGAGCACTGTGTGTTAGGAACAAACAATGAATCATGGAACACTACACCAAAACAAATGATGTAGTACATGGTGATTAACAAAGCAATAAAAATCAAAGACTGTAATAAGAGATGAAGAAGGACACTATGTCCTACTTAAAGGGTCTATCCAACAAGAAGATCTAACAATTGTAAATATCTATGCCCCAAACATGGGAGCATCCAATTATATAAGGCAATTAATAAGAAAAGCAAAGAAACACATTGACAACAATACAATAATAGTGGGGCACTTTAACACCCCCCTGACTGAAATGGCCAGATCATCTAAGCAAAAGATCAACAAGGAAATAAAGACTTGCAATGACACACTGGAGCAAATGGACTTCACAGACATATGCAGAACGTTCCATCCCAAAGCAACGGAATACACTTTCTTCTCTAGTGCCCATGGAACATTCTCCAGAATGGATCACATCCTAGGTCCCAAATCAGGTCTCAACCGGTACCAAAAGATTGGCATCATTCCCTGCACATTTTCAGACCACAATGGTTTGAAACTAGAACTCCATCACAAGAGGAAAGTCGGAAAGACCTCAAATACATGGAGGCTAAAGAGCCTCCTACTAAAGAATGAATGGGTCAACCAGGAAATTAAAGAAGATTTTAAAAAACTCATGGAAACCAATGAAAATGAAAACACAACTGCCCAAAATCGTTGGGATACACCCACGGCAGTCCTGCGAGGAAAGTACATATCAATACAAGGCTTTGTCAAGAAACAAGAAAGGTCTCAAATACACAACCTAACCCTACACCTAAAGGAGCTGGAGAAAGAACGGCAAAGAAAGCCTAAACCCAGCAGGAGAAGAGAAATCATGAAGATCAGAGCAGAAATCAATGAAATAGAACCCAAAAGAACAGGAGAAGAGATCAACGGAACTAGGAGCTGGTTCTTTGAAAGAATTCACAAGGTTGATAAACCCCTGGCCAGGCTGATCAAAAAGAAAAGAGAAATGACCCAAATCAACAAAATCAGGAATGAAAGAGGAGAGATCACAACCAACACCAAAGAAATACAAACAATGATAAGAACATAATATGAGCAACCCTATGGCAGCAAATTAGATTACCTGGAAGAAATGGGTGCCTTCCTAGAGATGTGTCAACTACCAAAACTGACCCAGGAAGAAATAGAAAACCTAAAGTGTCCTATAACCACGAAGGCAATTGAAGCAGTCATCAAAAATCTCCCAAGAAACCAAAGCCCAGGGCCAGGTGGCTTCCCAGGTGAATTCTATCAGACATTTAAAGAAGGAATAATACCTAGTCTCCTAAAACGGTTCCCAAAGGTAGGAAGGCAAGGAAAACTTCCAAACTCATTTTACGAGGCCACCGTTACCTTGATCCCCAAACCAGACAAAGATCCCATCAAAAAGGAGAATTACAGACCCATATCCTTGATGAACATCGATGCAAAAATCCTCACCAAAATACTAGCCAAGAGGATCCAACAGTACATTAAAAGGACTATTCACCACGACCAAGTGGGATTTATCCCTGGGCCGCAAGGCTGGTTCAACATCCGCAAATCAATCAACGTGATAAAATACATTCACAAAAGAAAGAACAAGAATCATAGGATCCTCTCAATAGATGCAGAAAAAGCATTTGACAAAGTACAGCACCCTTTCTTGATCAAAACTCTTCAGAGTATAGGGACAGAGGGTACATACCTCAATATCATAAAAGCCATCTACGAAAAACCTACAGCGAATATCATTCTCAATGGGGAAAAGCTGAGAGCTTTTCCCCTAAGGTCAGGAACGCGGCAGGGAGAGCCACTCTCACCACTGCTACTCAACATAGTATTCGAAGCCCTAGCCACAGCAATCAGACAACAAAAAGAAATCAAAGGCATCCCAATCGGCAGAGAGGAAGTCAAACTCTCACTCTTTGCAGATGATATGATACTTTATGTGGAAAACCCCAAAGACTCCACCCCAAAACTGCTAGAACTCACACAGGAATTCAGTCAAGGAGCAGGCTATAAAATCAATGCACAGAAATCAGTGGCATTCCTCTACACCAACAACAAGACAGAAGAGAGACAAATCAAGGAGTCGATCCCATTCACAATTGCACCCAAAACCATAAGATACCTAGGAATAAATTGAACCAAAGAGGCAAAGGATCTGTACTCAGAAATCTACAGAATACTCAGGAATGAAATTGAAGAAGACACAAAGAAATGGAAAAACGTTCCATGCTCATGGATTGGGAGAACCAACATTGTGAAGAGGTCAATGCTCCCTAGAGCAATCTACACATTCAATGCAATCCCCATCAAAATACCATCCACTTTTTTCAAAGGAATGGAACAAATAATCCTAAATTTTGAATGGAACCAGAAGAGACCCCGAATAGCCAGAGGAGTATTGAAAAAGAAGAGCAAACCGGGCGGCATCACAATTCTGGACTTCGAGCGCTATGACAAAGCTGTCCTCGTCAAGACAGTATGGTACTGGCACAAAAACAGACACATAGATCCATGGAACAGAACCGAGAGCCCAGAAATGGACCCTCAACTCTATGGTCAACTTACCTTTGACAAAGCAGGAAAGAATATCCAATGGCAAAAAGACAGCCTCTTCAACAACGGGTGTTGGGAAAATTGGACAGCCACATGCAGAAGAATGACACTGGACCATTTCCATACACCACACACAAAAATAGAATCCAAATGCGTGAAAGACCTCACTGTGAGACAGGAGTCCATCAAAATCCTAAAGGAGAACACAGGTAGCAAGCTCTTCGACGTCAGCCGCAGCAACTTCTTCCTAGAAACATCACCAAAGGCACGGGAAGCCAGGGCCAAAATGAACTATTGGGATTTCAACAAGATAAAAAGCTTTGGCACAGCAAAAGAAACAGTCCACAAAACCAAAAGACACCCGACACAATGGGAGAAAATATTTGCAAATGACATATCAGATAAAGGGCTACTATCCAAAATCTATAAAGAACTTATCGAACTCAACAGCCAAGGAACAAATAACCCAATCAACAAATGGGCAGAAGCCATGAACAGACATTTTTCCAAAGAAGGCATCCAAAAGGCCAACAGGCACATGAAAAAGTGCTCAACACGGCTCGGCATCAGGGAATTCCAAATCAAATCCTCAATGAGATACCACCTCACACCCGTCAGAAGGGCTAAAATTAACAAGTCAGGGAACGACAGATGTTGGCGGGGATGTGGAGAAAGGGGAACCCTCCTACAGTGTTGGTGGGAATGCAAGCTGGCGCAACCCCTCTGGAAAACAGTATGGAGGTTCCTCAAACAGTTGAAATTAGAGCTACCATTCGATCCAGCAATGGCACTCCTGGGTATTTACCCGAAAGATACAAAGGTAGGGACCCGAAGCGGTACGTGCACCCCACTGTTTATAGCAGCAATGTCCACAATAGCCAAACTGTGGAAAGAGCCAAGATGTCCATCGACAGAGGAATGGATAAAGAAGAGGTGGTATACATATACACAATGGAATATTATGCAGCCATCCAAAGGAATGAGATCTTGCCATGTGCAACGACGTGGATGGAACAGGAGGGTCCGATGATTAGTGAAATACGTCAATCAGAGAAAGACATGTATCATATGACCTCACTGACATGAGGAATTCTTAATGTCAGGAACAAACTGAGGGTTGCTGGAGTGGTCGGGGGTGGGAGGGATGGGGTGGCTGGGTGATAGACATTGGGGAGGGTATGAGCTACGGTGAGCGCTGTGAATTGTGTAAGACTGTTGAATCACAGATCTGTACTTCTGAAACAAATAACGCAACATATTTTAAGAATAAAGAAAAAGGAGAAGATAGCAGGAGAGGAAGAATGAAGGGGAGTTAGTCAGAGGGGGAGACGAACCAGGAGAGATGATGGACTCTGAAAAACAAACTGAGGTTTCAAGACGGGAGGTGGGTAGGGGGATGGGTTAGCCTGGTGATGGGTATTAAAGAGGGCACATTCCGCATGGAGCACTGTGTGTTAGGAACAAACAATGAATCATGGAACACTACACCAAAACAAATGATGTAGTACATGGTGATTAACAAAGCAATAAAAATCAAAGACTGTAATAAGAGATGAAGAAGGACACTATGTCCTACTTAAAGGGTCTATCCAACAAGAAGATCTAACAATTGTAAATATCTATGCCCCGAACATGGGAGCATCCAATTATATAAGGCAATTAATAAGAAAAGCAAAGAAACACATTGACAACAATACAATAATAGTGGGGCACTTTAACACCCCCCTGACTGAAATGGCCAGATCATCTAAGCAAAAGATCAACAAGGAAATAAAGACTTGCAATGACACACTGGAGCAAATGGACTTCACAGACATATGCAGAACGTTCCATCCCAAAGCAACGGAATACACTTTCTTCTCTAGTGCCCATGGAACATTCTCCAGAATGGATCACATCCTAGGTCCCAAATCAGGTCTCAACCGGTACCAAAAGATTGGCATCATTCCCTGCACATTTTCAGACCACAATGGTTTGAAACTAGAACTCAATCACAAGAGGAAAGTCGGAAAGACCTCAAATACATGGAGGCTAAAGAGCCTCCTACTAAAGAATGAATGGGTCAACCAGGAAATTAAAGAAGATTTTAAAAAACTCATGGAAACCAATGAAAATGAAAACACAACTGCCCAAAATCGTTGGGATACACCCACGGCAGTCCTGCGAGGAAAGTACATATCAATACAAGCCTTTGTCAAGAAACAAGAAAGGTCTCAAATACACAACCTACCCTACACCTAAAGGAGCTGGAGAAAGAACGGTAAAGAAAGCCTAAACCCAGCAGGAGAAGAGAAATCATGAAGATCAGAGCAGAAATCAATGAACTAGAACCCAAAAGAACAGGAGAACAGATCAACGGAACTAGGAGCTGGTTCTTTGAAAGAATTCACAAGGTTGATAAACCCCTGGCCAGGCTGATCAAAAAGAAAAGAGAAATGACCCAAATCAACAAAATCAGGAATAAAAGAGGAGAGATCACAACCAACACCAAAGAAATACAAACAATGATAAGAACATAATATGAGCAACCCTATGGCAGCAAATTAGATAACCTGGAAGAAATGGGTGCCTTCCTAGAGATGTGTCAACTACCAAAACTGACCCAGGAAGAAATAGAAAACCTAAAGTGTCCTATAACCACGAAGGCAATTGAAGCAGTCATCAAAAATCTCCCAAGAAACCAAAGCCCAGGGTCAGGTGGCTTCCCAGGGGAATTCTATCAGACATTTAAAGAAGAAATAATACCTAGTCTCCTGAAACGGTTCCCAAAGGTAGAAAGGAAAGGAAAACTTCCAAACTCATTTTACGAGGCCACCGTTACCTTGATCCCCAAACCAGACAAAGATCCCATCAAAAAGGAGAATTACAGACCCATATCCTTGATGAACATCGATGCAAAAATCCTCACCAAAATACTAGCCAAGAGGATCCAACAGTACATTAAAAGGACTATTCACCACGACCAAGTGGGATTTATCCCTGGGCCGCAAGGCTGGTTCAACATCCGCAAATCAATCAACGTGATAAAATACATTCACAAAAGAAAGAACAAGAATCATAGGATCCTCTCAATAGATGCAGAAAAAGCATTTGACAAAGTACAGCACCCTTTCTTGATCAAAACTCTTCAGAGTATAGGGACAGAGGGTACATACCTCAATATCATAAAAGCCATCTACGAAAAACCTACAGCGAATATCATTCTCAATGGGGAAAAGCTGAGAGCTTTTCCCCTAAGGTCAGGAACGCGGCAGGGAGAGCCACTCTCACCACTGCTACTCAACATAGTATTCGAAGTCCTAGCCACAGCAATCAGACAACAAAAAGAAATCAAAGGCATCCCAATCGGCAGAGAGGAAGTCAAACTCTCACTCTTTGCAGATGATATGATACTTTATGTGGAAAACCCAAAAGACTCCACCCCAAAACTGCTAGAACTCACACAGGAATTCAGTCAAGGAGCAGGCTATAAAATCAATGCACAGAAATCAGTGGCATTCCTCTACACCAACAACAAGACAGAAGAGAGACAAACCAAGGAGTCGATCCCATTCACAATTGCACCCAAAACCAGAAGATACCTAGGAATAAATTGAACCAAAGAGGCAAAGGATCAGTACTCAGAAATCTACAGAATACTCAGGAATGAAATTGAAGAAGACACAAAGAAATGGAAAAACGTTCCATGCTCATGGATTGGGAGAACCAACATTGTGAAGAGGTCAATGCTCCCTAGAGCAATCTACACATTCAATGCAATCCCCATCAAAATACCATCCACTTTTTTCAAAGGAATGGAACAAATAATCCTAAATTTTGAATGGAACCAGAAGAGACCCCGAAGAGCCAGAGGAATAATGAAAAAGAAGAGCAAAGCGGGCGGCATCACAATTCTAGACTTCGAGCGCTATGACAAAGCTGTCCTCATCAAGACAGTATGGTACTGGCACAAAAACAGACACATAGATCCATGGAACAGAATCGAGAGCCCAGAAATGGACCCTCAACTCTATGGTCAACTTACCTTTGACAAAGCAGGAAAGAATGTCCAATGGCAAAAAGACAGCCTCTTCAACAACGGGTGTTGGGAAAATTGGACAGCCACATGCAGAAGAATGACACTGGACCATTTCCATACACCACACACAAAAATAGGCTCCAAATGCGTGAAAGACCTCACTGTGAGACAGGAGTCCATCAAAATCCTAAAGGAGAACACAGGTAGCAAGCTCTTCGACGTCAGCCGCAGCAACTTCTTCCTAGACACATCACCAAAGGCACGGGAAGCCAGGGCCAAAATGAACTATTGGGATTTCATCAAGATAAAAATCTTTGGCACAGCAAAAGGAACAGTCCACAAAACCAAAAGACACCAGACACAATGGGAGAAAATATTTGCAAATGACATATCAGATAAAGGGCTACTATCCAAAATCTATAAAGAACTTATCGAACTCAACAGCCAAAGAACAAATAACCCAATCAACAAATGGGCAGAAGCCATGAACAGACATTTTTCCAAAGAAGACATCCAAATGGCCAACAGGCACATGAAAAAGTGCTCAACACGGCTCGGCATCAGGGAATTCCAAATCAAATCCTCAATGAGATACCACCTCACACCCGTCAGAAGGGCTAAAATTAACAAGTCAGGGAACGACAGATGTTGGCGGGGATGTGGAGAAAGGGGAACCCTCCTACAGTTTTGGTGGGAATGCAAGCTGGCGCAACCCCTCTGGAAGAGCCCAGAAATGGACCCTCAACTCTATGGTCAACTTACCTTTGACAAAGCGGGAAAGAATGTCCAATGGCAAAAAGACAGCCTCTTCAACAACGGGTGTTGGGAAAATTGGACAGCCAAATGCAGAAGAATGACACTGGACCATTTCCATACACCACACACAAAAATAGACTCCAAATGCGTGAAAGACCTCACTGTGAGACAGGAGTCCATCAAAATCCTAAAGGAGAACACAGGTAGCAAGCTCTTCGACGTCAGCCGCAGCAACTTCTTCCATGAAACATCACCAAAGGCACGGGAAGCCAGGGCCAAAATGAACTATTGGGATTTCATCAAGATAAAAAGCTTTGGCACAGCAAAAGAAACAGTCCACAAAACCAAAAGACACCCGACACAATGGGAGAAAATATTTGCAAATGACATATCAGATAAAGGGCTACTATCCATAATCTATAAAGAACTAATCGAACTCAACAGCCAAAAAACAAATAATCCAATCAAGAAATGGGCAGAAGCCATGAACAGACATTTTTCCAAAGAAGACATCCAAATGGCCAACAGGCACATGAAAAAGTGCTCAGCACGGCTCGGCATCAGGGAAATCCAAATCAAAACCTCAATGAGACACCACCTCACACCCGTCAGAAGGGCTAAAATTAACAAGTCAGGCAACGACAGATGTTGGCGGGGATGTGGAGAAAGGGGAACCCTCCTACAGTGTTGGTGGGAATGCAAGCTGGCGCAACCCCTCTGGAAAACAGTATGGAGGTTCCTCAAGCAGTTGAAATTAGAGCTACCATTCGATCCAGCAATGGCACTCCTGGGTATTTACCCCAAAGATACAAAGGTAGGGACCCGAAGCGGTACGTGCACCCCATTGTTTATAGCAGCAATGTCCACAATAGCCAAACTGTGGAAAGAGCCAAGATGTCCATCGACAGAGGAATGGATAAAGAAGAGGTGGTATACATATACACAATGGAATATTATGCAGCCATCCAAAGGAATGAGATCTTGCCATGTGCAACGACGTGGATGGAACAGGAGGGTCCGATGATTAGTGAAATACGTCAATCAGAGAAAGACATGTATCATATGACCTCACTGATATGAGGAATTCTTCATGTCAGGAACAAACTGAGGGTTGCTGGAGTGGTCGGGGGTGGGAGGGATGGGGTGGCTGGGTGATAGACATTGGGGAGGGTATGAGCTACGGTGAGCGCTGTGAATTGTGTAAGACTGTTGAATCACAGATCTGTACTTCTGAAACAAATAACGCAACATATTTTAAGAATAAAGAAAAAGGAGAAGATAGCAGGAGAGGAAGAATGAAGGGGAGATAGTCAGACGGGGAGACGAACCAGGAGAGATGATGGACTCTGAAAAACAAACTGAGGTTTCAAGACGGGAGGTGGGTAGGGGGATGGGTTAGCCTGGTGATGGGTATTAAAGAGGGCACATTCCGCATGGAGCACCGTGTGATAGGAACAAACTATGAATCATGGAACACTACACCAAAACAAATGATGTAGTACATGGTGATTAACAAAGCAATAAAAAACAAAGACTGTAATAAGAGATGAAGAAGGACACTATGTCCTACTTAAAGGGTCTATCCAAAAAGAAGATCTAACAATTGTAAATATCTATGCCCCGAACATGGGAGCATCCAATTATATAAGGCAATTAATAAGAAAAGCAAAGAAACACATTGACAACAATACAATAATAGTGGGGCACTTTAACACCCCCCTGACTGAAATGGCCAGATCATCTAAGCAAAAGATCAACAAGGAAATAAAGACTTGCAATGACACACTGGAGCAAATGGACTTCACAGACATATGCAGAACGTTCCATCCCAAAGCAACGGAATACACTTTCTTCTCTAGTGCCCATGGAACATTCTCCAGAATGGATCACATCCTAGGTCCCAAATCAGGTCTCAACCGGTACCAAAAGATTGGGATCATTCCCTGCACATTTACAGACCACAATGCTTTGAAACTAGAACTCAATCACAAGAGGAAAGTCGGAAAGACCTCAAATACATGGAGGCTAAAGAGCCTCCTACTAAAGAATGAATGGGTCAACCAGGAAATTAAAGAAGATTTTAAAAAACTCATGGAAACCAATGAAAATGAAAACACAACTGCCCAAATTCGTTGGGATACACCCACGGCAGTCCTGCGAGGAAAGTAGATAGCAATACAAGCCTTTGTCAAGAAACAAGAAAGGTCTCAAATACACAACCTAACCCTACACCTAAAGGAGCTGGAGAAAGAACGGCAAAGAAAGCCTAAACCCAGCAGGAGAAGAGAAATCATGAAGATCAGAGCAGAAATCAATGAACTAGAACCCAAAAGAACAGGAGAACAGATCAACGGAACTAGGAGCTGGTTCTTTGAAAGAATTCACAAGGTTGATAAACCCCTGGCCAGGCTGATCAAAAAGAAAAGAGAAATGACCCAAATCAACAAAATCAGGAATAAAAGAGGAGAGATCACAACCAACACCAAAGAAATACAAACAATGATAAGAACATAATATGAGCAACCCTATGGCAGCAAATTAGATAACCTGGAAGAAATGGGTGCCTTCCTAGAGATGTGTCAACTACCAAAACTGACCCAGGAAGAAATAGAAAACCTAAAGTGTCCTATAACCACGAAGGCAATTGAAGCAGTCATCAAAAATCTCCCAAGAAACCAAAGCCCAGGGTCAGGTGGCTTCCCAGGGGAATTCTATCAGACATTTAAAGAAGAAATAATACCTATTCTCCTGAAACGGTTCCCAAAGGTAGAAAGGAAAGGAAAACTTCCAAACTCATTTTACGAGGCCACCGTTACCTTGATCCCCAAACCAGACAAAGATCCCATCAAAAAGGAGAATTACAGACCCATATCCTTGATGAACATCGATGCAAAAATCCTCACCAAAATACTAGCCAAGAGGATCCAACAGTACATTAAAAGGACTATTCACCACGACCAAGTGGGATTTATCCCTGGGCCGCAAGGCTGGTTCAACATCCGCAAATCAATCAACGTGATAAAATACATTCACAAAAGAAAGAACAAGAATCATAGGATCCTCTCAATAGATGCAGAAAAAGCATTTGACAAAGTACAGCACCCTTTCTTGATCAAAACTCTTCAGAGTATAGGGACAGAGGGTACATACCTCAATATCATAAAAGCCATCTACGAAAAACCTACAGCGAATATCATTCTCAATGGGGAAAAGCTGAGAGCTTTTCCCCTAAGGTCAGGAACGCGGCAGGGAGAGCCACTCTCACCACTGCTACTCAACATAGTATTCGAAGTCCTAGCCACAGCAATCAGACAACAAAAAGAAATCAAAGGCATCCCAATCGGCAGAGAGGAAGTCAAACTCTCACTCTTTGCAGATGATATGATACTTTATGTGGAAAACCCAAAAGACTCCACCCCAAAACTGCTAGAACTCACACAGGAATTCAGTCAAGGAGCAGGCTATAAAATCAATGCACAGAAATCAGTGGCATTCCTCTACACCAACAACAAGGCAGAAGAGAGACAAACCAAGGAGTCGATCCCATTCACAATTGCACCCAAAACCAGAAGATACCTAGGAATAAATTGAACCAAAGAGGCAAAGGATCAGTACTCAGAAATCTACAGAATACTCAGGAATGAAATTGAAGAAGACACAAAGAAATGGAAAAACGTTCCATGCTCATGGATTGGGAGAACCAACATTGTGAAGAGGTCAATGCTCCCTAGAGCAATCTACACATTCAATGCAATCCCCATCAAAATACCATCCACTTTTTTCAAAGGAATGGAACAAATAATCCTAAATTTTGAATGGAACCAGAAGAGACCCCGAAGAGCCAGAGGAATATTGAAAAAGAAGAGCAAAGCGGGCGGCATCACAATTCTGGACTTCGAGCGCTATGACAAAGCTGTCCTCATCAAGACAGTATGGTACTGGCACAAAAACAGACACATAGATCCATGGAACAGAATCGAGAGCCCAGAAATGGACCCTCAACTCTATGGTCAACTTACCTTTGACAAAGCAGGAAAGAATGTCCAATGGCAAAAAGACAGCCTCTTCAACAACGGGTGTTGGGAAAATTGGACAGCCACATGCAGAAGAATGACACTGGACCATTTCCATACACCACACACAAAAATAGGCTCCAAATGCGTGAAAGACCTCACTGTGAGACAGGAGTCCATCAAAATCCTAAAGGAGAACACAGGTAGCAAGCTCTTCGACGTCAGCCGCAGCAACTTCTTCCTAGACACATCACCAAAGGCACGGGAAGCCAGGGCCAAAATGAACTATTGGGATTTCATCAAGATAAAAAGCTTTGGCACAGCAAAAGGAACAGTCCACAAAACCAAAAGACACCAGACACAATGGGAGAAAATATTTGCAAATGACATATCAGATAAAGGGCTACTATCCAAAATCTATAAAGAACTTATCGAACTCAACAGCCAAAGAACAAATAACCCAATCAACAAATGGGCAGAAGCCATGAACAGACATTTTTCCAAAGAAGACATCCAAATGGCCAACAGGCACATGAAAAAGTGCTCAACACGGCTCGGCATCAGGGAATTCCAAATCAAATCCTCAATGAGATACCACCTCACACCCGTCAGAAGGGCTAAAATTAACAAGTCAGGGAACGACAGATGTTGGCGGGGATGTGGAGAAAGGGGAACCCTCCTACAGTTTTGGTGGGAATGCAAGCTGGCGCAACCCCTCTGGAAGAGCCCAGAAATGGACCCTCAACTCTATGGTCAACTTACATTTGACAAAGCGGGAAAGAATGTCCAATGGCAAAAAGACAGCCTCTTCAACAACGGGTGTTGGGAAAATTGGACAGCCACATGCAGAAGAATGACACTGGACCATTTCCATACACCACACACAAAAATAGACTCCAAATGCGTGAAAGACCTCACTGTGAGACAGGAGTCCATCAAAATCCTAAAGGAGAACACAGGTAGCAAGCTCTTCGACGTCAGCCGCAGCAACTTCTTCCTAGAAACATCACCAAAGGCACGGGAAGCCAGGGCCAAAATGAACTATTGGGATTTCATCAAGATAAAAAGCTTTGGCACAGCAAAAGAAACAGTCCACAAAACCAAAAGACACCCGACACAATGGGAGAAAATATTTGCAAATGACATATCAGATAAAGGGCTACTATCCAAAATCTATAAAGAACTAATCGAACTCAACAGCCAAACAACAAATAATCCAATCAAGAAATGGGCAGAAGCCACGAACAGACATTTTTCCAAAGAAGACATCCAAATGGCCAACAGGCACATGAAAAAGTGCTCAGCACGGCTCGGCATCAGGGAAATCCAAATCAAAACCTCAATGAGACACCACCTCACACCCGTCAGAAGGGCTAAAATTAACAAGTCAGGCAACGACAGATGTTGGCGGGGATGTGGAGAAAGGGGAACCCTCCTACAGTGTTGGTGGGAATGCAAGCTGGCGCAACCCCTCTGGAAAACAGTATGGAGGTTCCTCAAGCAGTTGAAATTAGAGCTACCATTCGATCCAGCAATGGCACTCCTGGGTATTTACCCGAAAGATACAAAGGTAGGGACCCGAAGCGGTACGTGCACCCCATTGTTTATAGCAGCAATGTCCACAATAGCCAAACTGTGGAAAGAGCCAAGATGTCCATCGACAGAGGAATGGATAAAGAAGAGGTGGTATACATATACACAATGGAATATTATGCAGCCATCCAAAGGAATGAGATCTTGCCATGTGCAACGACGTGGATGGAACAGGAGGGTCCGATGATTAGTGAAATACGTCAATCAGAGAAAGACATGTATCATATGACCTCACTGATATGAGGAATTCTTCATGTCAGGAACAAACTGAGGGTTGCTGGAGTGGTCGGGGGTGGGAGGGATGGGGTGGCTGGGTGATAGACATTGGGGAGGGTATGAGCTACGGTGAGCGCTGTGAATTGTGTAAGACTGTTGAATCACAGATCTGTACTTCTGAAACAAATAACGCAACATATTTTAAGAATAAAGAAAAAGGAGAAGATAGCAGGAGAGGAAGAATGAAGGGGAGATAGTCAGACGGGGAGACGAACCAGGACAGATGATGGACTCTGAAAAACAAACTGAGGTTTCAAGACGGGAGGTGGGTAGGGGGATGGGTTAGCCTGGTGATGGGTATTAAAGAGGGCACATTCCGCATGGAGCACCGTGTGATAGGAACAAACTATGAATCATGGAACACTACACCAAAACAAATGATGTAGTACATGGTGATTAACAAAGCAATAAAAAACAAAGACTGTAATAAGAGATGAAGAAGGACACTATGTCCTACTTAAAGGGTCTATCCAACAAGAAGATCTAACAATTGTAAATATCTATGCCCCGAACATGGGAGCATCCAATTATATAAGGCAATTAATAAGAAAAGCAAAGAAACACATTGACAACAATACAATAATAGTGGGGCACTTTAACACCCCCCTGACTGAAATGGCCAGATCATCTAAGCAAAAGATCAACAAGGAAATAAAGACTTGCAATGACACACTGGAGCAAATGGACTTCACAGACATATGCAGAACGTTCCATCCCAAAGCAACGGAATACACTTTCTTCTCTAGTGCCCATGGAACATTCTCCAGAATGGATCACATCCTAGGTCCCAAATCAGGTCTCAACCGGTACCAAAAGATTGGGATCATTCCCTGCACATTTACAGACCACAATGCTTTGAAACTAGAACTCAATCACAAGAGGAAAGTCGGAAAGACCTCAAATACATGGAGGCTAAAGAGCGTCCTACTAAAGAATGAATGGGTCAACCAGGAAATTAAAGAAGATTTTAAAAACCTCATGGAAACCAATGAAAATGAAAACACAACTGCCCAAATTCGTTGGGATACACCCACGGCAGTCCTGCGAGGAAAGTAGATAGCAATACAAGCCTTTGTCAAGAAACAAGAAAGGTCTCAAATACACAACCTAACCCTACACCTAAAGGAGCTGGAGAAAGAACGGCAAAGAAAGCCTAAACCCAGCAGGAGAAGAGAAATCATGAAGATCAGAGCAGAAATCAATGAACTAGAACCCAAAAGAACAGGAGAACAGATCAACGGAACTAGGAGCTGGTTCTTTGAAAGAATTCACAAGGTTGATAAACCCCTGGCCAGGCTGATCAAAAAGAAAAGAGAAATGACCCAAATCAACAAAATCAGGAATGAAAGAGGAGAGATCACAACCAACACCAAAGAAATACAAACAATGATAAGAACATAATATGAGCAACCCTATGGCAGCAAATTAGATAACCTGGAAGAAATGGGTGCCTTCCTAGAGATGTGTCAACTACCAAAACTGACCCAGGAAGAAATAGAAAACCTAAAGTGTCCTATAACCACGAAGGCAATTGAAGCAGTCATCAAAAATCTCCCAAGAAACCAAAGCCCAGGGCCAGGTGGCTTCCCAGGGGAATTCTATCAGACATTTAAAGAAGAAATAATACCTAGTCTCCTGAAACGGTTCCCAAAGGTAGAAAGGCAAGGAAAACTTCCAAACTCATTTTAGGAGGCCACCGTTACCTTGATCCCCAAACCAGACAAAGATCCCATCAAAAAGGAGAATTACAGACCCATATCCTTGATGAACATCGATGCAAAAATCCTCACCAAAATACTAGCCAAGAGGATCCAACAGTACATTAAAAGGACTATTCACCACGACCAAGTGGGATTTATCCCTGGGCCGCAAGGCTGGTTCAACATCCGCAAATCAATCAACGTGATAAAATACATTCACAAAAGAAAGAACAAGAATCATAGGATCCTCTCAATAGATGCAGAAAAAGCATTTGACAAAGTACAGCACCCTTTCTTGATCAAAACTCTTCAGAGTATAGGGACAGAGGGTACATACCTCAATATCATAAAAGCCATCTACGAAAAACCTACAGCGAATATCATTCTCAATGGGGAAAAGCTGAGAGCTTTTCCCCTAAGGTCAGGAACGCGGCAGGGAGAGCCACTCTCACCACTGCTACTCAACATAGTATTCGAAGTCCTAGCCACAGCAATCAGACAACAAAAAGAAATCAAAGGCATCCCAATCGGCAGAGAGGAAGTCAAACTCTCACTCTTTGCAGATGATATGATACTTTATGTGGAAAACCCAAAAGACTCCACCCCGAAACTGCTAGAACTCACACAGGAATTCAGTCAAGGAGCAGGCTATAAAATCAATGCACAGAAATCAGTGGCATTCCTCTACACCAACAACAAGACAGAAGAGAGACAAATCAAGGAGTCGATCCCATTCACAATTGCACCCAAAACCAGAAGATACCTAGGAATAAATTGAACCAAAGAGGCAAAGGATCTGTACTCAGAAATCTACAGAATACTCAGGAATGAAATTGAAGAAGACACAAAGAAATGGAAAAACGTTCCATGCTCATGGATTGGGAGAACCAACATTGTGAAGAGGTCAATGCTCCCTAGAGCAATCTACACATTCAATGCAATCCCCATCAAAATACCATCCACTTTTTTCAAAGGAATGGAACAAATAATCCTAAATTTTGAATGGAACCAGAAGAGACCCCGAATAGCCAGAGGAGTATTGAAAAAGAAGAGCAAAGCGGGCGGCATCACAATTCTGGACTTCGAGCGCTATGACAAAGCTGTCCTCGTCAAGACAGTATGGTACTGGCACAAAAACAGACACATAGATCCATGGAACAGAACCGAGAGCCCAGAAATGGACCCTCAACTCTATGGTCAACTTACCTTTGACAAAGCAGGAAAGAATGTCCAATGGCAAAAAGACAGCCTCTTCAACAACGGGTGTTGGGAAAATTGGACAGCCACATGCAGAAGAATGACACTGGACCATTTCCATACACCACACACAAAAATAGACTCCAAATGCGTGAAAGACCTCACTGTGAGACAGGAGTCCATCAAAATCCTAAAGGAGAACACAGGTAGCAAGCTCTTCGACGTCAGCCGCAGCAACTTCTTCCTAGAAACATCACCAAAGGCACGGGTAGCCAGGGCCAAAATGAACAATTGGGATTTCATCAAGATAAAAAGCTTTGGCACAGCAAAAGAAACAGTCCACAAAACCAAAAGACACCCGACACAATGGGAGAAAATATTTGCAAATGACATATCAGATAAAGGGCTACTATCCAAAATCTATAAAGAACTTATCGAACTCAACAGCCAAATAACAAATAACCCAATCAACAAATGGGCAGAATCCATGAACAGACATTTTTCCAAAGAAGACATCCAAATGGCCAACAGGCACATGAAAAAGTGCTCAACACGGCTCGGCATCAGGGAATTCCAAATCAAATCCTCAATGAGATACCACCTCACACCCGTCAGAAGGGCTAAAATTAACAAGTCAGGGAACGACAGATGTTGGCGGGGATGTGGAGAAAGGGGAACCCTCCTACAGTGTTGGTGGGAATGCAAGCTGGCGCAACCCCTCTGGAAAACAGTATGGAGGTTCCTCAAACAGTTGAAATTAGAGCTACCATTCGATCCAGCAATGGCACTCCTGGGTATTTACCCCAAAGATACAAAGGTAGGGACCCGAACCGGTACGTGCACCCCATTGTTTATAGCAGCAATGTCCACAGTAGCCAAACTGTGGAAAGAGCCAAGATGTCCATCGACAGAGGAATGGATAAAGAAGAGGTGGTATACATATACACAATGGAATATTATGCAGCCATCCAAAGGAATGAGATCTTGCCATGTGCAACGACGTGGATGGAACAGGAGGGTCCGATGATTAGTGAAATACGTCAATCAGAGAAAGACATGTATCATATGACCTCACTGACATGAGGAATTCTTCATGTCAGGAACAAACTGAGGGTTGCTGGAGTGGTCGGGGGTGGGAGGGATGGGGTGGCTGGGTGATAGACATTGGGGAGGGTATGAGCTACGGTGAGCGCTGTGAATTGTGTAAGACTGTTGAATCACAGATCTGTACTTCTGAAACAAATAACGCAACATATTTTAAGAATAAAGAAAAAGGAGAAGATAGCAGGAGAGGAAGAATGAAGGGGAGTTAGTCAGAGGGGGAGACGAACCAGGAGAGATGATGGACTCTGAAAAACAAACTGAGGTTTCAAGAAGGGAGGTGGGTAGGGGGATGGGTTAGCCTGGTGATGGGTATTAAAGAGGGCACATTCCGCATGGAGCACCGTGTGTTAGGAACAAACAATGAATCATGGAACACTACACCAAAACAAATGATGTAGTACATGGTGATTAACAAAGCAATAAAAATCAAAGTCTGTAATAAGAGATGAAGAAGGACACTATGTCCTACTTAAAGGGTCTATCCAACAAGAAGATCTAACATTTGTAAATATCTATGCCCCGAACATGGGAGCATCCAATTATATAAAGCAATTAATAAGAAAAGCAAAGAAACACATTGACAACAATACAATAATAGTGGGGCACTTTAACACCCCCCTGACTGAAATGGCCAGATCATCTAAGCAAAAGATCAACAAGGAAATAAAGACTTGCAATGACACACTGGAGCAAATGGACCTCACAGACATATGCAGAACGTTCCATCCCAAAGCAACGGAATACACTTTCTTCTCTAGTGCCCATGGAACATTCTCCAGAATGGATCACATCCTAGGTCCCAAATCAGGTCTCAACCGGTAACAAAAGATTGGGATCATTCCCTGCACATTTTCAGACCACAATGCTTTGAAACTAGAACTCAATCACAAGAGGAAAGTCGGAAAGACCTCAAATACATGGAGGCTAAAGAGCCTCCTACTAAAGAATGAATGGGTCAACCAGGAAATTAAAGAAGATTTTAAAAAACTCATGGAAACCAATGAAAATGAAAACACAACTGCCCAAAATCGTTGGGATACACCCACGGCAGTCCTGCGAGGAAAGTACATATCAATACAAGGCTTTGTCAAGAAACAAGAAAGGTCTCAAATACACAACCTAACCCTACACCTAAAGGAGCTGGAGAAAGAACGGCAAAGAAAGCCTAAACCCAGCAGGAGAAGAGAAATCATGAAGATCAGAGCAGAAATCAATGAAATAGAACCCAAAAGAACAGGAGAAGAGATCAACGGAACTAGGAGCTGGTTCTTTGAAAGAATTCACAAGGTTGATAAACCCCTGGCCAGGCTGATCAAAAAGAAAAGAGAAATGACCCAAATCAACAAAATCAGGAATGAAAGAGGAGAGATCACAACCAACACCAAAGAAATACAAACAATGATAAGAACATAATATGAGCAACCCTATGGCAGCAAATTAGATTACCTGGAAGAAATGGGTGCCTTCCTAGAGATGTGTCAACTACCAAAACTGACCCAGGAAGAAATAGAAAACCTAAAGTGTCCTATAACCACGAAGGCAATTGAAGCAGTCATCAAAAATCTCCCAAGAAACCAAAGCCCAGGGCCAGGTGGCTTCCCAGGTGAATTCTATCAGACATTTAAAGAAGAAATAATACCTAGTCTCCTGAAACGGTTCCCAAAGGTAGAAAGGCAAGGAAAACTTCCAAACTCATTTTACGAGGCCACCGTTACCTTGATCCCCAAACCAGACAAAGATCCCATCAAAAAGGAGAATTACAGACCCATATCCTTGATGAACATCGATGCAAAAATCCTCACCAAAATACTAGCCAAGAGGATCCAACAGTACATTAAAAGGACTATTCACCACGACCAAGTGGGATTTATCCCTGGGCCGCAAGGCTGGTTCAACATCCGCAAATCAATCAACGTGATAAAATACATTCACAAAAGAAAGAACAAGAATCATAGGATCCTCTCAATAGATGCAGAAAAAGCATTTGACAAAGTACAGCACCCTTTCTTGATCAAAACTCTTCAGAGTATAGGGACAGAGGGTACATACCTCAATATCATAAAAGCCATCTACGAAAAACCTACAGCGAATATCATTCTCAATGGGGAAAAGCTGAGAGCTTTTCCCCTAAGGTCAGGAACGCGGCAGGGAGAGCCACTCTCACCACTGCTACTCAACATAGTATTCGAAGCCCTAGCCACAGCAATCAGACAACAAAAAGAAATCAAAGGCATCCCAATCGGCAGAGAGGAAGTCAAACTCTCACTCTTTGCAGATGATATGATACTTTATGTGGAAAACCCCAAAGACTCCACCCCAAAACTGCTAGAACTCACACAGGAATTCAGTCAAGGAGCAGGCTATAAAATCAATGCACAGAAATCAGTGGCATTCCTCTACACCAACAACAAGACAGAAGAGAGACAAATCAAGGAGTCGATCCCATTCACAATTGCACCCAAAACCATAAGATACCTAGGAATAAATTGAACCAAAGAGGGAAAGGATCTGTACTCAGAAATCTACAGAATACTCAGGAATGAAATTGAAGAAGACACAAAGAAATGGAAAAACGTTCCATGCTCATGGATTGGGAGAACCAACATTGTGAAGAGGTCAATGCTCCCTAGAGCAATCTACACATTCAATGCAATCCCCATCAAAATACCATCCACTTTTTTCAAAGGAATGGAACAAATAATCCTAAATTTTGAATGGAACCAGAAGAGACCCCGAATAGCCAGAGGAGTATTGAAAAAGAAGAGCAAACCGGGCGGCATCACAATTCTGGACTTCGAGCGCTATGACAAAGCTGTCCTCGTCAAGACAGTATGGTACTGGCACAAAAACAGACACATAGATCCATGGAACAGAATCGAGAGCCCAGAAATGGACCCTCAACTCTATGGTCAACTTACCTTTGACAAAGCGGGAAAGAATGTCCAATGGCAAAAAGACAGCCTCTTCAACAACGGGTGTTGGGAAAATTGGACAGCCACATGCAGAAGAATGACACTGGACCATTTCCATACACCACACACAAAAATAGGCTCCAAATGCGTGAAAGACCTCACTGTGAGACAGGAGTCCATGAAAATCCTAAAGGAGAACACAGGTAGCAAGCTCTTCGACGTCAGCCACAGCAACTTCTTCCTAGACACATCACCAAAGGCACGGGAAGCCAGGGCCAAAATGAACTATTGGGATTTCATCAAGATAAAAAGCTTTGGCACAGCAAAAGGAACAGTCCACAAAACCAAAAGACACCAGACACAATGGGAGAAAATATTTGCAAATGACATATCAGATAAAGGGCTACTATCCAAAATCTATAAAGAACTTATCGAACTCAACAGCCAAAGAACAAATAACCCAATCAACAAATGCCAGAAGCCATGAACAGACATTTTTCCAAAGAAGACATCCAAATGGCCAACAGGCACATGAAAAAGTGCTCAACACGGCTCGGCATCAGGGAAATCCAAATCAAATCCTCAATGAGACACCACCTCACACCCGTCAGAAGGGCTAAAATTAACATGTCAGGGAACGACAGATGTTGGCGGGGATGTGGAGAAAGGGGAACCCTCCTACAGTGTTCGTGGGAATGCAAGCTGGCGCAACCCCTCTGGAAAACAGTATGGAAGTTCCTCAAAGAGTTGAAATTAGAGCTACCATTCGATCCAGCAATGGCACTCCTGGGTATTTACCCCAAAGATACAAAGGTAGGGACCCGAAGCGGTACGTGCACCCCATTGTTTATAGCAGCAATGTCCACAATAGCCAAACTGTGGAAAGAGCCAAGATGTCCATCGACAGAGGAATGGATAAAGAAGAGGTGGTATACATATACACAATGGAATATTATGCAGCCATCCAAAGGAATGAGATCTTGCCATGTGCAACGACGTGGATGGAACAGGAGGGTCCGATGATTAGTGAAATACGTCAATCAGAGAAAGACATGTATCATATGACCTCACTGACATGAGGAATTCTTCATGTCAGGAACAAACTGAGGGTTGCTGGAGTGGTCGGGGGTGGGAGGGATGGGGTGGCTGGGTGATAGACATTGGGGAGGGTATGAGCTACGGTGAGCGCTGTGAATTGTGTAAGACTGTTGAATCACAGATCTGTACTTCTGAAACAAATAACGCAACATATTTTAAGAATAAAGAAAAAGGAGAAGATAGCAGGAGAGGAAGAATGAAGGGGAGTTAGTCAGAGGGGGAGACGAACCAGGAGAGATGATGGACTCTGAAAAACAAACTGAGGTTTCAAGACGGGAGGTGGGTAGGGGGATGGGTTAGCCTGGTGATGGGTATTAAAGAGGGCACATTCCGCATGGAGCACTGTGTGTTAGGAACAAACAATGAATCATGGAACACTACACCAAAACAAATGATGTAGTACATGGTGAGTAACAAAGCAATAAAAATCAAAGACTGTAATAAGAGATGAAGAAGGACACTATGTCCTACTTAAAGGGTCTATCCAACAAGAAGATCTAACAATTGTAAATATCTATGCCCCGAACATGGGAGCATCCAATTATATAAGGCAATTAATAAGAAAAGCAAAGAAACACATTGACAACAATACAATAATAGTGGGGCACTTTAACACCCCCCTGACTGAAATGGCCAGATCATCTAAGCAAAAGATCAACAAGGAAATAAAGACTTGCAATGACACACTGGAGCAAATGGACTTCACAGACATATGCAGAACGTTCCATCCCAAAGCAACGGAATACACTTTCTTCTCTAGTGCCCATGGAACATTCTCCAGAATGGATCACATCCTAGGTCCCAAATCAGGTCTCAACCGGTACCAAAAGATTGGCATCATTCCCTGCACATTTTCAGACCACAATGGTTTGAAACTAGAACTCAATCACAAGAGGAAAGTCGGAAAGACCTCAAATACATGGAGGCTAAAGAGCCTCCTACTAAAGAATGAATGGGTCAACCAGGAAATTAAAGAAGATTTTAAAAAACTCATGGAAACCAATGAAAATGAAAACACAACTGCCCAAAATCGTTGGGATACACCCACGGCAGTCCTGCGAGGAAAGTACATATCAATACAAGCCTTTGTCAAGAAACAAGAAAGGTCTCAAATACACAACCTACCCTACACCTAAAGGAGCTGGAGAAAGAACGGTAAAGAAAGCCTAAACCCAGCAGGAGAAGAGAAATCATGAAGATCAGAGCAGAAATCAATGAACTAGAACCCAAAAGAACAGGAGAACAGATCAACGGAACTAGGAGCTGGTTCTTTGAAAGAATTCACAAGGTTGATAAACCCCTGGCCAGGCTGATCAAAAAGAAAAGAGAAATGACCCAAATCAACAAAATCAGGAATAAAAGAGGAGAGATCACAACCAACACCAAAGAAATACAAACAATGATAAGAACATAATATGAGCAACCCTATGGCAGCAAATTAGATAACCTGGAAGAAATGGGTGCCTTCCTAGAGATGTGTCAACTACCAAAACTGACCCAGGAAGAAATAGAAAACCTAAAGTGTCCTATAACCACGAAGGCAATTGAAGCAGTCATCAAAAATCTCCCAAGAAACCAAAGCCCAGGGTCAGGTGGCTTCCCAGGGGAATTCTATCAGACATTTAAAGAAGAAATAATACCTAGTCTCCTGAAACGGTTCCCAAAGGTAGAAAGGAAAGGAAAACTTCCAAACTCATTTTACGAGGCCACCGTTACCTTGATCCCCAAACCAGACAAAGATCCCATCAAAAAGGAGAATTACAGACCCATATCCTTGATGAACATCGATGCAAAAATCCTCACCAAAATACTAGCCAAGAGGATCCAACAGTACATTAAAAGGACTATTCACCACGACCAAGTGGGATTTATCCCTGGGCCGCAAGGCTGGTTCAACATCCGCAAATCAATCAACGTGATAAAATACATTCACAAAAGAAAGAACAAGAATCATAGGATCCTCTCAATAGATGCAGAAAAAGCATTTGACAAAGTACAGCACCCTTTCTTGATCAAAACTCTTCAGAGTATAGGGACAGAGGGTACATACCTCAATATCATAAAAGCCATCTACGAAAAACCTACAGCGAATATCATTCTCAATGGGGAAAAGCTGAGAGCTTTTCCCCTAAGGTCAGGAACGCGGCAGGGAGAGCCACTCTCACCACTGCTACTCAACATAGTATTCGAAGTCCTAGCCACAGCAATCAGACAACAAAAAGAAATCAAAGGCATCCCAATCGGCAGAGAGGAAGTCAAACTCTCACTCTTTGCAGATGATATGATACTTTATGTGGAAAACCCAAAAGACTCCACCCCAAAACTGCTAGAACTCACACAGGAATTCAGTCAAGGAGCAGGCTATAAAATCAATGCACAGAAATCAGTGGCATTCCTCTACACCAACAACAAGACAGAAGAGAGACAAACCAAGGAGTCGATCCCATTCACAATTGCACCCAAAACCAGAAGATACCTAGGAATAAATTGAACCAAAGAGGCAAAGGATCAGTACTCAGAAATCTACAGAATACTCAGGAATGAAATTGAAGAAGACACAAAGAAATGGAAAAACGTTCCATGCTCATGGATTGGGAGAACCAACATTGTGAAGAGGTCAATGCTCCCTAGAGCAATCTACACATTCAATGCAATCCCCATCAAAATACCATCCACTTTTTTCAAAGGAATGGAACAAATAATCCTAAATTTTGAATGGAACCAGAAGAGACCCCGAAGAGCCAGAGGAATAATGAAAAAGAAGAGCAAAGCGGGCGGCATCACAATTCTAGACTTCGAGCGCTATGACAAAGCTGTCCTCATCAAGACAGTATGGTACTGGCACAAAAACAGACACATAGATCCATGGAACAGAATCGAGAGCCCAGAAATGGACCCTCAACTCTATGGTCAACTTACCTTTGACAAAGCAGGAAAGAATGTCCAATGGCAAAAAGACAGCCTCTTCAACAACGGGTGTTGGGAAAATTGGACAGCCACATGCAGAAGAATGACACTGGACCATTTCCATACACCACACACAAAAATAGGCTCCAAATGCGTGAAAGACCTCACTGTGAGACAGGAGTCCATCAAAATCCTAAAGGAGAACACAGGTAGCAAGCTCTTCGACGTCAGCCGCAGCAACTTCTTCCTAGACACATCACCAAAGGCACGGGAAGCCAGGGCCAAAATGAACTATTGGGATTTCATCAAGATAAAAATCTTTGGCACAGCAAAAGGAACAGTCCACAAAACCAAAAGACACCAGACACAATGGGAGAAAATATTTGCAAATGACATATCAGATAAAGGGCTACTATCCAAAATCTATAAAGAACTTATCGAACTCAACAGCCAAAGAACAAATAACCCAATCAACAAATGGGCAGAAGCCATGAACAGACATTTTTCCAAAGAAGACATCCAAATGGCCAACAGGCACATGAAAAAGTGCTCAACACGGCTCGGCATCAGGGAATTCCAAATCAAATCCTCAATGAGATACCACCTCACACCCGTCAGAAGGGCTAAAATTAACAAGTCAGGGAACGACAGATGTTGGCGGGGATGTGGAGAAAGGGGAACCCTCCTACAGTTTTGGTGGGAATGCAAGCTGGCGCAACCCCTCTGGAAGAGCCCAGAAATGGACCCTCAACTCTATGGTCAACTTACCTTTGACAAAGCGGGAAAGAATGTCCAATGGCAAAAAGACAGCCTCTTCAACAACGGGTGTTGGGAAAATTGGACAGCCAAATGCAGAAGAATGACACTGGACCATTTCCATACACCACACACAAAAATAGACTCCAAATGCGTGAAAGACCTCACTGTGAGACAGGAGTCCATCAAAATCCTAAAGGAGAACACAGGTAGCAAGCTCTTCGACGTCAGCCGCAGCAACTTCTTCCATGAAACATCACCAAAGGCACGGGAAGCCAGGGCCAAAATGAACTATTGGGATTTCATCAAGATAAAAAGCTTTGGCACAGCAAAAGAAACAGTCCACAAAACCAAAAGACACCCGACACAATGGGAGAAAATATTTGCAAATGACATATCAGATAAAGGGCTACTATCCATAATCTATAAAGAACTAATCGAACTCAACAGCCAAACAACAAATAATCCAATCAAGAAATGGGCAGAAGCCATGAACAGACATTTTTCCAAAGAAGACATCCAAATGGCCAACAGGCACATGAAAAAGTGCTCAGCACGGCTCGGCATCAGGGAAATCCAAATCAAAACCTCAATGAGACACCACCTCACACCCGTCAGAAGGGCTAAAATTAACAAGTCAGGCAACGACAGATGTTGGCGGGGATGTGGAGAAAGGGGAACCCTCCTACAGTGTTGGTGGGAATGCAAGCTGGCGCAACCCCTCTGGAAAACAGTATGGAGGTTCCTCAAGCAGTTGAAATTAGAGCTACCATTCGATCCAGCAATGGCACTCCTGGGTATTTACCCCAAAGATACAAAGGTAGGGACCCGAAGCGGTACGTGCACCCCATTGTTTATAGCAGCAATGTCCACAATAGCCAAACTGTGGAAAGAGCCAAGATGTCCATCGACAGAGGAATGGATAAAGAAGAGGTGGTATACATATACACAATGGAATATTATGCAGCCATCCAAAGGAATGAGATCTTGCCATGTGCAACGACGTGGATGGAACAGGAGGGTCCGATGATTAGTGAAATACGTCAATCAGAGAAAGACATGTATCATATGACCTCACTGATATGAGGAATTCTTCATGTCAGGAACAAACTGAGGGTTGCTGGAATGGTCGGGGGTGGGAGGGATGGGGTGGCTGGGTGATAGACATTGGGGAGGGTATGAGCTACGGTGAGCGCTGTGAATTGTGTAAGACTGTTGAATCACAGATCTGTACTTCTGAAACAAATAACGCAACATATTTTAAGAATAAAGAAAAAGGAGAAGATAGCAGGAGAGGAAGAATGAAGGGGAGATAGTCAGACGGGGAGACGAACCAGGAGAGATGATGGACTCTGAAAAACAAACTGAGGTTTCAAGACGGGAGGTGGGTAGGGGGATGGGTTAGCCTGGTGATGGGTATTAAAGAGGGCACATTCCGCATGGAGCACCGTGTGATAGGAACAAACTATGAATCATGGAACACTACACCAAAACAAATGATGTAGTACATGGTGATTAACAAAGCAATAAAAAACAAAGACTGTAATAAGAGATGAAGAAGGACACTATGTCCTACTTAAAGGGTCTATCCAAAAAGAAGATCTAACAATTGTAAATATCTATGCCCCGAACATGGGAGCATCCAATTATATAAGGCAATTAATAAGAAAAGCAAAGAAACACATTGACAACAATACAATAATAGTGGGGCACTTTAACACCCCCCTGACTGAAATGGCCAGATCATCTAAGCAAAAGATCAACAAGGAAATAAAGACTTGCAATGACACACTGGAGCAAATGGACTTCACAGACATATGCAGAACGTTCCATCCCAAAGCAACGGAATACACTTTCTTCTCTAGTGCCCATGGAACATTCTCCAGAATGGATCACATCCTAGGTCCCAAATCAGGTCTCAACCGGTACCAAAAGATTGGGATCATTCCCTGCACATTTACAGACCACAATGCTTTGAAACTAGAACTCAATCACAAGAGGAAAGTCGGAAAGACCTCAAATACATGGAGGCTAAAGAGCCTCCTACTAAAGAATGAATGGGTCAACCAGGAAATTAAAGAAGATTTTAAAAAACTCATGGAAACCAATGAAAATGAAAACACAACTGCCCAAATTCGTTGGGATACACCCACGGCAGTCCTGCGAGGAAAGTAGATAGCAATACAAGCCTTTGTCAAGAAACAAGAAAGGTCTCAAATACACAACCTAACCCTACACCTAAAGGAGCTGGAGAAAGAACGGCAAAGAAAGCCTAAACCCAGCAGGAGAAGAGAAATCATGAAGATCAGAGCAGAAATCAATGAACTAGAACCCAAAAGAACAGGAGAACAGATCAACGGAACTAGGAGCTGGTTCTTTGAAAGAATTCACAAGGTTGATAAACCCCTGGCCAGGCTGATCAAAAAGAAAAGAGAAATGACCCAAATCAACAAAATCAGGAATAAAAGAGGAGAGATCACAACCAACACCAAAGAAATACAAACAATGATAAGAACATAATATGAGCAACCCTATGGCAGCAAATTAGATAACCTGGAAGAAATGGGTGCCTTCCTAGAGATGTGTCAACTACCAAAACTGACCCAGGAAGAAATAGAAAACCTAAAGTGTCCTATAACCACGAAGGCAATTGAAGCAGTCATCAAAAATCTCCCAAGAAACCAAAGCCCAGGGTCAGGTGGCTTCCCAGGGGAATTCTATCAGACATTTAAAGAAGAAATAATACCTATTCTCCTGAAACGGTTCCCAAAGGTAGAAAGGAAAGGAAAACTTCCAAACTCATTTTACGAGGCCACCGTTACCTTGATCCCCAAACCAGACAAAGATCCCATCAAAAAGGAGAATTACAGACCCATATCCTTGATGAACATCGATGCAAAAATCCTCACCAAAATACTAGCCAAGAGGATCCAACAGTACATTAAAAGGACTATTCACCACGACCAAGTGGGATTTATCCCTGGGCCGCAAGGCTGGTTCAACATCCGCAAATCAATCAACGTGATAAAATTCATTCACAAAAGAAAGAACAAGAATCATAGGATCCTCTCAATAGATGCAGAAAAAGCATTTGACAAAGTACAGCACCCTTTCTTGATCAAAACTCTTCAGAGTATAGGGACAGAGGGTACATACCTCAATATCATAAAAGCCATCTACGAAAAACCTACAGCGAATATCATTCTCAATGGGGAAAAGCTGAGAGCTTTTCCCCTAAGGTCAGGAACGCGGCAGGGAGAGCCACTCTCACCACTGCTACTCAACATAGTATTCGAAGTCCTAGCCACAGCAATCAGACAACAAAAAGAAATCAAAGGCATCCCAATCGGCAGAGAGGAAGTCAAACTCTCACTCTTTGCAGATGATATGATACTTTATGTGGAAAACCCAAAAGACTCCACCCCAAAACTGCTAGAACTCACACAGGAATTCAGTCAAGGAGCAGGCTATAAAATCAATGCACAGAAATCAGTGGCATTCCTCTACACCAACAACAAGGCAGAAGAGAGACAAACCAAGGAGTCGATCCCATTCACAATTGCACCCAAAACCAGAAGATACCTAGGAATAAATTGAACCAAAGAGGCAAAGGATCAGTACTCAGAAATCTACAGAATACTCAGGAATGAAATTGAAGAAGACACAAAGAAATGGAAAAACGTTCCATGCTCATGGATTGGGAGAACCAACATTGTGAAGAGGTCAATGCTCCCTAGAGCAATCTACACATTCAATGCAATCCCCATCAAAATACCATCCACTTTTTTCAAAGGAATGGAACAAATAATCCTAAATTTTGAATGGAACCAGAAGAGACCCCGAAGAGCCAGAGGAATATTGAAAAAGAAGAGCAAAGCGGGCGGCATCACAATTCTGGACTTCGAGCGCTATGACAAAGCTGTCCTCATCAAGACAGTATGGTACTGGCACAAAAACAGACACATAGATCCATGGAACAGAATCGAGAGCCCAGAAATGGACCCTCAACTCTATGGTCAACTTACCTTTGACAAAGCAGGAAAGAATGTCCAATGGCAAAAAGACAGCCTCTTCAACAACGGGTGTTGGGAAAATTGGACAGCCACATGCAGAAGAATGACACTGGACCATTTCCATACACCACACACAAAAATAGACTCCAAATGCGTGAAAGACCTCACTGTGAGACAGGAGTCCATCAAAATCCTAAAGGAGAACACAGGTAGCAAGCTCTTCGACGTCAGCCGCAGCAACTTCTTCCTAGACACATCACCAAAGGCACGGGAAGCCAGGGCCAAAATGAACTATTGGGATTTCATCAAGATAAAAAGCTTTGGCACAGCAAAAGGAACAGTCCACAAAACCAAAAGACACCAGACACAATGGGAGAAAATATTTGCAAATGACATATCAGATAAAGGGCTACTATCCAAAATCTATAAAGAACTTATCGAACTCAACAGCCAAAGAACAAATAACCCAATCAACAAATGGGCAGAAGCCATGAACAGACATTTTTCCAAAGAAGACATCCAAATGGCCAACAGGCACATGAAAAAGTGCTCAACACGGCTCGGCATCAGGGAATTCCAAATCAAATCCTCAATGAGATACCACCTCACACCCGTCAGAAGGGCTAAAATTAACAAGTCAGGCAACGACAGATGTTGGCGGGGATGTGGAGAAAGGGGAACCCTCCTACAGTGTTGGTGGGAATGCAAGCTGGCGCAACCCCTCTGGAAAACAGTATGGAGGTTCCTCAAGCAGTTGAAATTAGAGCTACCATTCGATCCAGCAATGGCACTCCTGGGTATTTACCCCAAAGATACAAAGGTAGGGACCCGAAGCGGTACGTGCACCCCATTGTTTATAGCAGCAATGTCCACAATAGCCAAACTGTGGAAAGAGCCAAGATGTCCATCGACAGAGGAATGGATAAAGAAGAGGTGGTATACATATACACAATGGAATATTATGCAGCCATCCAAAGGAATGAGATCTTGCCATGTGCAACGACGTGGATGGAACAGGAGGGTCCGATGATTAGTGAAATACGTCAATCAGAGAAAGACATGTATCATATGACCTCACTGATATGAGGAATTCTTCATGTCAGGAACAAACTGAGGGTTGCTGGAGTGGTCGGGGGTGGGAGGGATGGGGTGGCTGGGTGATAGACATTGGGGAGGGTATGAGCTACGGTGAGCGCTGTGAATTGTGTAAGACTGTTGAATCACAGATCTGTACTTCTGAAACAAATAACGCAACATATTTTAAGAATAAAGAAAAAGGAGAAGATAGCAGGAGAGGAAGAATGAAGGGGAGATAGTCAGACGGGGAGACGAACCAGGAGAGATGATGGACTCTGAAAAACAAACTGAGGTTTCAAGACGGGAGGTGGGTAGGGGGATGGGTTAGCCTGGTGATGGGTATTAAAGAGGGCACATTCCGCATGGAGCACCGTGTGATAGGAACAAACTATGAATCATGGAACACTACACCAAAACAAATGATGTAGTACATGGTGATTAACAAAGCAATAAAAAACAAAGACTGTAATAAGAGATGAAGAAGGACACTATGTCCTACTTAAAGGGTCTATCCAAAAAGAAGATCTAACAATTGTAAATATCTATGCCCCGAACATGGGAGCATCCAATTATATAAGGCAATTAATAAGAAAAGCAAAGAAACACATTGACAACAATACAATAATAGTGGGGCACTTTAACACCCCCCTGACTGAAATGGCCAGATCATCTAAGCAAAAGATCAACAAGGAAATAAAGACTTGCAATGACACACTGGAGCAAATGGACTTCACAGACATATGCAGAACGTTCCATCCCAAAGCAACGGAATACACTTTCTTCTCTAGTGCCCATGGAACATTCTCCAGAATGGATCACATCCTAGGTCCCAAATCAGGTCTCAACCGGTACCAAAAGATTGGGATCATTCCCTGCACATTTACAGACCACAATGCTTTGAAACTAGAACTCAATCACAAGAGGAAAGTCGGAAAGACCTCAAATACATGGAGGCTAAAGAGCCTCCTACTAAGGAATGAATGGGTCAACCAGGAAATTAAAGAAGATTTTAAAAAACTCATGGAAACCAATGAAAATGAAAACACAACTGCCCAAATTCGTTGGGATACACCCACGGCAGTCCTGCGAGGAAAGTAGATAGCAATACAAGCCTTTGTCAAGAAACAAGAAAGGTCTCAAATACACAACCTAACCCTACACCTAAAGGAGCTGGAGAAAGAACGGCAAAGAAAGCCTAAACCCAGCAGGAGAAGAGAAATCATGAAGATCAGAGCAGAAATCAATGAACTAGAACCCAAAAGAACAGGAGAACAGATCAACGGAACTAGGAGCTGGTTCTTTGAAAGAATTCACAAGGTTGATAAACCCCTGGCCAGGCTGATCAAAAAGAAAAGAGAAATGACCCAAATCAACAAAATCAGGAATAAAAGAGGAGAGATCACAACCAACACCAAAGAAATACAAACAATGATAAGAACATAATATGAGCAACCCTATGGCAGCAAATTAGATAACCTGGAAGAAATGGGTGCCTTCCTAGAGATGTGTCAACTACCAAAACTGACCCAGGAAGAAATAGAAAACCTAAAGTGTCCTATAACCACGAAGGCAATTGAAGCAGTCATCAAAAATCTCCCAAGAAACCAAAGCCCAGGGTCAGGTGGCTTCCCAGGGGAATTCTATCAGACATTTAAAGAAGAAATAATACCTATTCTCCTGAAACGGTTCCCAAAGGTAGAAAGGAAAGGAAAACTTCCAAACTCATTTTACGAGGCCACCGTTACCTTGATCCCCAAACCAGACAAAGATCCCATCAAAAAGGAGAATTACAGACCCATATCCTTGATGAACATCGATGCAAAAATCCTCACCAAAATACTAGCCAAGAGGATCCAACAGTACATTAAAAGGACTATTCACCACGACCAAGTGGGATTTATCCCTGGGCCGCAAGGCTGGTTCAACATCCGCAAATCAATCAACGTGATAAAATACATTCACAAAAGAAAGAACAAGAATCATAGGATCCTCTCAATAGATGCAGAAAAAGCATTTGACAAAGTACAGCACCCTTTCTTGATCAAAACTCTTCAGAGTATAGGGACAGAGGGTACATACCTCAATATCATAAAAGCCATCTACGAAAAACCTACAGCGAATATCATTCTCAATGGGGAAAAGCTGAGAGCTTTTCCCCTAAGGTCAGGAACGCGGCAGGGAGAGCCACTCTCACCACTGCTACTCAACATAGTATTCGAAGTCCTAGCCACAGCAATCAGACAACAAAAAGAAATCAAAGGCATCCCAATCGGCAGAGAGGAAGTCAAACTCTCACTCTTTGCAGATGATATGATACTTTATGTGGAAAACCCAAAAGACTCCACCCCAAAACTGCTAGAACTCACACAGGAATTCAGTCAAGGAGCAGGCTATAAAATCAATGCACAGAAATCAGTGGCATTCCTCTACACCAACAACAAGGCAGAAGAGAGACAAACCAAGGAGTCGATCCCATTCACAATTGCACCCAAAACCAGAAGATACCTAGGAATAAATTGAACCAAAGAGGCAAAGGATCAGTACTCAGAAATCTACAGAATACTCAGGAATGAAATTGAAGAAGACACAAAGAAATGGAAAAACGTTCCATGCTCATGGATTGGGAGAACCAACATTGTGAAGAGGTCAATGCTCCCTAGAGCAATCTACACATTCAATGCAATCCCCATCAAAATACCATCCACTTTTTTCAAAGGAATGGAACAAATAATCCTAAATTTTGAATGGAACCAGAAGAGACCCCGAAGAGCCAGAGGAATATTGAAAAAGAAGAGCAAAGCGGGCGGCATCACAATTCTGGACTTCGAGCGCTATGACAAAGCTGTCCTCATCAAGACAGTATGGTACTGGCACAAAAACAGACACATAGATCCATGGAACAGAATCGAGAGCCCAGAAATGGACCCTCAACTCTATGGTCAACTTACCTTTGACAAAGCAGGAAAGAATGTCCAATGGCAAAAAGACAGCCTCTTCAACAACGGGTGTTGGGAAAATTGGACAGCCACATGCAGAAGAATGACACTGGACCATTTCCATACACCACACACAAAAATAGGCTCCAAATGCGTGAAAGACCTCACTGTGAGACAGGAGTCCATCAAAATCCTAAAGGAGAACACAGGTAGCAAGCTCTTCGACGTCAGCCGCAGCAACTTCTTCCTAGACACATCACCAAAGGCACGGGAAGCCAGGGCCAAAATGAACTATTGGGATTTCATCAAGATAAAAAGCTTTGGCACAGCAAAAGGAACAGTCCACAAAACCAAAAGACACCAGACACAATGGGAGAAAATATTTGCAAATGACATATCAGATAAAGGGCTACTATCCAAAATCTATAAAGAACTTATCGAACTCAACAGCCAAAGAACAAATAACCCAATCAACAAATGGGCAGAAGCCATGAACAGACATTTTTCCAAAGAAGACATCCAAATGGCCAACAGGCACATGAAAAAGTGCTCAACACGGCTCGGCATCAGGGAATTCCAAATCAAATCCTCAATGAGATACCACCTCACACCCGTCAGAAGGGCTAAAATTAACAAGTCAGGGAACGACAGATGTTGGCGGGGATGTGGAGAAAGGGGAACCCTCCTACAGTTTTGGTGGGAATGCAAGCTGGCGCAACCCCTCTGGAAGAGCCCAGAAATGGACCCTCAACTCTATGGTCAACTTACATTTGACAAAGTGGGAAAGAATGTCCAATGGCAAAAAGACAGCCTCTTCAACAACGGGTGTTGGGAAAATTGGACAGCCACATGCAGAAGAATGACACTGGACCATTTCCATACACCACACACAAAAATAGACTCCAAATGCGTGAAAGACCTCACTGTGAGACAGGAGTCCATCAAAATCCTAAAGGAGAACACAGGTAGCAAGCTCTTCGACGTCAGCCGCAGCAACTTCTTCCTAGAAACATCACCAAAGGCACGGGAAGCCAGGGCCAAAATGAACTATTGGGATTTCATCAAGATAAAAAGCTTTGGCACAGCAAAAGAAACAGTCCACAAAACCAAAAGACACCCGACACAATGGGAGAAAATATTTGCAAATGACATATCAGATAAAGGGCTACTATCCAAAATCTATAAAGAACTAATCGAACTCAACAGCCAAACAACAAATAATCCAATCAAGAAATGGGCAGAAGCCACGAACAGACATTTTTCCAAAGAAGACATCCAAATGGCCAACAGGCACATGAAAAAGTGCTCAGCACGGCTCGGCATCAGGGAAATCCAAATCAAAACCTCAATGAGACACCACCTCACACCCGTCAGAAGGGCTAAAATTAACAAGTCAGGCAACGACAGATGTTGGCGGGGATGTGGAGAAAGGGGAACCCTCCTACAGTGTTGGTGGGAATGCAAGCTGGCGCAACCCCTCTGGAAAACAGTATGGAGGTTCCTCAAGCAGTTGAAATTAGAGCTACCATTCGATCCAGCAATGGCACTCCTGGGTATTTACCCGAAAGATACAAAGGTAGGGACCCGAAGCGGTACGTGCACCCCATTGTTTATAGCAGCAATGTCCACAATAGCCAAACTGTGGAAAGAGCCAAGATGTCCATCGACAGAGGAATGGATAAAGAAGAGGTGGTATACATATACACAATGGAATATTATGCAGCCATCCAAAGGAATGAGATCTTGCCATGTGCAACGACGTGGATGGAACAGGAGGGTCCGATGATTAGTGAAATACGTCAATCAGAGAAAGACATGTATCATATGACCTCACTGATATGAGGAATTCTTCATGTCAGGAACAAACTGAGGGTTGCTGGAGTGGTCGGGGGTGGGAGGGATGGGGTGGCTGGGTGATAGACATTGGGGAGGGTATGAGCTACGGTGAGCGCTGTGAATTGTGTAAGACTGTTGAATCACAGATCTGTACTTCTGAAACAAATAACGCAACATATTTTAAGAATAAAGAAAAAGGAGAAGATAGCAGGAGAGGAAGAATGAAGGGGAGATAGTCAGACGGGGAGACGAACCAGGACAGATGATGGACTCTGAAAAACAAACTGAGGTTTCAAGACGGGAGGTGGGTAGGGGGATGGGTTAGCCTGGTGATGGGTATTAAAGAGGGCACATTCCGCATGGAGCACCGTGTGATAGGAACAAACTATGAATCATGGAACACTACACCAAAACAAATGATGTAGTACATGGTGATTAACAAAGCAATAAAAAACAAAGACTGTAATAAGAGATGAAGAAGGACACTATGTCCTACTTAAAGGGTCTATCCAACAAGAAGATCTAACAATTGTAAATATCTATGCCCCGAACATGGGAGCATCCAATTATATAAGGCAATTAATAAGAAAAGCAAAGAAACACATTGACAACAATACAATAATAGTGGGGCACTTTAACACCCCCCTGACTGAAATGGCCAGATCATCTAAGCAAAAGATCAACAAGGAAATAAAGACTTGCAATGACACACTGGAGCAAATGGACTTCACAGACATATGCAGAACGTTCCATCCCAAAGCAACGGAATACACTTTCTTCTCTAGTGCCCATGGAACATTCTCCAGAATGGATCACATCCTAGGTCCCAAATCAGGTCTCAACCGGTACCAAAAGATTGGGATCATTCCCTGCACATTTACAGACCACAATGCTTTGAAACTAGAACTCAATCACAAGAGGAAAGTCGGAAAGACCTCAAATACATGGAGGCTAAAGAGCGTCCTACTAAAGAATGAATGGGTCAACCAGGAAATTAAAGAAGATTTTAAAAACCTCATGGAAACCAATGAAAATGAAAACACAACTGCCCAAATTCGTTGGGATACACCCACGGCAGTCCTGCGAGGAAAGTAGATAGCAATACAAGCCTTTGTCAAGAAACAAGAAAGGTCTCAAATACACAACCTAACCCTACACCTAAAGGAGCTGGAGAAAGAACGGCAAAGAAAGCCTAAACCCAGCAGGAGAAGAGAAATCATGAAGATCAGAGCAGAAATCAATGAACTAGAACCCAAAAGAACAGGAGAACAGATCAACGGAACTAGGAGCTGGTTCTTTGAAAGAATTCACAAGGTTGATAAACCCCTGGCCAGGCTGATCAAAAAGAAAAGAGAAATGACCCAAATCAACAAAATCAGGAATGAAAGAGGAGAGATCACAACCAACACCAAAGAAATACAAACAATGATAAGAACATAATATGAGCAACCCTATGGCAGCAAATTAGATAACCTGGAAGAAATGGGTGCCTTCCTAGAGATGTGTCAACTACCAAAACTGACCCAGGAAGAAATAGAAAACCTAAAGTGTCCTATAACCACGAAGGCAATTGAAGCAGTCATCAAAAATCTCCCAAGAAACCAAAGCCCAGGGCCAGGTGGCTTCCCAGGGGAATTCTATCAGACATTTAAAGAAGAAATAATACCTAGTCTCCTGAAACGGTTCCCAAAGGTAGAAAGGCAAGGAAAACTTCCAAACTCATTTTAGGAGGCCACCGTTACCTTGATCCCCAAACCAGACAAAGATCCCATCAAAAAGGAGAATTACAGACCCATATCCTTGATGAACATCGATGCAAAAATCCTCACCAAAATACTAGCCAAGAGGATCCAACAGTACATTAAAAGGACTATTCACCACGACCAAGTGGGATTTATCCCTGGGCCGCAAGGCTGGTTCAACATCCGCAAATCAATCAACGTGATAAAATACATTCACAAAAGAAAGAACAAGAATCATAGGATCCTCTCAATAGATGCAGAAAAAGCATTTGACAAAGTACAGCACCCTTTCTTGATCAAAACTCTTCAGAGTATAGGGACAGAGGGTACATACCTCAATATCATAAAAGCCATCTACGAAAAACCTACAGCGAATATCATTCTCAATGGGGAAAAGCTGAGAGCTTTTCCCCTAAGGTCAGGAACGCGGCAGGGAGAGCCACTCTCACCACTGCTACTCAACATAGTATTCGAAGTCCTAGCCACAGCAATCAGACAACAAAAAGAAATCAAAGGCATCCCAATCGGCAGAGAGGAAGTCAAACTCTCACTCTTTGCAGATGATATGATACTTTATGTGGAAAACCCAAAAGACTCCACCCCGAAACTGCTAGAACTCACACAGGAATTCAGTCAAGGAGCAGGCTATAAAATCAATGCACAGAAATCAGTGGCATTCCTCTACACCAACAACAAGACAGAAGAGAGACAAATCAAGGAGTCGATCCCATTCACAATTGCACCCAAAACCATAAGATACCTAGGAATAAATTGAACCAAAGAGGCAAAGGATCTGTACTCAGAAATCTACAGAATACTCAGGAATGAAATTGAAGAAGACACAAAGAAATGGAAAAACGTTCCATGCTCATGGATTGGGAGAACCAACATTGTGAAGAGGTCAATGCTCCCTAGAGCAATCTACACATTCAATGCAATCCCCATCAAAATACCATCCACTTTTTTCAAAGGAATGGAACAAATAATCCTAAATTTTGAATGGAACCAGAAGAGACCCCGAATAGCCAGAGGAGTATTGAAAAAGAAGAGCAAAGCGGGCGGCATCACAATTCTGGACTTCGAGCGCTATGACAAAGCTGTCCTCGTCAAGACAGTATGGTACTGGCACAAAAACAGACACATAGATCCATGGAACAGAACCGAGAGCCCAGAAATGGACCCTCAACTCTATGGTCAACTTACCTTTGACAAAGCAGGAAAGAATGTCCAATGGCAAAAAGACAGCCTCTTCAACAACGGGTGTTGGGAAAATTGGACAGCCACATGCAGAAGAATGACACTGGACCATTTCCATACACCACACACAAAAATAGGCTCCAAATGCGTGAAAGACCTCACTGTGAGACAGGAGTCCATCAAAATCCTAAAGGAGAACACAGGTAGCAAGCTCTTCGACGTCAGCCGCAGCAACTTCTTCCTAGAAACATCAACAAAGGCACGGGAAGCCAGGGCCAAAATGAACTATTGGGATTTCATCAAGATAAAAAGCTTTGGCACAGCAAAAGAAACAGTCCACAAAACCAAAAGACACCCGACACAATGGGAGAAAATATTTGCAAATGACATATCAGATAAAGGGCTACTATCCAAAATCTATAAAGAACTTATCGAACTCAACAGCCAAAGAACAAATAACCCAATCAACAAATGGGCAGAAGCCATGAACAGACATTTTTCCAAAGAAGACATCCAAATGGCCAACAGGCACATGAAAAAGTGCTCAACACGGCTCGGCATCAGGGAAATCCAAATCAAATCCTCAATGAGACACCACCTCACACCCGTCAGAAGGGCTAAAATTAACATGTCAGGGAACGACAGATGTTGGCGGGGATGTGGAGAAAGGGGAACCCTCCTACAGTGTTCGTGGGAATGCAAGCTGGCGCAACCCCTCTGGAAAACAGTATGGAGGTTCCTCAAACAGTTGACATTAGAGCTACCATTCGATCCAGCAATGGCACTCCTGGGTATTTACCCCAAAGATACAAAGGTAGGGACCCGAAGCGGTACGTGCACCCCATTGTTTATAGCAGCAATGTCCACAATAGCCAAACTGTGGAAAGAGCCAATATGTCCATCGACAGAGGAATGGATAAAGAAGAGGTGGTATACAGATACACAATGGAATATTATGCAGCCATCAAAAGGAATGAGATCTTGCCATGTGCAACGACGTGGATGGAACAGGAGGGTCCGATGATTAGTGAAATACGTCAATCAGAGAAAGACATGTATCATATGACCTCACTGACATGAGGAATTCTTCATGTCAGGAACAAACTGAGGGTTGCTGGAGTGGTCGGGGGTGGGAGGGATGGGGTGGCTGGGTGATAGACATTGGGGAGGGTATGAGCTACGGTGAGCGCTGTGAATTGTGTAAGACTGTTGAATCACAGATCTGTACTTCTGAAACAAATAACGCAACATATTTTAAGAATAAAGAAAAAGGAGAAGATAGCAGGAGAGGAAGAATGAAGGGGAGTTAGTCAGAGGGGGAGACGAACCAGGAGAGATGATGGACTCTGAAAAACAAACTGAGGTTTCAAGACGGGAGGTGGGTAGGGGGATGGGTTAGCCTGGTGATGGGTATTAAAGAGGGCACATTCCGCATGGAGCACTGTGTGTTAGGAACAAACAATGAATCAAGGAACACTACACCAAAACAAATGATGTAGTACATGGTGATTAACAAAGCAATAAAAAACAAAGACTGTAATAGGAGATGAAGAAGGACACTATGTCCTACTTAAAGGGTCTATCCAACAAGAAGATCTAACAATTGTAAATATCTATGCCCCGAACATGGGAGCATCCAATTATATAAGGCAATTAATAAGAAAAGCAAAGAAACACATTGACAACAATACAATAATAGTGGGGCACTTTAACACCCCCCTGACTGAAATGGCCAGATCATCTAAGCAAAAGTTCAACAAGGAAATAAAGACTTGCAATGACACACTGGAACAAATGGACTTCACAGACATATGCAGAACGTTCCATCCCAAAGCAACGGAATACACTTTCTTCTCTAGTGCCCATGGAACATTCTCCAGAATGGATCACATCCTAGGTCCCAAATCAGGTCTCAACCGGTACCAAAAGATTGGGATCATTCCCTGCACATTTTCAGACCACAATGCTTTGAAACTAGAACTCAATCACAAGAGGAAAGTCGGAAAGACCTCAAATACATGGAGGCTAAAGAGCCTCCTACTAAGGAATGAATGGGTCAACCAGGAAATTAAAGAAGATTTTAAAAAACTCATGGAAACCAATGAAAATGAAAACACAACTGCCCAAAATCGTTGGGATACACCCACGGCAGTCCTGCGAGGAAAGTAGATAGCAATACAAGCCTTTGTCAAGAAACAAGAAAGCTCTCAAATACACAACCTAACCCTACACCTAAAGGAGCTGGAGAAAGAACGGTAAAGAAAGCCTAAACCCAGCAGGAGAAGAGAAATCATGAAGATCAGAGCAGAAATCAATGAACTAGAACCCAAAAGAACAGGAGAACAGATCAACGGAACTAGGAGCTCGTTCTTTGAAAGAATTCACAAGGTTGATAAACCCCTGGCCAGGCTGATCAAAAAGAAAAGAGAAATGACCCAAATCAACAAAATCAGGAATAAAAGAGGAGAGATCACAACCAACACCAAAGAAATACAAACAATGATAAGAACATAATATGAGCAACCCTATGGCAGCAAATTAGATAACCTGGAAGAAATGGGTGCCTTCCTAGAGATGTGTCAACTACCAAAACTGACCCAGGAAGAAATAGAAAACCTAAAGTGTCCTATAACCACGAAGGCAATTGAAGCAGTCATCAAAAATCTCCCAAGAAACCAAAGCCCAGGGCCAGGTGGCTTCCCAGGGGAATTCTATCAGACATTTAAAGAAGAAATAATACCTAGTCTCCTGAAACGGTTCCCAAAGGTAGAAAGGAAAGGAAAACTTCCAAACTCATTTTACGAGGCCACCGTTACCTTGATCCCCAAACCAGACAAAGATCCCATCAAAAAGGAGAATTACAGACCAATATCCTTGATGAACATCGATGCAAAAATCCTCACCAAAATACTAGCCAAGAGGATCCAACAGTACATTAAAAGGACTATTCACCACGACCAAGTGGGATTTATCCCTGGGCCGCAAGGCTGGTTCAACATCCGCAAATCAATCAACGTGATAAAATACATTCACAAAAGAAAGAACAAGAATCATAGGATCCTCTCAATAGATGCAGAAAAAGCATTTGACAAAGTACAGCGCCCTTTCTTGATCAAAACTCTTCAGAGTATAGGGACAGAGGGTACATACCTCAATATCATAAAAGCCATCTACGAAAAACCTACAGCGAATATCATTCTCAATGGGGAAAAGCTGAGAGCTTTTCCCCTAAGGTCAGGAACGCGGCAGGGAGAGCCACTCTCACCACTGCTACTCAACATAGTATTCGAAGTCCTAGCCACAGCAATCAGACAACAAAAAGAAATCAAAGGCATCCCAATCGGCAGAGAGGAAGTCAAACTCTCACTCTTTGCAGATGATATGATACTTTATGTGGAAAACCCAAAAGACTCCACCCCAAAACTGCTAGAACTCACACAGGAATCCAGTCAAGGAGCAGGCTATAAAATCAATGCACAGAAATCAGTGGCATTCCTCTACACCAACAACAAGACAGAAGAGAGACAAACCAAGGAGTCGATCCCATTCACAATTGCACCCAAAACCAGAAGATACCTAGGAATAAATTGAACCAAAGAGGCAAAGGATCAGTACTCAGAAATCTACAGAATACTCAGGAATGAAATTGAAGAAGACACAAAGAAATGGAAAAACGTTCCATGTTCATGGATTGGGAGAACCAACATTGTGAAGAGGTCAATGCTCCCTAGAGTAATCTACACATTCAATGCAATCCCCATCAAAACACCATCCACTTTTTTCAAAGGAATGGAACAAATAATCCTAAATTTTGAATGGAACCAGAAGAGACCCCGAAGAGCCAGAGGAATATTGAAAAAGAAGAGCAACGCGGGCGGCATCACAATTCTGGACTTCGAGCGCTATGACAAAGCTGTCCTCATCAAGACAGTATGGTACTGGCACAAAAACAGACACATAGATCCATGGAACAGAATCGAGAGCCCAGAAATGGACCCTCAACTCTATGGTCAACTTACCTTTGACAAAGCAGGAAAGAATGTCCAATGGCAAAAAGACAGCCTCTTCAACAACGGGTGTTGGGAAAATTGGACAGCCACATGCAGAAGAATGACACTGGACCATTTCCATACACCACACACAAAAATAGACTCCAAATGCGTGAAAGACCTCACTGTGAGACAGGAGTCCATCAAAATCCTAAAGGAGAACACAGGTAGCAAGCTCTTCGACGTCAGCCGCAGCAACTTCTTCCTAGACACATCACCAAAGGCACGGGAAGCCAGGGCCAAAATGAACTATTGGGATTTCATCAAGATAAAATGCTTTGGCACAGCAAAAGAAACAGTCCACAAAACCAAAAGACACCCGACACAATGGGAGAAAATATTTGCAAATGACATATCAGATAAAGGGCTACTATCCAAAATCTATAAAGAACTTATCGAACTCAACAGCCAAAGAACAAATAACCCAATCAACAAATGGGCAGAAGCCATGAACAGACATTTTCCCAAAGAAGACATCCAAATGGCCAACAGGCACATGAAAAAGTGCTCAACACGGCTCGGCATCAGGGAAATCCAAATCAAATCCTCAATGAGACACCACCTCACACCCGTCAGAAGGGCTAAAATTAACATGTCAGGGAACGACAGATGTTGGCGGGGATGTGGAGAAAGGGGAACCCTCCTACAGTGTTCGTGGGAATGCAAGCTGGCGCAACCCGTCTGGAAAACAGTATGGAGGTTCCTCAAACAGTTGAAATTAGAGCTACCATTCGATCCAGCAATGGCACTCCTGGGTATTTACCCCAAAGATACAAAGGTAGGGACCCGAACAGGTACGTGCACCCCATTGTTTATAGCAGCAATGTCCACAGTAGCCAAACTGTGGAAAGAGCCAAGATGTCCATCGACAGAGGAATGGATAAAGAAGAGGTGGTATACAGATACACAATGGAATATTATGCAGCCATCAAAAGGAATGAGATCTTGCCATGTGCAACGACGTGGATGGAACAGGAGGGTCCGATGATTAGTGAAATACGTCAATCAGAGAAAGACATGTATCATATGACCTCACTGACATGAGGAATTCTTCATGTCAGGAACAAACTGAGGGTTGCTGGAGTGGTCGGGGGTGGGAGGGATGGGGTGGCTGGGTGATAGACATTGGGGAGGGTATGAGCTTCGGTGAGCGCTGTGAATTGTGTAAGACTGTTGAATCACAGATCTGTACTTCTGAAACAAATAACGCAACATATTTTAAGAATAAAGAAAAAGGAGAAGATAGCAGGAGAGGAAGAATGAAGGGGAGTTAGTCAGAGGGGGAGACGAACCAGGAGAGATGATGGACTCTGAAAAACAAACTGAGGTTTCAAGACGGGAGGTGGGTAGGGGGATGGGTTAGCCTGGTGATGGGTATTAAAGAGGGCACATTCCGCATGGAGCACTGTGTGTTAGGAACAAACAATGAATCAAGGAACACTACACCAAAACAAATGATGTAGTACATGGTGATTAACAAAGCAATAAAAAACAAAGACTGTAATAGGAGATGAAGAAGGACACTATGTCCTACTTAAAGGGTCTATCCAACAAGAAGATCTAACAATTGTAAATATCTATGCCCCGAACATGGGAGCATCCAATTATATAAGGCAATTAATAAGAAAAGCAAAGAAACACATTGACAACAATACAATAATAGTGGGGCACTTTAACACCCCCCTGACTGAAATGGCCAGATCATCTAAGCAAAAGATCAACAAGGAAATAAAGACTTGCAATGACACACTGGAGCAAATGGACTTCACAGACATGTGCAGAACGTTCCATCCCAAAGCAACGGAATACACTTTCTTCTCTAGTGCCCATGGAACATTCTCCAGAATGGATCACATCCTAGGTCCCAAATCAGGTCTCAACCGGTACCAAAAGATTGGGATCATTCCCTGCACATTTTCAGACCACAATGCTTTGAAACTAGAACTCAATCACAAGAGGAAAGTCGGAAAGACCTCAAATACATGGAGGCTAAAGAGCCTCCTACTAAGGAATGAATGGGTCAACCAGGAAATTAAAGAAGATTTTAAAAAACTCATGGAAACCAATGAAAATGAAAACACAACTGCCCAAAATCGTTGGGATACACCCACGGCAGTCCTGCGAGGAAAGTAGATAGCAATACAAGCCTTTGTCAAGAAACAAGAAAGCTCTCAAATACACAACCTAACCCTACACCTAAAGGAGCTGGAGAAAGAACGGTAAAGAAAGCCTAAACCCAGCAGGAGAGGAGAAATCATGAAGATCAGAGCAGAAATCAATGAACTAGAACCCAAAAGAACAGGAGAACAGATCAACGGAACTAGGAGCTGGTTCTTTGAAAGAATTCACAAGGTTGATAAACCCCTGGCCAGGCTGATCAAAAAGAAAAGAGAAATGACCCAAATCAACAAAATCAGGAATAAAAGAGGAGAGATCACAACCAACACCAAAGAAATACAAACAATGATAAGAACATAATATGAGCAACCCTATGGCAGCAAATTAGATAACCTGGAAGAAATGGGTGCCTTCCTAGAGATGTGTCAACTACTAAAACTGACCCAGGAAGAAATAGAAAACCTAAAGTGTCCTATAACCACGAAGGCAATTGAAGCAGTCATCAAAAATCTCCCAAGAAACCAAAGCCCAGGGCCAGGTGGCTTCCCAGGGGAATTCTATCAGACATTTAAAGAAGAAATAATACCTAGTCTCCTGAAACGGTTCCCAAAGGTAGAAAGGCAAGGAAAACTTCCAAACTCATTTTATGAGGCCACCGTTACCTTGATCCCCAAACCAGACAAAGATCCCATCAAAAAGGAGAATTACAGACCCATATCCTTGATGAACATCGATGCAAAAATCCTCACCAAAATACTAGCCAAGAGGATCCAACAGTACATTAAAAGGACTATTCACCACGACCAAGTGGGATTTATCCCTGGGCCGCAAGGCTGGTTCAACATCCGCAAATCAATCAACGTGATAAAATACATTCACAATAGAAAGAACAAGAATCATAGGATCCTCTCAATAGATGCAGAAAAAGCATTTGACAAAGTACAGCACCCTTTCTTGATCAAAACTCTTCAGAGTATAGGGACAGAGGGTACATACCTCAATATCATAAAAGCCATCTACGAAAAACCTACAGCGAATATCATTCTCAATGGGGAAAAGCTGAGAGCTTTTCCCCTAAGGTCAGGAACGCGGCAGGGAGAGCCACTCTCACCACTGCTACTCAACATAGTATTCGAAGTCCTAGCCACAGCAATCAGACAACAAAAAGAAATCAAAGGCATCCCAATCGGCAGAGAGGAAGTCAAACTCTCACTCTTTGCAGATGATATGATACTTTATGTGGAAAACCACAAAGACTCCACCCCAAAACTGCTAGAACTCACACAGGAATTCAGTCAAGGAGCAGGCTATAAAATCAATGCACAGAAATCAGTGGCATTCCTCTACACCAACAACAAGACAGAAGAGAGACAAATCAAGGAGTCGATCCCATTCACAATTGCACCCAAAACCATAAGATACCTAGGAATAAATTGAACCAAAGAGGCAAAGGATCTGTACTCAGAAATCTACAGAATACTCAGGAATGAAATTGAAGAAGACACAAAGAAATGGAAAAACGTTCCATGCTCATGGATTGGGAGAACCAACATTGTGAAGAGGTCAATGCTCCCTAGAGCAATCTACACATTCAATGCAATCCCCATCAAAATACCATCCACTTTTTTCAAAGGAATGGAACAAATAATCCTAAATTTTGAATGGAACCAGAAGAGACCCCGAATAGCCAGAGGAATATTGAAAAAGAAGAGCAAAGCGGGCGGCATCAGAATTCTGGACTTCGAGCGCTATGACAAAGCTGTCCTCGTCAAGACAGTATGGTACTGGCACAAAAACAGACACATAGATCCATGGAACAGAACCGAGAGCCCAGAAATGGACCCTCAACTCTATGGTCAACTTACCTTTGACAAAGCAGGAAAGAATGTCCAATGGCAAAAAGACAGCCTCTTCAACAACGGGTGTTGGGAAAATTGGACAGCCACATGCAGAAGAATGACACTGGACCATTTCCATACACCACACACAAAAATAGACTCCAAATGCGTGAAAGACCTCACTGTGAGACAGGAGTCCATCAAAATCCTAAAGGAGAACACAGGTAGCAAGCTCTTCGACGTCAGCCGCAGCAACTTCTTCCTAGAAACATCACCAAAGGCACGGGAAGCCAGGGCCAAAATGAACTATTGGGATTTCATCAAGATAAAAAGCTTTGGCACAGCAAAAGAAACAGTCCACAAAACCAAAAGACACCCGACACAATGGGAGAAAATATTTGCAAATGACATATCAGATAAAGGGCTACTATCCAAAATCTATAAAGAACTTATCGAACTCAACAGCCAAAGAACAAATAACCCAATCAACAAATGGGCAGAAGCATGAACAGACATTTTTCCAAAGAAGACATCCAAAAGGCCAACAGGCACATGAAAAAGTGCCCAACACGGCTCTGCATCAGGGAATTCCAAATCAAATCCTCAATGAGATACCACCTCACACCCGTCAGAAGGGCTAAAATTAACAAGTCAGGGAACGACAGATGTTGGCGGGGATGTGGAGAAAGGGGAACCCTCCTACAGTGTCGGTGGGAATGCAAGCTGGCGCAACCCCTCTGGAAAACAGTATGGAGGTTCCTCAAACAGTTGAAATTAGAGCTACCATTCGATCCAGCAATGGCACTCCTGGGTATTTACCCGAAAGATACAAAGGTAGGGACCCGAAGCGGTACGTGCACCCCATTGTTTATAGCAGCAATGTCCACAATAGCCAAACTGTGGAAAGAGCCAAGATGTCCATCGACAGAGGAATGGATAAAGAAGAGGTGGTATACATATACACAATGGAATATTATGCAGCCATCAAAAGGAATGAGATCTTGCCATGTGCAACGACGTGGATGGAACAGGAGGGTCCGATGATTAGTGAAATACGTCAATCAGAGAAAGACATGTATCATATGACCTCACTGACATGAGGAGTTCTTAATGTCAGGAACAAACTGAGGGTTGCTGGAGTGGTCGGGGGTGGGAGGGATGGGGTGGCTGGGTGATAGACATTGGGGAGGGTATGAGCTACGGTGAGCGCTGTGAATTGTGTAAGACTGTTGAATCACAGATCTGACTTCTGAAACAAATAACGCAACATATTTTAAGAATAAAGAAAAAGGAGAAGATAGCAGGAGAGGAAGAATGAAGGGGAGTTAGTCAGAGCGGGAGACGAACCAGGAGAGATGATGGACTCTGAAAAAAAAACTGAGGTTTCAAGACGGGAGGTGGGTAGGGGGATGGGTTAGCCTGGTGATGGGTATTAAAGAGGGCACATTCCGCATGGAGCACTGTGTGTTAGGAACAAACAATGAATCATGGAACACTACACCAAAACAAATGCTGTAGTACATGGTGATTAACAAAGCAATAAAAATCAAAGACTGTAATAAGAGATGAAGAAGGACACTATGTCCTACTTAAAGGGTCTATCCAACAAGAAGATCTAACAATTGTAAATATCTATGCCCCGAACATGGGAGCATCCAATTATATAAGGCAATTAATAAGAAAAGCAAAGAAACACATTGACAACCATACAATAATAGTGGGGCACTTTAACACCCCCCTGACTGAAATGGCCAGATCATCTAAGCAAAAGATCAACAAGGAAATAAAGACTTGCAATGACACACTGGAGCAAATGGACTTCACAGACATATGCAGAACGTTCCATCCCAAAGCAACGGAATACACTTTCTTCTCTAGTGCCCATGGAACATTCTCCAGAATGGATCACATCCTAGGTCCCAAATCAGGTCTCAACCGGTACCAAAAGATTGGCATCATTCCCTGCACATTTTCAGACCACAATGGTTTGAAACTAGAACTCAATCACAAGAGGAAAGTCGGAAAGACCTCAAATACATGGAGGCTAAAGAGCCTCCTACTAAAGAATGAATGGGTCAACCAGGAAATTAAAGTAGATTTTAAAAAACTCATGGAAACCAATGAAAATGAAAACACAACTGCCCAAAATCGTTGGGATACACCCACGGCAGTCCTGCGAGGAAAGTACATATCAATACAAGGCTTTGTCAAGAAACAAGAAAGGTCTCAAATACACAACCTAACCCTACACCTAAAGGAGCTGGAGAAAGAACGGCAAAGAAAGCCTAAACCCAGCAGGAGAAGAGAAATCATGAAGATCAGAGCAGAAATCAATGAACTAGAACCCAAAAGAACAGGAGAAGAGATCAACGGAACTAGGAGTTGATTCTTTGAAAGAATTCACAAGGTTGATAAACCCCTGGCCAGGCTGATCAAAAAGAAAAGAGAAATGACCCAAATCAACAAAATCAGGAATGAAAGAGGAGAGATCACAACCAACACCAAAGAAATACAAACAATGATAAGAACATAATATGAGCAACCCTATGGCAGCAAATTAGATTACCTGGAAGAAATGGGTGCCTTCCTAGAGATGTGTCAACTACCAAAACTGACCCAGGAAGAAATAGAAAACCTAAAGTGTCCTATAACCACGAAGGCAATTGAAGCAGTCATCAAAAATCTCCCAAGAAACCAAAGCCCAGGGCCAGGTGGCTTTCCAGGGGAATTCTATCAGACATTTAAAGAAGAAATAATACCTAGTCTCCTGAAACGGTTCCCAAAGGTAGAAATGCAAGGAAAACTTCCAAACTCATTTTACGAGGCCACCGTTACCTTGATCCCCAAACCAGACAAAGATCCCATCAAAAAGGAGAATTACAGACCCATATCCTTGAAGAACATAGATGCAAAAATCCTCACCAAAATACTAGCCAAGAGGATCCAACAGTACATTAAAAGGACTATTCACCACGACCAAGTGGGATTTATCCCTGGGCCGCAAGGCTGGTTCAACATCCGCAAATCAATCAACGTGATAAAATACATTCACAAAAGAAAGAACAAGAATCATAGGATCCTCTCAATAGATGCAGAAAAAGCATTTGACAAAGTACAGCACCCTTTCTTGATCAAAACTCTTCAGAGTATAGGGACAGAGGGTACATACCTCAATATCATAAAAGCCATCTACGAAAAACCTACAGCGAATACCATTCTCAATGGGGAAAAGCTGAGAGCTTTTCCCCTAAGGTCAGGAACGCGGCAGGGAGAGCCACTCTCACCACTGCTACTCAACATAGTATTCGAAGTCCTAGCCACAGCAATCAGACAACAAAAAGAAATCAAAGGCATCCCAATCGGCAGAGAGGAAGTCAAACTCTCACTCTTTGCAGATGATATGATACTTTATGTGGAAAACCCCAAAGACTCCACCCCGAAACTGCTAGAACTCACACAGGAATTCAGTCAAGGAGCAGGCTATAAAATCAATGCACAGAAATCAGTGGCATTCCTCTACACCAACAACAAGACAGAAGAGAGACAAATCAAAGAGTCGATCCCATTCACAATTGCACCCAAAACCATAAGATACCTAGGAATAAATTGAACCAAAGAGGCAAAGGATCTGTACTCAGAAATCTACAGAATACTCAGGAATGAAATTGAAGAAGACACAAAGAAATGGAAAAACGTTCCATGCTCATGGATTGGGAGAACCAACATTGTGAAGAGGTCAATGCTCCCTAGAGCAATCTACACATTCAATGCAATCCCCATCAAAATACCATCCACTTTTTTCAAAGGAATGGAACAAATAATCCTAAATTTTGAATGGAACCAGAAGAGACCCCGAATAGCCAGAGGAGTATTGAAAAAGAAGAGCAAAGCGGGCGGCATCACAATTCTGGACTTCGAGCGCTATGACAAAGCTGTCCTCGTCAAGACAGTATGGTACTGGCACAAAAACAGACACATAGATCCATGGAACAGAACCGAGAGCCCAGAAATGGACCCTCAACTCTATGGTCAACTTACCTTTGACAAAGCAGGAAAGAATGTCCAATGGCAAAAAGACAGCCTCTTCAACAACGGGTGTTGGGAAAATTGGACAGCCACATGCAGAAGAATGACACTGGACCATTTCCATACACCACACACAAAAATAGACTCCAAATGCGTGAAAGACCTCACTGTGAGACAGGAGTCCATCAAAATCCTAAAGGAGAACACAGGTAGCAAGCTCTTCGACGTCAGCCGCAGCAACTTCTTCCTAGAAACATCACCAAAGGCACGGGAAGCCAGGGCCAAAATGAACTATTGGGATTTCATCAAGATAAAAAGCTTTGGCACAGCAAAAGAAACAGTCCACAAAACCAAAAGACACCCGACACAATGGGAGAAAATATTTGCAAATGACATATCAGATAAAGGGCTACTATCCAAAATCTATAAAGAACTTATCGAACTCAACAGCCAAAGAACAAATAACCCAATCAACAAATGGGCAGAAGCCATGAACAGACATTTTTCCAAAGAAGACATCCAAAAGGCCAACAGGCACATGAAAAAGTGCTCAACACGGCTGGGCATCAGGGAATTCCAAATCAAATCCTCAATGAGATACCACCTCACACCCGTCAGAAGGGCTAAAATTAAGAAGTCAGGGAACGACAGATGTTGGCGGGGATGTGGAGAAAGGGGAAACCTCCTACAGTGTTGGTGGGAATGCAAGCTGGCGCAACCCCTCTGGAAAACAGTATGGAGGTTCCTCAAACAGTTGAAATTAGAGCTACCATTCGATCCAGCAATGGCACTCCTGGGTATTTACCCCAAAGATACAAAGGTAGGGACCCGAAGCGGTACGTGCACCCCATTGTTTATAGCAGCAATGTCCACAATAGCCAAACTGTGGAAAGAGCCAAGATGTCCATCGACAGAGGAATGGATAAAGAAGAGGTGGTATACATATACACAATGGAATATTATGCAGCCATCCAAAGGAATGAGATCTTGCCATGTGCAACGACGTGGATGGAACAGGAGGGTCCGATGATTAGTGAAATACGTCAATCAGAGAAAGACATGTATCATATGACCTCACTGACATGAGGACTTCTTAATGTCAGGAACAAACTGAGGGTTGCTGGAGTGGTCGGGGGTGGGAGGGATGGGGTGGCTGGGTGATAGACATTGGGGAGGGTATGAGCTACGGTGAGCGCTGTGAATTGTGTAAGACTGTTGAATCACAGATCTGTACTTCTGAAACAAATAACGCAACATATTTTAAGAATAAAGAAAAAGGAGAAGATAGCCGGAGAGGAAGAATGAAGGGGAGTTAGTCAGAGGGGGAGACGAACCAGGAGAGATGATGGACTCTGAAAAACAAACTGAGGTTTCAAGACGGGAGGTGGGTAGGGGGATGGGTTAGCCTGGTGATGGGTATTAAAGAGGGCACATTCCGCATGGAGCACTGTGTGTTAGGAACAAACAATGAATCATGGAACACTACACCAAAACAAATGATGTAGTACATGGTGATTAACAAAGCAATAAAAATCAAAGACTGTAATAAGAGATGAAGAAGGACACTATGTCCTACTTAAAGGGTCTATCCAACAAGAAGATCTAACAATTGTAAATATCTCTGCCCCGAACATGGGAGCATCCAATTATATAAGGCAATTAATAAGAAAAGCAAAGAAACACATTGACAACAATACAATAATAGTGGGGCACTTTAACACCCCCCTGACTGAAATGGCCAGATCATCTAAGCAAAAGATCAACAAGGAAATAAAGACTTGCAATGACACACTGGAGCAAATGGACTTCACAGACATATGCAGAACGTTCCATCCCAAAGCAACGGAATACACTTTCTTCTCTAGTGCCCATGGAACATTCTCCAGAATGGATCACATCCTAGGTCCCAAATCAGGTCTCAACAGGTACCAGAAGATTGGGATCATTCCCTGCACATTTTCAGACCACAATGCTTTGAAACTAGAACTCAATCACAAGAGGAAAGTCGGAAAGACCTCAAATACATGGAGGCTAAAGAGCCTCCTACTAAAGAATGAATGGGTCAACCAGGAAATTAAAGAAGATTTTAAAAAACTCATGGAAACCAATGAAAATGAAAACACAACTGCCCAAAATCGTTGGGATAAACCCACGGCAGTCCTGCGAGGAAAGTACATATCAATACAAGCCTTTGTCAAGAAACAAGAAAGGTCTCAAATACACAACCTAACCCTACACCTAAAGGAGCTGGAGAAAGAAAGGCAAAGAAAGCCTAAACCCAGCAGGAGAAGAGAAATCATGAAGATCAGAGCAGAAATCAATGAACTAGAACCCAAAAGAACAGGAGAACAGATCAACGGAACTAGGAGCTGGTTCTTTGAAAGAATTCACAAGGTTGATAAACCCCTGGCCAGGCTGATCAAAAAGAAAAGAGAAATGACCCAAATCAACAAAATCAGGAATGAAAGAGGAGAGATCACAACCAACACCAAAGAAATACAAACAATGATAAGAACATAATATGAGCAACCCTATGGCAGCAAATTAGATAACCTGGAAGAAATGGGTGCCTTCCTAGAGATGTGTCAACTACCAAAACTGACCCAGGAAGAAATAGAAAACCTAAAGAGTCCTATAACCACGAAGGCAATTGAAGCAGTCATCAAAAATCTCCCAAGAAACCAAAGCCCAGGGCCAGGTGGCTTCCCAGGGGAATTCTATCAGACATTTAAAGGAGAAATAATACCTAGTCTCCTGAAACGGTTCCCAAAGGTAGAAAGGCAAGGAAAACTTCCAAACTCATTTTACGAGGCCACCGTTACCTTGATCCCCAAACCAGACAAAGATCCCATCAAAAAGGAGAATTACAGACCCATATCCTTGATGAACATCGATGCAAAAATCCTCACCAAAATACTAGCCAAGAGGATCCAACAGTACATTAAAAGGACTATTCACCACGACCAAGTGGGATTTATCCCTGGGCCGCAAGGCTGGTTCAACATCCGCAAATCAATCAACGTGATAAAATACATTCACAAAAGAAAGAACAAGAATCATAGGATCCTCTCAATAGATGCAGAAAAAGCATTTGACAAAGTACAGCACCCTTTCTTGATCAAAACTCTTCAGAGTATAGGGACAGAGGGTACATACCTCAATATCATAAAAGCCATCTACGAAAAACCTACAGCGAATATCATTCTCAATGGGGAAAAGCTGAGAGCTTTTCCCCTAAGGTCAGGAACGCGGCAGGGAGAGCCACTCTCACCACTGCTACTCAACATAGTATTCGAAGTCCTAGCCACAGCAATCAGACAACAAAAAGAAATCAAAGGCATCCCAATCGGCAGAGAGGAAGTCAAACTCTCACTCTTTGCAGATGATATGATACTTTATGTGGAAAACCCCAAAGACTCCACCCCAAAACTGCTAGAACTCACACAGGAATTCAGTCAAGGAGCAGGCTATAAAATCAATGCACAGAAATCAGTGGCATTCCTCTACACCAACAACAAGACAGAAGAGAGACAAATCAAGGAGTCGATCCCATTCACAATTGCACCCAAAACCAGAAGATACCTAGGAATAAATTGAACCAAAGAGGCAAAGGATCTGTACTCAGAAATCTACAGAATACTCAGGAATGAAATTGAAGAAGACACAAAGAAATGGAAAAACGTTCCATGCTCATGGATTGGGAGAACCAACATTGTGAAGAGGTCAATGCTCCCTAGAGCAATCTACACATTCAATGCAATCCCCATCAAAATACCATCCACTTTTTTCAAAGGAATGGAACAAATAATCCTAAATTTTGAATGGAACCAGAAGAGACCCCGAATAGCCAGAGGAGTATTGAAAAAGAAGAGCAAAGCGGGCGGCATCACAATTCTGGACTTCGAGCGCTATGACAAAGCTGTCCTCGTCAAGACAGTATGGTACTGGCACAAAAACAGACACATAGATCCATGGAACAGAACCGAGAGCCCAGAAATGGACCCTCAACTCTATGGTCAACTTACCTTTGACAAAGCAGGAAAGAATGTCCAATGGCAAAAAGACAGCCTCTTCAACAACGGGTGTTGGGAAAATTGGACAGCCACATGCAGAAGAATGACACTGGACCATTTCCATACACCACACACAAAAATAGACTCCAAATGCGTGAAAGACCTCACTGTGAGACAGGAGTCCATCAAAATCCTAAAGGAGAACACAGGTAGCAAGCTCTTCGACGTCAGCCGCAGCAACTTCTTCCTAGAAACATCACCAAAGGCACGGGAAGCCAGGGCCAAAATGAACTATTGGGATTTCATCAAGATAAAAAGCTTTGGCACAGCAAAAGAAACAGTCCACAAAACCAAAAGACACCCGACACAATGGGAGAAAATATTTGCAAATGACATATCAGATAAAGGGCTACTATCCAAAATCTATAAAGAACTTATCGAACTCAACAGCCAAAGAACAAATAACCCAATCAACAAATGGGCAGAAGCCATGAACAGACATTTTTCCAAAGAAGACATCCAAATGGCCAACAGGCACATGAAAAAGTGCTCAACACGGCTCGGCATCAGGGAATTCCAAATCAAATCCTCAATGAGATACCACCTCACACCCGTCAGAAGGGCTAAAATTAAGAAGTCAGGGAACGACAGATGTTGGCGGGGATGTGGAGAAAGGGGAACCCTCCTACAGTGTTGGTGGGAATGCAAGCTGGCGCAACCCCTCTGGAAAACAGTATGGAAGTTCCTCAAACAGTTGAAATTAGAGCTACCATTCGATCCAGCAATGGCACTCCTGGGTATTTACCCCAAAGATACAAAGGTAGGGACCCGAAGCGGTACGTGCACCCCATTGTTTATAGCAGCAATGTCCACAATAGCCAAACTGTGGAAAGAGCCAAGATGTCCATCGACAGAGGAATGGATAAAGAAGAGGTGGTATACATATACACAATGGAATATTATGCAGCCATCCAAAGGAATGAGATCTTGCCATGTGCAACGACGTGGATGGAACAGGAGGGTCCGATGATTAGTGAAATACGTCAATCAGAGAAAGACATGTATCATATGACCTCACTGACATGAGGACTTCTTAATGTCAGGAACAAACTGAGGGTTGCTGGAGTGGTCGGGGGTGGGAGGGATGGGGTGGCTGGGTGATAGACATTGGGGAGGGTATGAGCTACGGTGAGCGCTGTGAATTGTGTAAGACTGTTGAATCACAGATCTGTACTTCTGAAACAAATAACGCAACATATTTTAAGAATAAAGAAAAAGGAGAAGATAGCAGGAGAGGAAGAATGAAGGGGAGTTAGTCAGAGGGGGAGACGAACCAGGAGAGATGATGGACTCTGAAAAACAAACTGAGGTTTCAAGACGGGAGGTGGGTAGGGGGATGGGTTAGCCTGGTGATGGGTATTAAAGAGGGCACATTCCGCATGGAGCACTGTGTGTTAGGAACAAACAATGAATCATGGAACACTACACCAAAACAAATGATGTAGTACATGGTGATTAACAAAGCAATAAAAATCAAAGACTGTAATAAGAGATGAAGAAGGACACTATGTCCTACTTAAAGGGTCTATCCAACAAGAATATCTAACAATTTTAAATATCTCTGCCCCGAACAAGGGAGCATCCAATTATATAAGGCAATTAATAAGAAAAGCAAAGAAACACATTGACAACAATACAATAATAGTGGGGCACTTTAACACCCCCCTGACTGAAATGGCCAGATCATCTAAGCAAAAGATCAACAAGGAAATAAAGACTTGCAATGACACACTGGAGCAAATGGACTTCACAGACATATGCAGAACGTTCCATCCCAAAGCAACGGAATACACTTTCTTCTCTAGTGCCCATGGAACATTCTCCAGAATGGATCACATCCTAGGTCCCAAATCAAGTCTCAACCGGTACCAGAAGATTGGGATCATTCCCTGCACATTTTCAGACCACAATGCTTTGAAACTAGAACTCAATCACAAGAGGAAAGTCGGAAAGACCTCAAATACATGGAGGCTAAAGAGCCTCCTACTAAAGAATGAATGGGTCAACCAGGAAATTAAAGAAGATTTTAAAAAACTCATGGAAACCAATGAAAATGAAAACACAACTGCTCAAAATCGTTGGGATAAACCCACGGCAGTCCTGCGAGGAAAGTACATATCAATACAAGCCTTTGTCAAGAAACAAGAAAGGTCTCAAATACACAACCTAACCCTACACCTAAAGGAGCTGGAGAAAGAAAGGCAAAGAAAGCCTAAACCCAGCAGGAGAAGAGAAATCATGAAGATCAGAGCAGAAATCAATGAACTAGAACCCAAAAGAACAGGAGAACAGATCAACGGAACTAGGAGCTGGTTCTTTGAAAGAATTCACAAGGTTGATAAACCCCTGGCCAGGCTGATCAAAAAGAAAAGAGAAATGACCCAAATCAACAAAATCAGGAATGAAAGAGGAGAGATCACAACCAACACCAAAGAAATACAAACAATGATAAGAACATAATATGAGCAACCCTATGGCAGCAAATTAGATAACCTGGAAGAAATGGGTGCCTTCCTAGAGATGTGTCAACTACCAAAACTGACCCAGGAAGAAATAGAAAACCTAAAGAGTCCTATAACCACGAAGGCAATTGAAGCAGTCATCAAAAATCTCCCAAGAAACCAAAGCCCAGGGCCAGGTGGCTTCCCAGGGGAATTCTATCAGACATTTAAAGGAGAAATAATACCTAGTCTCCTGAAACGGTTCCCAAAGGTAGAAAGGCAAGGAAAACTTCCAAACTCATTTTACGAGGCCACCGTTACCTTGATCCCCAAACCAGACAAAGATCCCATCAAAAAGGAGAATTACAGACCCATATCCTTGATGAACATCGATGCAAAAATCCTCACCAAAATACTAGCCAAGAGGATCCAACAGTACATTAAAAGGACTATTCACCACGACCAAGTGGGATTTATCCCTGGGCCGCAAGGCTGGTTCAACATCCGCAAATCAATCAACGTGATAAAATACATTCACAAAAGAAAGAACAAGAATCATAGGATCCTCTCAATAGATGCAGAAAAAGCATTTGACAAAGTACAGCACCCTTTCTTGATCAAAACTCTTCAGAGTATAGGGACAGAGGGTACATACCTCAATATCATAAAAGCCATCTACGAAAAACCTACAGCGAATATCATTCTCAATGGGGAAAAGCTGAGAGCTTTTCCCCTAAGGTCAGGAACGCGGCAGGGAGAGCCACTCTCACCACTGCTACTCAACATAGTATTCGAAGTCCTAGCCACAGCAATCAGACAACAAAAAGAAATCAAAGGCATCCCAATCGGCAGAGAGGAAGTCAAACTCTCACTCTTTGCAGATGATATGATACTTTATGTGGAAAACCCCAAAGACTCCACCCCAAAACTGCTAGAACTCACACAGGAATTCAGTCAAGGAGCAGGCTATAAAATCAATGCACAGAAATCAGTGGCATTCCTCTACACCAACAACAAGACAGAAGAGAGACAAATCAAGGAGTCGATCCCATTCACAATTGCACCCAAAACCATAAGATACCTAGGAATAAATTGAACCAAAGAGGCAAAGGATCTGTACTCAGAAATCTACAGAATACTCAGGAATGAAATTGAAGAAGACACAAAGAAATGGAAAAACGTTCCATGCTCATGGATTGGGAGAACCAACATTGTGAAGAGGTCAATGCTCCCTAGAGCAATCTACACATTCAATGCAATCCCCATCAAAATACCATCCACTTTTTTCAAAGGAATGGAACAAATAATCCTAAATTTTGAATGGAACCAGAAGAGACCCCGAATAGCCAGAGGAGTATTGAAAAAGAAGAGCAAAGCGGGCGGCATCACAATTCTGGACTTCGAGCGCTATGACAAAGCTGTCCTCGTCAAGACAGTATGGTACTGGCACAAAAACAGACACATAGATCCATGGAACAGAACCGAGAGCCCAGAAATGGACCCTCAACTCTATGGTCAACTTACCTTTGACAAAGCAGGAAAGAATGTCCAATGGCAAAAAGACAGCCTCTTCAACAACGGGTGTTGGGAAAATTGGACAGCCACATGCAGAAGAATGACACTGGACCATTTCCATACACCACACACAAAAATAGACTCCAAATGCGTGAAAGACCTCACTGTGAGACAGGAGTCCATCAAAATCCTAAAGGAGAACACAGGTAGCAAGCTCTTCGACGTCAGCCGCAGCAACTTCTTCCTAGAAACATCACCAAAGGCACGGGAAGCCAGGGCCAAAATGAACTATTGGGATTTCATCAAGATAAAAAGCTTTGGCACAGCAAAAGAAACAGTCCACAAAACCAAAAGACACCCGACACAATGGGAGAAAATATTTGCAAATGACATATCAGATAAAGGGCTACTATCCAAAATCTATAAAGAACTTATCGAACTCAACAGCCAAAGAACAAATAACCCAATCAACAAATGGGCAGAAGCCATGAACAGACATTTTTCCAAAGAAGACATCCAAATGGCCAACAGGCACATGAAAAAGTGCTCAACACGGCTCGGCATCAGGGAATTCCAAATCAAATCCTCAATGAGATACCACCTCACACCCGTCAGAAGGGCTAAAATTAAGAAGTCAGGGAACGACAGATGTTGGCGGGGATGTGGAGAAAGGGGAACCCTCCTACAGTGTTGGTGGGAATGCAAGCTGGCGCAACCCCTCTGGAAAACAGTATGGAAGTTCCTCAAACAGTTGAAATTAGAGCTACCATTCGATCCAGCAATGGCACTCCTGGGTATTTACCCCAAAGATACAAAGGTAGGGACCCGAAGCGGTACGTGCACCCCATTGTTTATAGCAGCAATGTCCACAATAGCCAAACTGTGGAAAGAGCCAAGATGTCCATCGACAGAGGAATGGATAAAGAAGAGGTGGTATACATATACACAATGGAATATTATGCAGCCATCCAAAGGAATGAGATCTTGCCATGTGCAACGACGTGGATGGAACAGGAGGGTCCGATGATTAGTGAAATACGTCAATCAGAGAAAGACATGTATCATATGACCTCACTGACATGAGGACTTCTTAATGTCAGGAACAAACTGAGGGTTGCTGGAGTGGTCGGGGGTGGGAGGGATGGGGTGGCTGGGTGATAGACATTGGGGAGGGTATGAGCTACGGTGAGCGCTGTGAATTGTGTAAGACTGTTGAATCACAGATCTGTACTTCTGAAACAAATAACGCAACATATTTTAAGAATAAAGAAAAAGGAGAAGATAGCAGGAGAGGAAGAATGAAGGGGAGTTAGTCAGAGGGGGAGACGAACCAGGAGAGATGATGGACTCTGAAAAACAAACTGAGGTTTCAAGACGGGAGGTGGGTAGGGGGATGGGTTAGCCTGGTGATGGGTATTAAAGAGGGCACATTCCGCATGGAGCACTGTGTGTTAGGAACAAACAATGAATCATGGAACACTACACCAAAACAAATGATGTAGTACATGGTGATTAACAAAGCAATAAAAATCAAAGACTGTAATAAGAGATGAAGAAGGACACTATGTCCTACTTAAAGGGTCTATCCAACAAGAATATCTAACAATTTTAAATATCTCTGCCCCGAACAAGGGAGCATCCAATTATATAAGGCAATTAATAAGAAAAGCAAAGAAACACATTGACAACAATACAATAATAGTGGGGCACTTTAACACCCCCCTGACTGAAATGGCCAGATCATCTAAGCAAAAGATCAACAAGGAAATAAAGACTTGCAATGACACACTGGAGCAAATGGACTTCACAGACATATGCAGAACGTTCCATCCCAAAGCAACGGAATACACTTTCTTCTCTAGTGCCCATGGAACATTCTCCAGAATGGATCACATCCTAGGTCCCAAATCAAGTCTCAACCGGTACCAGAAGATTGGGATCATTCCCTGCACATTTTCAGACCACAATGCTTTGAAACTAGAACTCAATCACAAGAGGAAAGTCGGAAAGACCTCAAATACATGGAGGCTAAAGAGCCTCCTACTAAAGAATGAATGGGTCAACCAGGAAATTAAAGAAGATTTTAAAAAACTCATGGAAACCAATGAAAATGAAAACACAACTGCTCAAAATCGTTGGGATAAACCCACGGCAGTCCTGCGAGGAAAGTACATATCAATACAAGCCTTTGTCAAGAAACAAGAAAGGTCTCAAATACACAACCTAACCCTACACCTAAAGGAGCTGGAGAAAGAAAGGCAAAGAAAGCCTAAACCCAGCAGGAGAAGAGAAATCATGAAGATCAGAGCAGAAATCAATGAACTAGAACCCAAAAGAACAGGAGAACAGATCAACGGAACTAGGAGCTGGTTCTTTGAAAGAATTCACAAGGTTGATAAACCCCTGGCCAGGCTGATCAAAAAGAAAAGAGAAATGACCCAAATCAACAAAATCAGGAATGAAAGAGGAGAGATCACAACCAACACCAAAGAAATACAAACAATGATAAGAACATAATATGAGCAACCCTATGGCAGCAAATTAGATAACCTGGAAGAAATGGGTGCCTTCCTAGAGATGTGTCAACTACCAAAACTGACCCAGGAACAAATAGAAAACCTAAAGAGTCCTATAACCACGAAGGCAATTGAAGCAGTCATCAAAAATCTCCCAAGAAACCAAAGCCCAGGGCCAGGTGGCTTCCCAGGGGAATTCTATCAGACATTTAAAGGAGAAATAATACCTAGTCTCCTGAAACGGTTCCCAAAGGTAGAAAGGCAAGGAAAACTTCCAAACTCATTTTACGAGGCCACCGTTACCTTGATCCCCAAACCAGACAAAGATCCCATCAAAAAGGAGAATTACAGACCCATATCCTTGATGAACATCGATGCAAAAATCCTCACCAAAATACTAGCCAAGAGGATCCAACAGTACATTAAAAGGACTATTCACCACGACCAAGTGGGATTTATCCCTGGGCCGCAAGGCTGGTTCAACATCCGCAAATCAATCAACGTGATAAAATACATTCACAAAAGAAAGAACAAGAATCATAGGATCCTCTCAATAGATGCAGAAAAAGCATTTGACAAAGTACAGCACCCTTTCTTGATCAAAACTCTTCAGAGTATAGGGACAGAGGGTACATACCTCAATATCATAAAAGCCATCTACGAAAAACCTACAGCGAATATCATTCTCAATGGGGAAAAGCTGAGAGCTTTTCCCCTAAGGTCAGGAACGCGGCAGGGAGAGCCACTCTCACCACTGCTACTCAACATAGTATTCGAAGTCCTAGCCACAGCAATCAGACAACAAAAAGAAATCAAAGGCATCCCAATCGGCAGAGAGGAAGTCAAACTCTCACTCTTTGCAGATGATATGATACTTTATGTGGAAAACCCCAAAGACTCCACCCCAAAACTGCTAGAACTCACACAGGAATTCAGTCAAGGAGCAGGCTATAAAATCAATGCACAGAAATCAGTGGCATTCCTCTACACCAACAACAAGACAGAAGAGAGACAAATCAAGGAGTCGATCCCATTCACAATTGCACCCAAAACCATAAGATACCTAGGAATAAATTGAACCAAAGAGGCAAAGGATCTGTACTCAGAAATCTACAGAATACTCAGGAATGAAATTGAAGAAGACACAAAGAAATGGAAAAACGTTCCATGCTCATGGATTGGGAGAACCAACATTGTGAAGAGGTCAATGCTCCCTAGAGCAATCTACACATTCAATGCAATCCCCATCAAAATACCATCCACTTTTTTCAAAGGAATGGAACAAATAATCCTAAATTTTGAATGGAACCAGAAGAGACCCCGAATAGCCAGAGGAGTATTGAAAAAGAAGAGCAAAGCGGGCGGCATCACAATTCTGGACTTCGAGCGCTATGACAAAGCTGTCCTCGTCAAGACAGTATGGTACTGGCACAAAAACAGACACATAGATCCATGGAACAGAACCGAGAGCCCAGAAATGGACCCTCAACTCTATGGTCAACTTACCTTTGACAAAGCAGGAAAGAATGTCCAATGGCAAAAAGACAGCCTCTTCAACAACGGGTGTTGGGAAAATTGGACAGCCACATGCAGAAGAATGACACTGGACCATTTCCATACACCACACACAAAAATAGACTCCAAATGCGTGAAAGACCTCACTGTGAGACAGGAGTCCATCAAAATCCTAAAGGAGAACACAGGTAGCAAGCTCTTCGACGTCAGCCGCAGCAACTTCTTCCTAGAAACATCACCAAAGGCACGGGAAGCCAGGGCCAAAATGAACTATTGGGATTTCATCAAGATAAAAAGCTTTGGCACAGCAAAAGAAACAGTCCACAAAACCAAAAGACACCCGACACAATGGGAGAAAATATTTGCAAATGACATATCAGATAAAGGGCTACTATCCAAAATCTATAAAGAACTTATCGAACTCAACAGCCAAAGAACAAATAACCCAATCAACAAATGGGCAGAAGCCATGAACAGACATTTTTCCAAAGAAGACAACCAAATGGCCAACAGGCACATGAAAAAGTGCTCAACACGGCTCGGCATCAGGGAATTCCAAATCAAATCCTCAATGAGATACCACCTCACACCCGTCAGAAGGGCTAAAATTAACAAGTCAGGGAACGACAGATGTTGGCGGGGATGTGGAGAAAGGGGAACCCTCCTACAGTGTTGGTGGGAATGCAAGCTGGCGCAAGCCCTCTGGAAAACAGTATGGAGGTTCCTCAAACAGTTGAAATTAGAGCTACCATTCGATCCAGCAATGGCACTCCTGGGTATTTACCCCAAAGATACAAAGGTAGGGACCCGAAGCGGTACGTGCACCCCATTGTTTATAGCAGCAATGTCCACAATAGCCAAACTGTGGAAAGAGCCAAGATGTCCATCGACAGAGGAATGGATAAAGAAGAGGTGGTATACATATACACAATGGAATATTATGCAGCCATCCAAAGGAATGAGATCTTGCCATGTGCAACGACGTGGATGGAACAGGAGGGTCCGATGATTAGTGAAATACGTCAATCAGAGAAAGACATGTATCATATGACCTCACTGACATGAGGAATTCTTAATGTCAGGAACAAACTGAGGGTTGCTGGAGTGGTCGGGGGTGGGAGGGATGGGGTGGCTGGGTGATAGACATTGGGGAGGGTATGAGCTACGGTGAGCGCTGTGAATTGTGTAAGACTGTTGAATCACAGATCTGTACTTCTGAAACAAATAACGCAACATATTTTAAGAATAAAGAAAAAGGAGAAGATAGCAGGAGAGGAAGAATGAATGGGAGATAGTCAGACGGGGAGACGAACCAGGAGAGATGATGGACTCTGAAAAACAAACTGAGGTTTCAAGACGGGAGGTGGGTAGGGGGATGGGTTAGCCTGGTGATGGGTATTAAAGAGGGCACATTCCGCATGGAGCACCGTGTGATAGGAACAAACTATGAATCATGGAACACTACACCAAAACAAATGATGTAGTACATGGTGATTAACAAAGCAATAAAAAACAAAGACTGTAATAAGAGATGAAAAGGACACTATGTCCTACTTAAAGGGTCTATCCAACAAGAAGATCTAACAATTGTAAATATCTATGCCCCGAACATGGGAGCATCCAATTATATAAGGCAATTAATAAGAAAAGCAAAGAAACACATTGACAACAATACAATAATAGTAGTGCACTTTAACACCCCCCTGACTGAAATGGCCAGATCATCTAAGCAAAAGATCAACAAGGAAATAAAGACTTGCAATGACACACTGGAGCAAATGGACTTCACAGACATATGCAGAACGTTCCATCCCAAAGCAACGGAATACACTTTCTTCTCTAGTGCCCATGGAACATTCTCCAGAATGGATCACATCCTAGGTCCCAAATCAGGTCTCAACCGGTACCAAAAGATTGGGATCATTCCCTGCACATTTTCAGACCACAATGCTTTGAAACTAGAACTCAATCACAAGAGGAAAGTCGGAAAGACCTCAAACACATGGAGGCTAAAGAGCCTCCTACTAAAGAATGAATGGGTCAACCAGGAAATTAAAGAAGATTTTAAAAAACTCATGGAAACCAATGAAAATGAAAACACAACTGCCCAAAATCGTTGGGATACACCCACGGCAGTCCTGCGAGGAAAGTAGATAGCAATACAAGCCTTTGTCAAGAAACAAGAAAGGTCTCAAATACACAACCTAACCCTACACCTAAAGGAGCTGGAGAAAGAACGGCAAAGAAAGCCTAAACCCAGCAGGAGAAGAGAAATCATGAAGATCAGAGCAGAAATCAATGAACTAGAACCCAAAAGAGGAGGAGAACAGATCAACGGAACTAGGAGTTGGTTCTTTGAAAGAATTCACAAGGTTGATAAACCCCTGGCCAGGCTGATCAAAAAGAAAAGAGAAATGACCCAAATCAACAAAATCAGGAATGAAAGAGGAGAGATCACAACCAACACCAAAGAAATACAAACAATGATAAGAACATAATATGAGCAACCGTATGGCAGCAAATTAGATAACCTGGAAGAAATGGGTGCCTTCCTAGAAATGTGTCAACTACCAAAACTGACCCAGGAAGAAATAGAAAACCTAAAGAGTCCTATAACCACGAAGGCAATTGAAGCAGTCATCAAAAATCTCCCAAGAAACCAAAGCGCAGGGCGAGGTGGCTTCCCAGGGGAATTCTATCAGACATTTAAAGAAGAAATAATACCTAGTCTCCTGAAACGGTTCCCAAAGGTAGAAAGGCAAGGAAAACTTCCAAACTCATTTTACGAGGCCACCGTTACCTTGATCCCCAAACCAGACAAAGATCCCATCAAAAAGGAGAATTACAGACCCATATCCTTGATGAACATCGATGCAAAAATCCTCACCAAAATACTAGCCAAGAGGATCCAACAGTACATTAAAAGGACTATTCACCACGACCAAGTGGGATTTATCCCTGGGCCGCAAGGCTGGTTCAACATCCGCAAATCAATCAACGTGATAAAATACATTCACAAAAGAAAGAACAAGAATCATAGGATCCTCTCAATAGATGCAGAAAAAGCATTTGACAAAGTACAGCACCCTTTCTTCATCAAAACTCTTCAGAGTATAGGGACAGAGGGTACATACCTCAATATCATAAAAGCCATCTACGAAAAACCTACAGCGAATATCATTCTCAATGGGGAAAAGCTGAGAGCTTTTCCCCTAAGGTCAGGAACGCGGCAGGGAGAGCCACTCTCACCACTGCTACTCAACATAGTATTCGAAGTCCTAGCCACAGCAATCAGACAACAAAAAGAAATCAAAGGCATCCCAATCGGCAGAGAGGAAGTCAAACTCTCACTCTTTGCAGATGATATGATACTTTATGTGGAAAACCCCAAAGACTCCACCCCGAAACTGCTAGAACTCACACAGGAATTCAGTCAAGGAGCAGGCTATAAAATCAATGCACAGAAATCAGTGGCATTCCTCTACACCAACAACAAGACAGAAGAGAGACAAATCAAGGAGTCGATCCCATTCACAATTGCACCCGAAACCATAAGATACCTAGGAATAAATTGAACCAAAGAGGCAAAGGATCTGTACTCAGAAATCTACAGAATACTCAGGAATGAAATTGAAGAAGACACAAAGAAATGGAAAAACGTTCCATGCTCATGGATTGGGAGAATCAACATTGTGAAGAGGTCAATGCTCCCTAGAGCAATCTACACATTCAATGCAATCCCCATCAAAATACCATCCACTTTTTTCAAAGGAATGGAACAAATAATCCTAAATTTTGAATGGAACCAGAAGAGACCCCGAATAGCCAGAGGAGTATTGAAAAAGAAGAGCAAAGCGGGCGGCATCACAATTCTGGACTTCGAGCGCTATGACAAAGCTGTCCTCGTCAAGACAGTATGGTACTGGCACAAAAACAGACACATAGATCCATGGAACAGAACCGAGAGCCCAGAAATGGACCCTCAACTCTATGGTCAACTTACCTTTGACAAAGCAGGAAAGAATGTCCAATGGCAAAAAGACAGCCTCTTCAACAACGGGTGTTGGGAAAATTGGACAGCCACATGCAGAAGAATGACACTGGACCATTTCCATACACCACACACAAAAATAGACTCCAAATGCGTGAAAGACCTCACTGTGAGACAGGAGTCCATCAAAATCCTAAAGGAGAACACAGGTAGCAAGCTCTTCGACGTCAGCCGCAGCAACTTCTTCCTAGAAACATCACCAAAGGCACGGGAAGCCAGGGCCAAAATGAACTATTGGGATTTCATCAAGATAAAAAGCTTTGGCACAGCAAAAGAAACAGTCCACAAAACCAAAAGACACCCGACACAATGGGAGAAAATATTTGCAAATGACATATCAGATAAAGGGCTACTATCCAAAATCTATAAAGAACTTATCGAACTCAACAGCCAAAGAACAAATAACCCAATCAACAAATGGGCAGAAGCCATGAACAGACATTTTTCCAAAGAAGACATCCAAAAGGCCAACAGGCACATGAAAAAGTGCTCAACACGGCTCGGCATCAGGGAATTCCAAATCAAATCCTCAATGAGATACCACCTCACACCCGTCAGAAGGGCTAAAATTAAGAAGGCAGGGAACGACAGATGTTGGCGGGGATGTGGAGAAAGGGGAACCCTCCTACAGTGTTGGTGGGAATGCAAGCTGGCGCAACCCCTCTGGAAAACAGTATGGAGGTTCCTCAAACAGTTGAAATTAGAGCTACCATTCGATCCAGCAATGGCACTCCTGGGTATTTACCCCAAAGATACAAAGGTAGGGACCCGAAGCGGTACGTGCACCCCATTGTTTATAGCAGCAATGTCCACAATAGCCAAACTGTGGAAAGAGCCAAGATGTCCATCGACAGAGGAATGGATAAAGAAGAGGTGGTATACATATACACAATGGAATATTATGCAGCCATCCAAAGGAATGAGATCTTGCCATGTGCAACGACGTGGATGGAACAGGAGGGTCCGATGATTAGTGAAATACGTCAATCAGAGAAAGACATGTATCATATGACCTCACTGACATGAGGACTTCTTAATGTCAGGAACAAACTGAGGGTTGCTGGAGTGGTCGGGGGTGGGAGGGATGGGGTGGCTGGGTGATAGACATTGGGGAGGGTATGAGCTACGGTGAGCGCTGTGAATTGTCTAAGACTGTTGAATCACAGATCTGTACTTCTGAAACAAATAACGCAACATATTTTAAGAATAAAGAAAAAGGAGACGATAGCAGGAGAGGAAGAATGAAGGGGAGTTAGTCAGAGGGGGAGACGAACCAGGAGAGATGATGGACTCTGAAAAACAAACTGAGGTTTCAAGACGGGAGGTGGGTAGGGGGATGGGTTAGCCTGGTGATGGGTATTAAAGAGGGCACATTCCGCATGGAGCACTGTGTGTTAGGAACAAACAATGAATCATGGAACACTACACCAAAACAAATGATGTAGTACATGGTGATTAACAAAGCAATAAAAATCAAAGACTGTAATAAGAGATGAAGAAGGACACTATGTCCTACTTAAAGGGTCTATCCAACAAGAAGATCTAACAATTGTAAATATCTCTGCCCCGAACATGGGAGCATCCAATTATATAAGGCAATTAATAAGAAAAGCAAAGAAACACATTGACAACAATACAATAATAGTGGGACACTTTAACACCCCCCCTGACTGAAATGGCCAGATCATCTAAGCAAAAGATCAACAAGGAAATAAAGACTTGCAATGACACACTGGAGCAAATGGACTTCACAGACATATGCAGAACGTTCCATCCCAAAGCAACGGAATACACTTTCTTCTCTAGTGCCCATGGAACATTCTCCAGAATGGATCACATCCTAGGTCCCAAATCAGGTCTCAACCGGTACCAGAAGATTGGGATCATTCCCTGCACATTTTCAGACCACAATGCTTTGAAACTAGAACTCAATCACAAGAGGAAAGTCGGAAAGACCTCAAATACATGGAGGCTAAAGAGCCTCCTACTAAAGAATGAATGGGTCAACCAGGAAATTAAAGAAGATTTTAAAAAACTCATGGAAACCAATGAAAATGAAAACACAACTGCCCAAAATCGTTGGGATAAACCCACGGCAGTCCTGCGAGGAAAGTACATATCAATACAAGCCTTTGTCAAGAAACAAGAAAGGTCTCAAATACACAACCTAACCCTACACCTAAAGGAGCTGGAGAAAGAACGGCAAAGAAAGCCTAAACCCAGCAGGAGAAGAGAAATCATGAAGATCAGAGCAGAAATCAATGAACTAGAACCCAAAAGAACAGGAGAACAGATCAACGGAACTAGGAGCTGGTTCTTTGAAAGAATTCACAAGGTTGATAAACCCCTGGCCAGGCTGATCAAAAAGAAAAGAGAAATGACCCAAATCAACAAAATCAGGAATGAAAGAGGAGAGATCACAAACAACACCAAAGAAATACAAACAATGATAAGAACATAATATGAGCAACCCTATGGCAGCAAATTAGATAACCTGGAAGAAATGGGTGCCTTCCTAGAGATGTGTCAACTACCAAAACTGACCCAGGAAGAAATAGAAAACCTAAAGAGTCCTATAACCACGAAGGCAATTGAAGCAGTCATCAAAAATCTCCCAAGAAACCAAAGCCCAGGGCGAGGTGGCTTCCCAGGGGAATTCTATCAGACATTTAAAGAAGAAATAATACCTAGTCTCCTGAAACGGTTCCCAAAGGTAGAAAGGCAAGGAAAACTTCCAAACTCATTTTACGAGGCCACCGTTACCTTGATCCCCAAACCAGACAAAGATCCCATCAAAAAGGAGAATTACAGACCCATATCCTTGATGAACATCGATGCAAAAATCCTCACCAAAATACTAGCCAAGAGGATCCAACAGTACATTAAAAGGACTATTCACCACGACCAAGTGGGATTTATCCCTGGGCCGCAAGGCTGGTTCAACATCCGCAAATCAATCAACGTGATAAAATACATTCACAAAAGAAAGAACAAGAATCATAGGATCCTCTCAATAGATGCAGAAAAAGCATTTGACAAAGTACAGCACCCTTTCTTGATCAACACTCTTCAGAGTATAGGGACAGAGGGTACATACCTCAATATCATAAAAGCCATCTACGAAAAACCTACAGCGAATATCATTCTCAATGGGGAAAAGCTGAGAGCTTTTCCCCTAAGGTCAGGAACGCGGCAGGGAGAGCCACTCTCACCACTGCTACTCAACATAGTATTCGAAGTCCTAGCCACAGCAATCAGACAACAAAAAGAAATCAAAGGCATCCCAATCGGCAGAGAGGAAGTCAAACTCTCACTCTTTGCAGATGATATGATACTTTATGTGGAAAACCCCAAAGACTCCACCCCAAAACTGCTAGAACTCACACAGGAATTCAGTCAAGGAGCAGGCTATAAAATCAATGCACAGAAATCAGTGGCATTCCTCTACACCAACAACAAGACAGAAGAGAGACAAATCAAGGAGTCGATCCCATTCACAATTGCACCCAAAACCATAAGATACCTAGGAATAAATTGAACCAAAGAGGCAAAGGATCTGTACTCAGAAATCTACAGAATACTCAGGAATGAAATTGAAGAAGACACAAAGAAATGGAAAAACGTTCCATGCTCATGGATTGGGAGAACCAACATTGTGAAGAGGTCAATGCTCCCTAGAGCAATCTACACATTCAATGCAATCCCCATCAAAATACCATCCACTTTTTTCAAAGGAATGGAACAAATAATCCTAAATTTTGAATGGAACCAGAAGAGACCCCGAATAGCCAGAGGAGTATTGAAAAAGAAGAGCAAAGCGGGCGGCATCACAATTCTGGACTTCGAGCGCTATGACAAAGCTGTCCTCGTCAAGACAGTATGGTACTGGCACAAAAACAGACACATAGATCCATGGAACAGAACCGAGAGCCCAGAAATGGACCCTCAACTCTATGGTCAACTTACCTTTGACAAAGCAGGAAAGAATGTCCAATGGCAAAAAGACAGCCTCTTCAACAACGGGTGTTGGGAAAACTGGACAGCCACATGCAGAAGAATGACACTGGACCATTTCCATACACCACACACAAAAATAGACTCCAAATGCGTGAAAGACCTCACTGTGAGACAGGAGTCCATCAAAATCCTAAAGGAGAACACAGGTAGCAAGCTCTTCGACGTCAGCCGCAGCAACTTCTTCCTAGAAACATCACCAAAGGCACGGGAAGCCAGGGCCAAAATGAACTATTGGGATTTCATCAAGATAAAAAGCTTTGGCACAGCAAAAGAAACAGTCCACAAAACCAAAAGACACCCGACACAATGGGAGAAAATATTTGCAAATGACATATCAGATAAAGGGCTACTATCCAAAATCTATAAAGAACTTATCGAACTCAACAGCCAAAGAACAAATAACCCAATCAACAAATGGGCAGAAGCCATGAACAGACATTTTTCCAAAGAAGACATCCAAAAGGCCAACAGGCACATGAAAAAGTGCTCAACACGGCTCGGCATCAGGGAATTCCAAATCAAATCCTCAATGAGATACCACCTCACACCCGTCAGAAGGGCTAAAATTAAGAAGGCAGGGAACGACAGATGTTGGCGGGGATGTGGAGAAAGGGGAACCCTCCTACAGTGTTGGTGGGAATGCAAGCTGGCGCAACCCCTCTGGAAAACAGTATGGAGGTTCCTCAAACAGTTGAAATTAGAGCTACCATTCGATCCAGCAATGGCACTCCTGGGTATTTACCCCAAAGATACAAAGGTAGGGACCCGAAGCGGTACGTGCACCCCATTGTTTATAGCAGCAATGTCCACAATAGCCAAACTGTGGAAAGAGCCAAGATGTCCATCGACAGAGGAATGGATAAAGAAGAGGTGGTATACATATACACAATGGAATATTATGCAGCCATCCAAAGGAATGAGATCTTGCCATGTGCAACGACGTGGATGGAACAGGAGGGTCCGATGATTAGTGAAATACGTCAATCAGAGAAAGACATGTATCATATGACCTCACTGACATGAGGACTTCTTAATGTCAGGAACAAACTGAGGGTTGCTGGAGTGGTCGGGGGTGGGAGGGATGGGGTGGCTGGGTGATAGACATTGGGGAGGGTATGAGCTACGGTGAGCGCTGTGAATTGTCTAAGACTGTTGAATCACAGATCTGTACTTCTGAAACAAATAACGCAACATATTTTAAGAATAAAGAAAAAGGAGACGATAGCAGGAGAGGAAGAATGAAGGGGAGTTAGTCAGAGGGGGAGACGAACCAGGAGAGATGATGGACTCTGAAAAACAAACTGAGGTTTCAAGACGGGAGGTGGGTAGGGGGATGGGTTAGCCTGGTGATGGGTATTAAAGAGGGCACATTCCGCATGGAGCACTGTGTGTTAGGAACAAACAATGAATCATGGAACACTACACCAAAACAAATGATGTAGTACATGGTGATTAACAAAGCAATAAAAATCAAAGACTGTAATAAGAGATGAAGAAGGACACTATGTCCTACTTAAAGGGTCTATCCAACAAGAAGATCTAACAATTGTAAATATCTCTGCCCCGAACATGGGAGCATCCAATTATATAAGGCAATTAATAAGAAAAGCAAAGAAACACATTGACAACAATACAATAATAGTGGGACACTTTAACACCCCCCCTGACTGAAATGGCCAGATCATCTAAGCAAAAGATCAACAAGGAAATAAAGACTTGCAATGACACACTGGAGCAAATGGACTTCACAGACATATGCAGAACGTTCCATCCCAAAGCAACGGAATACACTTTCTTCTCTAGTGCCCATGGAACATTCTCCAGAATGGATCACATCCTAGGTCCCAAATCAGGTCTCAACCGGTACCAGAAGATTGGGATCATTCCCTGCACATTTTCAGACCACAATGCTTTGAAACTAGAACTCAATCACAAGAGGAAAGTCGGAAAGACCTCAAATACATGGAGGCTAAAGAGCCTCCTACTAAAGAATGAATGGGTCAACCAGGAAATTAAAGAAGATTTTAAAAAACTCATGGAAACCAATGAAAATGAAAACACAACTGCCCAAAATCGTTGGGATAAACCCACGGCAGTCCTGCGAGGAAAGTACATATCAATACAAGCCTTTGTCAAGAAACAAGAAAGGTCTCAAATACACAACCTAACCCTACACCTAAAGGAGCTGGAGAAAGAACGGCAAAGAAAGCCTAAACCCAGCAGGAGAAGAGAAATCATGAAGATCAGAGCAGAAATCAATGAACTAGAACCCAAAAGAACAGGAGAACAGATCAACGGAACTAGGAGCTGGTTCTTTGAAAGAATTCACAAGGTTGATAAACCCCTGGCCAGGCTGATCAAAAAGAAAAGAGAAATGACCCAAATCAACAAAATCAGGAATGAAAGAGGAGAGATCACAAACAACACCAAAGAAATACAAACAATGATAAGAACATAATATGAGCAACCCTATGGCAGCAAATTAGATAACCTGGAAGAAATGGGTGCCTTCCTAGAGATGTGTCAACTACCAAAACTGACCCAGGAAGAAATAGAAAACCTAAAGAGTCCTATAACCACGAAGGCAATTGAAGCAGTCATCAAAAATCTCCCAAGAAACCAAAGCCCAGGGCGAGGTGGCTTCCCAGGGGAATTCTATCAGACATTTAAAGAAGAAATAATACCTAGTCTCCTGAAACGGTTCCCAAAGGTAGAAAGGCAAGGAAAACTTCCAAACTCATTTTACGAGGCCACCGTTACCTTGATCCCCAAACCAGACAAAGATCCCATCAAAAAGGAGAATTACAGACCCATATCCTTGATGAACATCGATGCAAAAATCCTCACCAAAATACTAGCCAAGAGGATCCAACAGTACATTAAAAGGACTATTCACCACGACCAAGTGGGATTTATCCCTGGGCCGCAAGGCTGGTTCAACATCCGCAAATCAATCAACGTGATAAAATACATTCACAAAAGAAAGAACAAGAATCATAGGATCCTCTCAATAGATGCAGAAAAAGCATTTGACAAAGTACAGCACCCTTTCTTGATCAAAACTCTTCAGAGTATAGGGACAGAGGGTACATACCTCAATATCATAAAAGCCATCTACGAAAAACCTACAGCGAATATCATTCTCAATGGGGAAAAGCTGAGAGCTTTTCCCCTAAGGTCAGGAACGCGGCAGGGAGAGCCACTCTCACCACTGCTACTCAACATAGTATTCGAAGTCCTAGCCACAGCAATCAGACAACAAAAAGAAATCAAAGGCATCCCAATCGGCAGAGAGGAAGTCAAACTCTCACTCTTTGCAGATGATATGATACTTTATGTGGAAAACCCCAAAGACTCCACCCCAAAACTGCTAGAACTCACACAGGAATTCAGTCAAGGAGCAGGCTATAAAATCAATGCACAGAAATCAGTGGCATTCCTCTACACCAACAACAAGACAGAAGAGAGACAAATGAAGGAGTCGATCCCATTCACAATTGCACCCAAAACCATAAGATACCTAGGAATAAATTGAACCAAAGAGGCAAAGGATCTGTACTCAGAAATCTACAGAATACTCAGGAATGAAATTGAAGAAGACACAAAGAAATGGAAAAACGTTCCATGCTCATGGATTGGGAGAACCAACATTGTGAAGAGGTCAATGCTCCCTAGAGCAATCTACACATTCAATGCAATCCCCATCAAAATACCATCCACTTTTTTCAAAGGAATGGAACAAATAATCCTAAATTTTGAATGGAACCAGAAGAGACCCCGAATAGCCAGAGGAGTATTGAAAAAGAAGAGCAAAGCGGGCGGCATCACAATTCTGGACTTCGAGCGCTATGACAAAGCTGTCCTCGTCAAGACAGTATGGTACTGGCACAAAAACAGACACATAGATCCATGGAACAGAACCGAGAGCCCAGAAATGGACCCTCAACTCTATGGTCAACTTACCTTTGACAAAGCAGGAAAGAATGTCCAATGGCAAAAAGACAGCCTCTTCAACAACGGGTGTTGGGAAAACTGGACAGCCACATGCAGAAGAATGACACTGGACCATTTCCATACACCACACACAAAAATAGACTCCAAATGCGTGAAAGACCTCACTGTGAGACAGGAGTCCATCAAAATCCTAAAGGAGAACACAGGTAGCAAGCTCTTCGACGTCAGCCGCAGCAACTTCTTCCTAGAAACATCACCAAAGGCACGGGAAGCCAGGGCCAAAATGAACTATTGGGATTTCATCAAGATAAAAAGCTTTGGCACAGCAAAAGAAACAGTCCACAAAACCAAAAGACACCCGACACAATGGGAGAAAATATTTGCAAATGACATATCAGATAAAGGGCTACTATCCAAAATCTATAAAGAACTTATCGAACTCAACAGCCAAAGAACAAATAACCCAATCAACAAATGGGCAGAAGCCATGAACAGACATTTTTCCAAAGAAGACATCCAAATGGCCAACAGGCACATGAAAAAGTGCTCAACACGGCTCGGCATCAGGGAATTCCAAATCAAATCCTCAATGAGATACCACGTCACACCCGTCAGAAGGGCTAAAATTAAGAAGTCAGGGAACGACAGATGTTGGCGGGGATGTGGAGAAAGGGGAACCCTCCTACAGTGTTGGTGGGAATGCAAGCTGGCGCAACCCCTCTGGAAAACAGTATGGAGGTTCCTCAAACAGTTGAAATTAGAGCTACCATTCGATCCAGCAATGGCACTCCTGGGTATTTACCCCAAAGATACAAAGGTAGGGACCCGAAGCGGTACGTGCACCCCATTGTTTATAGCAGCAATGTCCACAATAGCCAAACTGTGGAAAGAGCCAAGATGTCCATCGACAGAGGAATGGATAAAGAAGAGGTGGTATACATATACACAATGGAATATTATGCAGCCATCCAAAGGAATGAGATCTTGCCATGTGCAACGACGTGGATGGAACAGGAGGGTCCGATGATTAGTGAAATACGTCAATCAGAGAAAGACATGTATCATATGACCTCACTGACATGAGGACTTCTTAATGTCAGGAACAAACTGAGGGTTGCTGGAGTGGTCGGGGGTGGGAGGGATGGGGTGGCTGGGTGATAGACATTGGGGAGGGTATGAGCTACGGTGAGCGCTGTGAATTGTCTAAGACTGTTGAATCACAGATCTGTACTTCTGAAACAAATAACGCAACATATTTTAAGAATAAAGAAAAAGGAGACGATAGCAGGAGAGGAAGAATGAAGGGGAGTTAGTCAGAGGGGGAGACGAACCAGGAGAGATGATGGACTCTGAAAAACAAACTGAGGTTTCAAGACGGGAGGTGGGTAGGGGGATGGGTTAGCCTGGTGATGGGTATTAAAGAGGGCACATTCCGCATGGAGCACTGTGTGTTAGGAACAAACAATGAATCATGGAACACTACACCAAAACAAATGATGTAGTACATGGTGATTAACAAAGCAATAAAAATCAAAGACTGTAATAAGAGATGAAGAAGGACACTATGTCCTACTTAAAGGGTCTATCCAACAAGAAGATCTAACAATTGTAAATATCTCTGCCCCGAACATGGGAGCATCCAATTATATAAGGCAATTAATAAGAAAAGCAAAGAAACACATTGACAACAATACAATAATAGTGGGACACTTTAACACCCCCCCTGACTGAAATGGCCAGATCATCTAAGCAAAAGATCAACAAGGAAATAAAGACTTGCAATGACACACTGGAGCAAATGGACTTCACAGACATATGCAGAACGTTCCATCCCAAAGCAACGGAATACACTTTCTTCTCTAGTGCCCATGGAACATTCTCCAGAATGGATCACATCCTAGGTCCCAAATCAGGTCTCAACCGGTACCAGAAGATTGGGATCATTCCCTGCACATTTTCAGACCACAATGCTTTGAAACTAGAACTCAATCACAAGAGGAAAGTCGGAAAGACCTCAAATACATGGAGGCTAAAGAGCCTCCTACTAAAGAATGAATGGGTCAACCAGGAAATTAAAGAAGATTTTAAAAAACTCATGGAAACCAATGAAAATGAAAACACAACTGCCCAAAATCGTTGGGATAAACCCACGGCAGTCCTGCGAGGAAAGTACATATCAATACAAGCCTTTGTCAAGAAACAAGAAAGGTCTCAAATACACAACCTAACCCTACACCTAAAGGAGCTGGAGAAAGAACGGCAAAGAAAGCCTAAACCCAGCAGGAGAAGAGAAATCATGAAGATCAGAGCAGAAATCAATGAACTAGAACCCAAAAGAACAGGAGAACAGATCAACGGAACTAGGAGCTGGTTCTTTGAAAGAATTCACAAGGTTGATAAACCCCTGGCCAGGCTGATCAAAAAGAAAAGAGAAATGACCCAAATCAACAAAATCAGGAATGAAAGAGGAGAGATCACAAACAACACCAAAGAAATACAAACAATGATAAGAACATAATATGAGCAACCCTATGGCAGCAAATTAGATAACCTGGAAGAAATGGGTGCCTTCCTAGAGATGTGTCAACTACCAAAACTGACCCAGGAAGAAATAGAAAACCTAAAGAGTCCTATAACCACGAAGGCAATTGAAGCAGTCATCAAAAATCTCCCAAGAAACCAAAGCCCAGGGCGAGGTGGCTTCCCAGGGGAATTCTATCAGACATTTAAAGAAGAAATAATACCTAGTCTCCTGAAACGGTTCCCAAAGGTAGAAAGGCAAGGAAAACTTCCAAACTCATTTTACGAGGCCACCGTTACCTTGATCCCCAAACCAGACAAAGATCCCATCAAAAAGGAGAATTACAGACCCATATCCTTGATGAACATCGATGCAAAAATCCTCACCAAAATACTAGCCAAGAGGATCCAACAGTACATTAAAAGGACTATTCACCACGACCAAGTGGGATTTATCCCTGGGCCGCAAGGCTGGTTCAACATCCGCAAATCAATCAACGTGATAAAATACATTCACAAAAGAAAGAACAAGAATCATAGGATCCTCTCAATAGATGCAGAAAAAGCATTTGACAAAGTACAGCACCCTTTCTTGATCAAAACTCTTCAGAGTATAGGGACAGAGGGTACATACCTCAATATCATAAAAGCCATCTACGAAAAACCTACAGCGAATATCATTCTCAATGGGGAAAAGCTGAGAGCTTTTCCCCTAAGGTCAGGAACGCGGCAGGGAGAGCCACTCTCACCACTGCTACTCAACATAGTATTCGAAGTCCTAGCCACAGCAATCAGACAACAAAAAGAAATCAAAGGCATCCCAATCGGCAGAGAGGAAGTCAAACTCTCACTCTTTGCAGATGATATGATACTTTATGTGGAAAACCCCAAAGACTCCACCCCAAAACTGCTAGAACTCACACAGGAATTCAGTCAAGGAGCAGGCTATAAAATCAATGCACAGAAATCAGTGGCATTCCTCTACACCAACAACAAGACAGAAGAGAGACAAATCAAGGAGTCGATCCCATTCACAATTGCACCCAAAACCATAAGATACCTAGGAATAAATTGAACCAAAGAGGCAAAGGATCTGTACTCAGAAATCTACAGAATACTCAGGAATGAAATTGAAGAAGACACAAAGAAATGGAAAAACGTTCCGTGCTCATGGATTGGGAGAACCAAGATTGTGAAGAGGTCAATGCTCCCTAGAGCAATCTACACATTCAATGCAATCCCCATCAAAATACCATCCACTTTTTTCAAAGGAATGGAACAAATAATCCTAAATTTTGAATGGAACCAGAAGAGACCCCGAATAGCCAGAGGAGTATTGAAAAAGAAGAGCAAAGCGGGCGGCATCACAATTCTGGACTTCGAGCGCTATGACAAAGCTGTCCTCGTCAAGACAGTATGGTACTGGCACAAAAACAGACACATAGATCCATGGAACAGAACCGAGAGCCCAGAAATGGACCCTCAACTCTATGGTCAACTTACCTTTGACAAAGCAGGAAAGAATGTCCAATGGCAAAAAGACAGCCTCTTCAACAACGGGTGTTGGGAAAACTGGACAGCCACATGCAGAAGAATGACACTGGACCATTTCCATACACCACACACAAAAATAGACTCCAAATGCGTGAAAGACCTCACTGTGAGACAGGAGTCCATCAAAATCCTAAAGGAGAACACAGGTAGCAAGCTCTTCGACGTCAGCCGCAGCAACTTCTTCCTAGAAACATCACCAAAGGCACGGGAAGCCAGGGCCAAAATGAACTATTGGGATTTCATCAAGATAAAAAGCTTTGGCACAGCAAAAGAAACAGTCCACAAAACCAAAAGACACCCGACACAATGGGAGAAAATATTTGCAAATGACATATCAGATAAAGGGCTACTATCCAAAATCTATAAAGAACTTATCGAACTCAACAGCCAAAGAACAAATAACCCAATCAACAAATGGGCAGAAGCCATGAACAGACATTTTTCCAAAGAAGACATCCAAATGGCCAACAGGCACATGAAAAAGTGCTCAACACGGCTCGGCATCAGGGAATTCCAAATCAAATCCTCAATGAGATACCACGTCACACCCGTCAGAAGGGCTAAAATTAAGAAGTCAGGGAACGACAGATGTTGGCGGGGATGTGGAGAAAGGGGAACCCTCCTACAGTGTTGGTGGGAATGCAAGCTGGCGCAACCCCTCTGGAAAACAGTATGGAGGTTCCTCAAACAGTTGAAATTAGAGCTACCATTCGATCCAGCAATGGCACTCCTGGGTATTTACCCCAAAGATACAAAGGTAGGGACCCGAAGCGGTACGTGCACCCCATTGTTTATAGCAGCAATGTCCACAATAGCCAAACTGTGGAAAGAGCCAAGATGTCCATCGACAGAGGAATGGATAAAGAAGAGGTGGTATACATATACACAATGGAATATTATGCAGCCATCCAAAGGAATGAGATCTTGCCATGTGCAACGACGTGGATGGAACAGGAGGGTCCGATGATTAGTGAAATACGTCAATCAGAGAAAGACATGTATCATATGACCTCACTGACATGAGGAATTCTTAATGTCAGGAACAAACTGAGGATTGCAGGAGTGGTCGGGGGTGGGAGGGATGGGGTGGCTGGGTGATAGACATTGGGGAGGGTATGAGCTACGGTGAGCGCTGTGAATTGTCTAAGACTGTTGAATCACAGATCTGTACTTCTGAAACAAATAACGCAACATATTTTAAGAATAAAGGAAAAGGATAAGATAGCAGGAGAGGAAGAATGAAGGGGAGTTAGTCAGAGGGGGAGACGAACCAGGAGAGATGATGGACTCTGAAAAACAAACTGAGGTTTCAAGACGGGAGGTGGGTAGGGGGATGGGTTAGCCTGGTGATGGGTATTAAAGAGGGCACATTCCGCATGGAGCACTGTGTGTTAGGAACAAACAATGAATCATGGAACACTACACCAAAACAAATGATGTAGTACATGGTGATTAACAAAGCAATAAAAATCAAAGACTGTAATAAGAGATGAAGAAGGACACTATGTCCTACTTAAAGGGTCTATCCAACAAGAATATCTAACAATTGTAAATATCTCTGCCCGGAACAAGGGAGCATCCAATTATATAAGGCAATTAATAAGAAAAGCAAAGAAACACATTGACAACAATACAATAATAGTGGGGCACTTTAACACCCCCCTGACTGAAATGGCCAGATCATCTAAGCAAAAGATCAACAAGGAAATAAAGACTTGCAATGACACACTGGAGCAAATGGACTTCACAGACATATGCAGAACGTTCCATCCCAAAGCAACGGAATACACTTTCTTCTCTAGTGCCCATGGAACATTCTCCAGAATGGATCACATCCTAGGTCCCAAATCAGGTCTCAACCGGTACCAGAAGATTGGGATCATTCCCTGCACATTTTCAGACCACAATGCTTTGAAACTAGAACTCAATCACAAGAGGAAAGTCGGAAAGACCTCAAATACATGGAGGCTAAAGAGCCTCCTACTAAAGAATGAATGGGTCAACCAGGAAATTAAAGAAGATTTTAAAAAACTCATGGAAACCAATGAAAATGAAAACACAACTGCCCAAAATCGTTGGGATAAACCCACGGCAGTCCTGCGAGGAAAGTACATATCAATACAAGCCTTTGTCAAGAAACAAGAAAGGTCTCAAATACACAACCTAACCCTACACCTAAAGGAGCTGGAGAAAGAACGGCAAAGAAAGCCTAAACCCAGCAGGAGAAGAGAAATCATGAAGATCAGAGCAGAAATCAATGAACTAGAACCCAAAAGAACAGGAGAACAGATCAACGGAACTAGGAGCTGGTTCTTTGAAAGAATTCACAAGGTTGATAAACCCCTGGCCAGGCTGATCAAAAAGAAAAGAGAAATGACCCAAATCAACAAAATCAGGAATGAAAGAGGAGAGATCACAACCAACACCAAAGAAATACAAACAATGATAAGAACATAATATGAGCAACCCTATGGCAGCAAATTAGATAACCTGGAAGAAATGGGTGCCTTCCTAGAGATGTGTCAACTACCAAAACTGACCCAGGAAGAAATAGAAAACCTAAAGAGTCCTATAACCACGAAGGCAATTGAAGCAGTCATCAAAAATCTCCCAAGAAACCAAAGCCCAGGGCGAGGTGGCTTCCCAGGGGAATTCTATCAGACATTTAAAGAAGAAATAATACCTAGTCTCCTGAAACGGTTCCCAAAGGTAGAAAGGCAAGGAAAACTTCCAAACTCATTTTACGAGGCCACCGTTACCTTGATCCCCAAACCAGACAAAGATCCCATCAAAAAGGAGAATTACAGACCCATATCCTTGATGAACATCGATGCAAAAATCCTCACCAAAATACTAGCCAAGAGGATCCAACAGTACATTAAAAGGACTATTCACCACGACCAAGTGGGATTTATCCCTGGGCCGCAAGGCTGGTTCAACATCCGCAAATCAATCAACGTGATAAAATACATTCACAAAAGAAAGAACAAGAATCATAGGATCCTCTCAATAGATGCAGAAAAAGCATTTGACAAAGTACAGCACCCTTTCTTGATCAAAACTCTTCAGAGTATAGGGACAGAGGGTACATACCTCAATATCATAAAAGCCATCTACGAAAAACCTACAGCGAATATCATTCTCAATGGGGAAAAGCTGAGAGCTTTTCCCCTAAGGTCAGGAACGCGGCAGGGAGAGCCACTCTCACCACTGCTACTCAACATAGTATTCGAAGTCCTAGCCACAGCAATCAGACAACAAAAAGAAATCAAAGGCATCCCAATCGGCAGAGAGGAAGTCAAACTCTCACTCTTTGCAGATGATATGATACTTTATGTGGAAAACCCCAAAGACTCCACCCCAAAACTGCTAGAACTCACACAGGAATTCAGTCAAGGAGCAGGCTATAAAATCAATGCACAGAAATCAGTGGCATTCCTCTACACCAACAACAAGACAGAAGAGAGACAAATCAAGGAGTCGATCCCATTCACAATTGCACCCAAAACCATAAGATACCTAGGAATAAATTGAACCAAAGAGGCAAAGGATCTGTACTCAGAAATCTACAGAATACTCAGGAATGAAATTGAAGAAGACACAAAGAAATGGAAAAACGTTCCATGCTCATGGATTGGGAGAACCAACATTGTGAAGAGGTCAATGCTCCCTAGAGCAATCTACACATTCAATGCAATCCCCATCAAAATACCATCCACTTTTTTCAAAGGAATGGAACAAATAATCCTAAATTTTGAATGGAACCAGAAGAGACCCCGAATAGCCAGAGGAGTATTGAAAAAGAAGAGCAAAGCGGGCGGCATCACAATTCTGGACTTCGTGCGCTATGACAAAGCTGTCCTCGTCTAGACAGTATGGTACTGGCACAAAAACAGACACATAGATCCATGGAACAGAACCGAGAGCCCAGAAATGGACCCTCAACTCTATGGTCAACTTACCTTTGACAAAGCAGGAAAGAATGTCCAATGGCAAAAAGACAGCCTCTTCAACAACGGGTGTTGGGAAAACTGGACAGCCACATGCAGAAGAATGACACTGGACCATTTCCATACACCACACACAAAAATAGACTCCAAATGCGTGAAAGACCTCACTGTGAGACAGGAGTCCATCAAAATCCTAAAGGAGAACACAGGTAGCAAGCTCTTCGACGTCAGCCGCAGCAACTTCTTCCTAGAAACATCACCAAAGGCACGGGAAGCCAGGGCCAAAATGAACTATTGGGATTTCATCAAGATAAAAAGCTTTGGCACAGCAAAAGAAACAGTCCACAAAACCAAAAGACACCCGACACAATGGGAGAAAATATTTGCAAATGACATATCAGATAAAGGGCTACTATCCAAAATCTATAAAGAACTTATCGAACTCAACAGCCAAAGAACAAATAACCCAATCAACAAATGGGCAGAAGCCATGAACAGACATTTTTCCAAAGAAGACATCCAAAAGGCCAACAGGCACATGAAAAAGTGCTCAACACGGCTCGGCATCAGGGAATTCCAAATCAAATCCTCAATGAGATACCACCTCACACCCGTCAGAAGGGCTAAAATTAAGAAGGCAGGGAACGACAGATGTTGGCGGGGATGTGGAGAAAGGGGAACCCTCCTACAGTGTTGGTGGGAATGCAAGCTGGCGCAACCCCTCTGGAAAACAGTATGGAGGTGCCTCAAACAGTTGAAATTAGAGCTACCATTCGATCCAGCAATGGCACTCCTGGGTATTTACCCCAAAGATACAAAGGTAGGGACCCGAAGCGGTACGTGCACCCCATTGTTTATAGCAGCAATGTCCACAATAGCCAAACTGTGGAAAGAGCCAAGATGTCCATCGACAGAGGAATGGATAAAGAAGAGGTGGTATACATAGACACAATGGAATATTATGCAGCCATCCAAAGGAATGAGATCTTGCCATGTGCAACGACGTGGATGGAACAGGAGGGTCCGATGATTAGTGAAATACGTCAATCAGAGAAAGACATGTATCATATGACCTCACTGACATGAGGACTTCTTAATGTCAGGAACAAACTGAGGGTTGCTGGAGTGGTCGGGGGTGGGAGGGATGGGGTGGCTGGGTGATAGACATTGGGGAGGGTATGAGCTACGGTGAGCGCTGTGAATTGTCTAAGACTGTTGAATCACAGATCTGTACTTCTGAAACAAATAACGCAACATATTTTAAGAATAAAGAAAAAGGAGACGATAGCAGGAGAGGAAGAATGAAGGGGAGTTAGTCAGAGGGGGAGACGAACCAGGAGAGATGATGGACTCTGAAAAACAAACTGAGGTTTCAAGACGGGAGGTGGGTAGGGGGATGGGTTAGCCTGGTGATGGGTATTAAAGAGGGCACATTCCGCATGGAGCACTGTGTGTTAGGAACAAACAATGAATCATGGAACACTACACCAAAACAAATGATGTAGTACATGGTGATTAACAAAGCAATAAAAATCAAAGACTGTAATAAGAGATGAAGAAGGACACTATGTCCTACTTAAAGGGTCTATCCAACAAGAAGATCTAACAATTGTAAATATCTCTGCCCCGAACATGGGAGCATCCAATTATATAAGGCAATTAATAAGAAAAGCAAAGAAACACATTGACAACAATACAATAATAGTGGGACACTTTAACACCCCCCTGACTGAAATGGCCAGATCATCTAAGCAAAAGATCAACAAGGAAATAAAGACTTGCAATGACACACTGGAGCAAATGGACTTCACAGACATATGCAGAACGTTCCATCCCAAAGCAACGGAATACACTTTCTTCTCTAGTGCCCATGGAACATTCTCCAGAATGGATCACATCCTAGGTCCCAAATCAGGTCTCAACCGGTACCAGAAGATTGGGATCATTCCCTGCACATTTTCAGACCACAATGCTTTGAAACTAGAACTCAATCACAAGAGGAAAGTCGGAAAGACCTCAAATACATGGAGGCTAAAGAGCCTCCTACTAAAGAATGAATGGGTCAACCAGGAAATTAAAGAAGATTTTAAAAAACTCATGGAAACCAATGAAAATGAAAACACAACTGCCCAAAATCGTTGGGATAAACCCACGGCAGTCCTGCGAGGAAAGTACATATCAATACAAGCCTTTGTCAAGAAACAAGAAAGGTCTCAAATACACAACCTAACCCTACACCTAAAGGAGCTGGAGAAAGAACGGCAAAGAAAGCCTAAACCCAGCAGGAGAAGAGAAATCATGAAGATCAGAGCAGAAATCAATGAACTAGAACCCAAAAGAACAGGAGAACAGATCAACGGAACTAGGAGCTGGTTCTTTGAAAGAATTCACAAGGTTGATAAACCCCTGGCCAGGCTGATCAAAAAGAAAAGAGAAATGACCCAAATCAACAAAATCAGGAATGAAAGAGGAGAGATCACAACCAACACCAAAGAAATACAAACAATGATAAGAACATAATATGAGCAACCCTATGGCAGCAAATTAGATAACCTGGAAGAAATGGGTGCCTTCCTAGAGATGTGTCAACTACCAAAACTGACCCAGGAAGAAATAGAAAACCTAAAGAGTCCTATAACCACGAAGGCAATTGAAGCAGTCATCAAAAATCTCCCAAGAAACCAAAGCCCAGGGCGAGGTGGCTTCCCAGGGGAATTCTATCAGACATTTAAAGAAGAAATAATACCTAGTCTCCTGAAACGGTTCCCAAAGGTAGAAAGGCAAGGAAAACTTCCAAACTCATTTTACGAGGCCACCGTTACCTTGATCCCCAAACCAGACAAAGATCCCATCAAAAAGGAGAATTACAGACCCATATCCTTGATGAACATCGATGCAAAAATCCTCACCAAAATACTAGCCAAGAGGATCCAACAGTACATTAAAAGGACTATTCACCACGACCAAGTGGGATTTATCCCTGGGCCGCAAGGCTGGTTCAACATCCGCAAATCAATCAACGTGATAAAATACATTCACAAAAGAAAGAACAAGAATCATAGGATCCTCTCAATAGATGCAGAAAAAGCATTTGACAAAGTACAGCACCCTTTCTTGATCAAAACTCTTCAGAGTATAGGGTCAGAGGGTACATACCTCAATATCATAAAAGCCATCTACGAAAAACCTACAGCGAATATCATTCTCAATGGGGAAAAGCTGAGAGCTTTTCCCCTAAGGTCAGGAACGCGGCAGGGAGAGCCACTCTCACCACTGCTACTCAACATAGTATTCGAAGTCCTAGCCACAGCAATCAGACAACAAAAAGAAATCAAAGGCATCCCAATCGGCAGAGAGGAAGTCAAACTCTCACTCTTTGCAGATGATATGATACTTTATGTGGAAAACCCCAAAGACTCCACCCCAAAACTGCTAGAACTCACACAGGAATTCAGTCAAGGAGCAGGCTATAAAATCAATGCACAGAAATCAGTGGCATTCCTCTACACCAACAACAAGACAGAAGAGAGACAAATCAAGGAGTCGATCCCATTCACAATTGCACCCAAAACCATAAGATACCTAGGAATAAATTGAACCAAAGAGGCAAAGGATCTGTACTCAGAAATCTACAGAATACTCAGGAATGAAATTGAAGAAGACACAAAGAAATGGAAAAACGTTCCATGCTCATGGATTGGGAGAACCAACATTGTGAAGAGGTCAATGCTCCCTAGAGCAATCTACACATTCAATGCAATCCCCATCAAAATACCATCCACTTTTTTCAAAGGAATGGAACAAATAATCCTAAATTTTGAATGGAACCAGAAGAGACCCCGAATAGCCAGAGGAGTATTGAAAAAGAAGAGCAAAGCGGGCGGCATCACAATTCTGGACTTCGTGCGCTATGACAAAGCTGTCCTCGTCTAGACAGTATGGTACTGGCACAAAAACAGACACATAGATCCATGGAACAGAACCGAGAGCCCAGAAATGGACCCTCAACTCTATGGTCAACTTACCTTTGACAAAGCAGGAAAGAATGTCCAATGGCAAAAAGACAGCCTCTTCAACAACGGGTGTTGGGAAAACTGGACAGCCACATGCAGAAGAATGACACTGGACCATTTCCATACACCACACACAAAAATAGACTCCAAATGCGTGAAAGACCTCACTGTGAGACAGGAGTCCATCAAAATCCTAAAGGAGAACACAGGTAGCAAGCTCTTCGACGTCAGCCGCAGAAACTTCTTCCTAGAGACATCACCAAAGGCACGGGAAGCCAGGGCCAAAATGAACTATTGGGATTTCATCAAGATAAAAAGCTTTGGCACAGCAAAAGAAACAGTCCACAAAACCAAAAGACACCCGACACAATGGGAGAAAATATTTGCAAATGACATATCAGATAAAGGGCTACTATCCAAAATCTATAAAGAACTTATCGAACTCAACAGCCAAAGAACAAATAACCCAATCAAGAAATGGGCAGAAGCCATGAACAGACATTTTTCCAAAGAAGACATCCAAATGGCCAACAGGCACATGAAAAAGTGCTCAACACGGCTCGGCATCAGGGAATTCCAAATCAAATCCTCAATGAGATACCACCTCAAACCCGTCAGAAGGGCTAAAATTAAGAAGGCAGGGAACGACAGATGTTGGCGGGGATGTGGAGAAAGGGGAACCCTCCTACAGTGTTGGTGGGAATGCAAGCTGGCGCAACCCCTCTGGAAAACAGTATGGAGGTTCCTCAAACAGTTGAAATTAGAGCTACCATTCGATCCAGCAATGGCACTCCTGGGTATTTACCCCAAAGATACAAAGGTAGGGACCCGAAGCGGTACGTGCACCCCATTGTTTATAGCAGCAATGTCCACAATAGCCAAACTGTGGAAAGAGCCAAGATGTCCATCGACAGAGGAATGGATAAAGAAGAGGTGGTATACATATACACAATGGAATATTATGCAGCCATCCAAAGGAATGAGATCTTGCCATGTGCAACGACGTGGATGGAACAGGAGGGTCCGATGATTAGTGAAATACGTCAATCAGAGAAAGACATGTATCATATGACCTCACTGACATGAGGACTTCTTAATGTCAGGAGCAAACTGAGGGTTGCTGGAGTGGTCGGGGGTGGGAGGGATGGGGTGGCTGGGTGATAGACTTTGGGGAGGGTATGAGCTACGGTGAGCGCTGTGAATTGTGTAAGACTGTTGAATCACAGATCTGTACTTCTGAAACAAATAACGCAACATATTTTAAGAATAAAGAAAAAGGAGACGATAGCAGGAGAGGAAGAATGAAGGGGAGTTAGTCAGAGGGGGAGACGAACCAGGAGAGATGATGGACTCTGAAAAACAAACTGAGGTTTCAAGACGGGAGGTGGGTAGGGGGATGGGTTAGCCTGGTGATGGGTATTAAAGAGGGCACATTCCGCATGGAGCACTGTGTGTTAGGAACAAACAATGAATCATGGAACACTACACCAAAACAAATGATGTAGTACATGGTGATTAACAAAGCAATAAAAATCAAAGACTGTAATAAGAGATGAAGAAGGACACTATGTCCTACTTAAAGGGTCTATCCAACAAGAAGATCTAACAATTGTAAATATCTCTGCCCGGAACAAGGGAGCATCCAATTATATAAGGCAATTAATAAGAAAAGCAAAGAAACACATTGACAACAATACAATAATAGTGTGGCACTTTAACACCCCCCTGACTGAAATGGCCAGATCATCTAAGCAAAAGATCAACAAGGAAATAAAGACTTGCAATGACACACTGGAGCAAATGGACTTCACAGACATATGCAGAACGTTCCATCCCAAAGCAACGGAATACACTTTCTTCTCTAGTGCCCATGGAACATTCTCCAGAATGGATCACATCCTAGGTCCCAAATCAGGTCTCAACCGGTACCAGAAGATTGGGATCATTCCCTGCACATTTTCAGACCACAATGCTTTGAAACTAGAACTCAATCACAAGAGGAAAGTCGGAAAGACCTCAAATACATGGAGGCTAAAGAGCCTCCTACTAAAGAATGAATGGGTCAACCAGGAAATTAAAGAAGATTTTAAAAAACTCATGGAAACCAATGAAAATGAAAACACAACTGCCCAAAATCGTTGGGATAAACCCACGGCAGTCCTGCGAGGAAAGTACATATCAATACAAGCCTTTGTCAAGAAACAAGAAAGGTCTCAAATACACAACCTAACCCTACACCTAAAGGAGCTGGAGAAAGAACGGCAAAGAAAGCTTAAACCCAGCAGGAGAAGAGAAATCATGAAGATCAGAGCAGAAATCAATGAACTAGAACCCAAAAGAACAGGAGAACAGATCAACGGAACTAGGAGCTGGTTCTTTGAAAGAATTCACAAGGTTGATAAACCCCTGGCCAGGCTGATCAAAAAGAAAAGAGAAATGACCCAAATCAACAAAATCAGGAATGAAAGAGGAGAGATCACAACCAACACCAAAGAAATACAAACAATGATAAGAACATAATATGAGCAACCCTATGGCAGCAAATTAGATAACCTGGAAGAAATGGGTGCCTTCCTAGAGATGTGTCAACTACCAAAACTGACCCAGGAAGAAATAGAAAACCTAAAGAGTCCTATAACCACGAAGGCAATGGAAGCAGTCATCAAAAATCTCCCAAGAAACCAAAGCCCAGGGCGAGGTGGCTTCCCAGGGGAATTCTATCAGACATTTAAAGAAGAAATAATACCTAGTCTCCTGAAACGGTTCCCAAAGGTAGAAAGGCAAGGAAAACTTCCAAACTCATTTTACGAGGCCACCGTTACCTTGATCCCCAAACCAGACAAAGATCCCATCAAAAAGGAGAATTACAGACCCATATCCTTGATGAACATCGATGCAAAAATCCTCACCAAAATACTAGGCAAGAGGATCCAACAGTACATTAAAAGGACTATTCACCACGACCAAGTGGGATTTATCCCTGGGCCGCAAGGCTGGTTCAACATCCGCAAATCAATCAACGTGATAAAATACATTCACAAAAGAAAGAACAAGAATCATAGGATCCTCTCAATAGATGCAGAAAAAGCATTTGACAAAGTACAGCACCCTTTCTTGATCAAAACTCTTCAGAGTATAGGGACAGAGGGTACATACCTCAATATCATAAAAGCCATCTACGAAAAACCTACAGCGAATATCATTCTCAATGGGGAAAAGCTGAGAGCTTTTCCCCTAAGGTCAGGAACGCGGCAGGGAGAGCCACTCTCACCACTGCTACTCAACATAGTATTCGAAGTCCTAGCCACAGCAATCAGACAACAAAAAGAAATCAAAGGCATCCCAATCGGCAGAGAGGAAGTCAAACTCTCACTCTTTGCAGATGATATGATACTTTATGTGGAAAACCCCAAAGACTCCACCCCAAAACTGCTAGAACTCACACAGGAATTCAGTCAAGGAGCAGGCTATAAAATCAATGCACAGAAATCAGTGGCATTCCTCTACACCAACAACAAGACAGAAGAGAGACAAATCAAGGAGTCGATCCCATTCACAATTGCACCCAAAACCATAAGATACCTAGGAATAAATTGAACCAAAGAGGCAAAGGATCTGTACTCAGAAATCTACAGAATACTCAGGAATGAAATTGAAGAAGACACAAAGAAATGGAAAAACGTTCCATGCTCATGGATTGGGAGAACCAACATTGTGAAGAGGTCAATGCTCCCTAGAGCAATCTACACATTCAATGCAATCCCCATCAAAATACCATCCACTTTTTTCAAAGGAATGGAACAAATAATCCTAAATTTTGAATGGAACCAGAAGAGACCCCGAATAGCCAGAGGAGTATTGAAAAAGAAGAGCAAAGCGGGCGGCATCACAATTCTGGACTTCGAGCGCTATGACAAAGCTGTCCTCGTCAAGACAGTATGGTACTGGCACAAAAACAGACACATAGATCCATGGAACAGAACCGAGAGCCCAGAAATGGACCCTCAACTCTATGGTCAACTTACCTTTGACAAAGCAGGAAAGAATGTCCAATGGCAAAAAGACAGCCTCTTCAACAACGGGTGTTGGGAAAACTGGACAGCCACATGCAGAAGAATGACACTGGACCATTTCCATACACCACACACAAAAATAGACTCCAAATGCGTGAAAGACCTCACTGTGAGACAGGAGTCCATCAAAATCCTAAAGGAGAACACAGGTAGCAAGCTCTTCGACGTCAGCCGCAGCAACTTCTTCCTAGAAACATCACCAAAGGCACGGGAAGCCAGGGCCAAAATGAACTATTGGGATTTCATCAAGATAAAAAGCTTTGTCACAGCAAAAGAAACAGTCCACAAAACCAAAAGACACCCGACACAATGGGAGAAAATATTTGCAAATGACATATCAGATAAAGGGCTACTATCCAAAATCTATAAAGAACTTATCGAACTCAACAGCCAAAGAACAAATAACCCAATCAACAAAAGGGCAGAAGCCATGAACAGACATTTTTCCAAAGAAGACATCCAAATGGCCAACAGGCACATGAAAAAGTGCTCAACACGGCTCGGCATCAGGGAATTCCAAATCAAATCCTCAATGAGATACCACCTCACACCCGTCAGAAGGGCTAAAATTAAGAAGGCAGGGAACGACAGATGTTGGCGGGGATGTGGAGAAAGGGGAACCCTCCTACAGTGTTGGTGGGAATGCAAGCTGGCGCAACCCCTCTGGAAAACAGTATGGAGGTTCCTCAAACAGTTGAAATTAGAGCTACCATTCGATCCAGCAATGGCACTCCTGGGTATTTACCCCAAAGATACAAAGGTAGGGACCCGAAGCGGTACGTGCACCCCATTGTTTATAGCAGCAATGTCCACAATAGCCAAACTGTGGAAAGAGCCAAGATGTCCATCGACAGAGGAATGGATAAAGAAGAGGTGGTATACATATACACAATGGAATATTATGCAGCCATCCAAAGGAATGAGATCTTGCCATGTGCAACGACGTGGATGGAACAGGAGGGTCCGATGATTAGTGAAATACGTCAATCACAGAAAGACATGTATCATATGACCTCACTGACATGAGGAATTCTTAATGTCAGGAACAAACTGAGGATTGCAGGAGTGGTCGGGGGTGGGAGGGATGGGGTGGCTGGGTGATAGACATTGGGGAGGGTATGAGCTACGGTGAGCGCTGTGAATTGTCTAAGACTGTTGAATCACAGATCTGTACTTCTGAAACAAATAACGCAACATATTTTAAGAATAAAGGAAAAGGATAAGATAGCAGGAGAGGAAGAATGAAGGGGAGTTAGTCAGAGGGGGAGACGAACCAGGAGAGATGATGGACTCTGAAAAACAAACTGAGGTTTCAAGACGGGAGGTGGGTAGGGGGATGGGTTAGCCTGGTGATGGGTATTAAAGAGGGCACATTCCGCATGGAGCACTGTGTGTTAGGAAGAAACAATGAATCATGGAACACTACACCAAAACAAATGATGTAGTACATGGTGATTAACAAAGCAATAAAAATCAAAGACTGTAATAAGAGATGAAGAAGGACACTATGTCCTACTTAAAGGGTCTATCCAACAAGAAGATCTAACAATTGTAAATATCTCTGCCCCGAACAAGGGAGCATCCAATTATATAAGGCAATTAATAAGAAAAGCAAAGAAACACATTGACAACAATACAATAATAGTGGGGCACTTTAACACCCCCCTGACTGAAATGGCCAGATCATCTAAGCAAAAGATCAACAAGGAAATAAAGACTTGCAATGACACACTGGAGCAAATGGACTTCACAGACATATGCAGAACGTTCCATCCCAAAGCAACGGAATACACTTTCTTCTCTAGTGCCCATGGAACATTCTCCAGAATGGATCACATCCTAGGTCCCAAATCAAGTCTCAACCGGTACCAGAAGATTGGGATCATTCCCTGCACATTTTCAGACCACAATGCTTTGAAACTAGAACTCAATCACAAGAGGAAAGTCGGAAAGACCTCAAATACATGGAGGCTAAAGAGCCTCCTACTAAAGAATGAATGGGTCAACCAGGAAATTAAAGAAGATTTTAAAAAACTCATGGAAACCAATGAAAATGAAAACACAACTGCCCAAAATCGTTGGGATAAACCCACGGCAGTCCTGCGAGGAAAGTACATATCAATACAAGCCTTTGTCAAGAAACAAGAAAGGTCTCAAATACACAACCTAACCCTACACCTAAAGGAGCTGGAGAAAGAATGGCAAAGAAAGCCTAAACCCAGCAGGAGAAGAGAAATCATGAAGATCAGAGCAGAAATCAATGAACTAGAACCCAAAAGAACAGGAGAACAGATCAACGGAACTAGGAGCTGGTTCTTTGAAAGAATTCACAAGGTTGATAAACCCCTGGCCAGGCTGATCAAAAAGAAAAGAGAAATGACCCAAATCAACAAAATCAGGAATGAAAGAGGAGAGATCACAACCAACACCAAAGAAATACAAACAATGATAAGAACATAATATGAGCAACACTATGGCAGCAAATTAGATAACCTGGAAGAAATGGGTGCCTTCCTAGAGATGTGTCAACTACCAAAACTGACCCAGGAAGAAATAGAAAACCTAAAGAGTCCTATAACCACGAAGGCAATTGAAGCAGTCATCAAAAATCTCCCAAGAAACCAAAGCCCAGGGCGAGGTGGCTTCCCAGGGGAATTCTATCAGACATTTAAAGAAGAAATAATACCTAGTCTCCTGAAACGGTTCCCAAAGGTAGAAAGGCAAGGAAAACTTCCAAACTCATTTTACGAGGCCACCGTTACCTTGATCCCCAAACCAGACAAAGATCCCATCAAAAAGGAGAATTACAGACCCATATCCTTGATGAACATCGATGCAAAAATCCTCACCAAAATACTAGCCAAGAGGATCCAACAGTACATTAAAAGGACTATTCACCACGACCAAGTGGGATTTATCCCTGGGCCGCAAGGCTGGTTCAACATCCGCAAATCAATCAACGTGATAAAATACATTCACAAAAGAAAGAACAAGAATCATAGGATCCTCTCAATAGATGCAGAAAAAGCATTTGACAAAGTACAGCACCCTTTCTTGATCAAAACTCTTCAGAGTATAGGGACAGAGGGTACATACCTCAATATCATAAAAGCCATCTACGAAAAACCTACAGCGAATATCATTCTCAATGGGGAAATGCTGAGAGCTTTTCCCCTAAGGTCAGGAACGCGGCAGGGAGAGCCACTCTCACCACTGCTACTCAACATAGTATTCGAAGTCCTAGCCACAGCAATCAGACAACAAAAAGAAATCAAAGGCATCCCAATCGGCAGAGAGGAAGTCAAACTCTCACTCTTTGCAGATGATATGATACTTTATGTGGAAAACCCCAAAGACTCCACCCCAAAACTGCTAGAACTCACACAGGAATTCAGTCAAGGAGCAGGCTATAAAATCAATGCACAGAAATCAGTGGCATTCCTCTACACCAACAACAAGACAGAAGAGAGACAAATCAAGGAGTCGATCCCATTCACAATTGCACCCAAAACCAGAAGATACCTAGGAATAAATTGAACCAAAGAGGCAAAGGATCTGTACTCAGAAATCTACAGAATACTCAGGAATGAAATTGAAGAAGACACAAAGAAATGGAAAAACGTTCCATGCTCATGGATTGGGAGAACCAACATTGTGAAGAGGTCAATGCTCCCTAGAGCAATCTACACATTCAATGCAATCCCCATCAAAATACCATCCACTTTTTTCAAAGGAATGGAACAAATAATCCTAAATTTTGAATGGAACCAGAAGAGACCCCGAATAGCCAGAGGAGTATTGAAAAAGAAGAGCAAAGCGGGCGGCATCACAATTCTGGACTTCGAGCGCTATGACAAAGCTGTCCTCGTCAAGACAGTATGGTACTGGCACAAAAACAGACACATAGATCCATGGAACAGAACCGAGAGCCCAGAAATGGACCCTCAACTCTATGGTCAACTTACCTTTGACAAAGCAGGAAAGAATGTCCAATGGCAAAAAGACAGCCTCTTCAACAACGGGTGTTGGGAAAACTGGACAGCCACATGCAGAAGAATGACACTGGACCATTTCCATACACCACACACAAAAATAGACTCCAAATGCGTGAAAGACCTCACTGTGAGACAGGAGTCCATCAAAATCCTAAAGGAGAACACAGGTAGCAAGCTCTTCGACGTCAGCCGCAGCAACTTCTTCCTAGAAACATCACCAAAGGCACGGGAAGCCAGGGCCAAAATGAACTATTGGGATTTCATCAAGATAAAAAGCTTTGGCACAGCAAAAGAAACAGTCCACAAAACCAAAAGACACCCGACACAATGGGAGAAAATATTTGCAAATGACATATCAGATAAAGGGCTACTATCCAAAATCTATAAAGAACTTATCGAACTCAACAGCCAAAGAACAAATAACCCAATCAACAAATGGGCAGAAGCCATGAACAGACATTTTTCCAAAGAAGACATCCAAATGGCCAACAGGCACATGAAAAAGTGCTCAACACGGCTCGGCATCAGGGAATTCCAAATCAAATCCTCAATGAGATACCACCTCACACCCGTCAGAAGGGCTAAAATTAAGAAGTCAGGGAACGACAGATGTTGGCGGGGATGTGGAGAAAGGGGAACCCTCCTACAGTGTTGGTGGGAATGCAAGCTGGCGCAACCCCTCTGGAAAACAGTATGGAGGTTCCTCAAACAGTTGAAATTAGAGCTACCATTCGATCCAGCAATGGCACTCCTGGGTATTTACCCCAAAGATACAAAGGTAGGGACCCGAAGCGGTACGTGCACCCCATTGTTTATAGCAGCAATGTCCACAATAGCCAAACTGTGGAAAGAGCCAAGATGTCCATCGACAGAGGAATGGATAAAGAAGAGGTGGTATACATATACACAATGGAATATTATGCAGCCATCCAAAGGAATGAGATCTTGCCATGTGCAACGACGTGGATGGAACAGGAGGGTCCGATGATTAGTGAAATACGTCAATCAGAGAAAGACATGTATCATATGACCTCACTGACATGAGGACTTCTTAATGTCAGGAACAAACTGAGGATTGCAGGAGTGGTCGGGGGTGGGAGGGATGGGGTGGCTGGGTGATAGACATTGGGGAGGGTATGAGCTACGGTGAGCGCTGTGAATTGTCTAAGACTGTTGAATCACAGATCTGTACTTCTGAAACAAATAACGCAACATATTTTAAGAATAAAGGAAAAGGATAAGATAGCAGGAGAGGAAGAATGAAGGGGAGTTAGTCAGAGGGGGAGACGAACCAGGAGAGATGATGGACTCTGAAAAACAAACTGAGGTTTCAAGACGGGAGGTGGGTAGGGGGATGGGTTAGCCTGGTGATGGGTATTAAAGAGGGCACATTCCGCATGGAGCACTGTGTGTTAGGAACAAACAATGAATCATGGAACACTACACCAAAACAAATGATGTAGTACATGGTGATTAACAAAGCAATAAAAATCAAAGACTGTAATAAGAGATGAAGAAGGACACTATGTCCTACTTAAAGTGTCTATCCAACAAGAAGATCTAACAATTGTAAATATCTCTGCCCCGAACATCGGAGCATCCAATTATATAAGGCAATTAATAAGAAAAGCAAAGAAACACATTGACAACAATACAATAATAGTGGGGCACTTTAACACCCCCCTGACTGAAATGACCAGATCATCTAAGCAAAAGATCAACAAGGAAATAAAGACTTGCAATGACACACTGGAGCAAATGGACTTCACAGACATATGCAGAACGTTCCATCCCAAAGCAACGGAATACACTTTCTTCTCTAGTGCCCATGGAACATTCTCCAGAATGGATCACATCCTAGGTCCCAAATCAGGTCTCAACCGGTACCAGAAGATTGGGATCATTCCCTGCACATTTTCAGACCACAATGCTTTGAAACTAGAACTCAATCACAAGAGGAAAGTCGGAAAGACCTCAAATACATGGAGGCTAAAGAGCCTCCTACTAAAGAATGAATGGGTCAACCAGGAAATTAAAGAAGATTTTAAAAAACTCATGGAAACCAATGAAAATGAAAACACAACTGCCCAAAATCGTTGGGATAAACCCACGGCAGTCCTGCGAGGAAAGTACATATCAATACAAGCCTTTGTCAAGAAACAAGAAAGGTCTCAAATACACAACCTAACCCTACACCTAAAGGAGCTGGAGAAAGAACGGCAAAGAAAGCCTAAACCCAGCAGGAGAAGAGAAATCATGAAGATCAGAGCAGAAATCAATGAACTAGAACCCAAAAGAACAGGAGAACAGATCAACGGAACTAGGAGCTGGTTCTTTGAAAGAATTCACAAGGTTGATAAACCCCCGGCCAGGCTGATCAAAAAGAAAAGAGAAATGACCCAAATCAACAAAATCAGGAATGAAAGAGGAGAGATCACAACCAACACCAAAGAAATACAAACAATGATAAGAACATAATATGAGCAACCCTATGGCAGCAAATTAGATAACCTGGAAGAAATGGGTGCCTTCCTAGAGATGTGTCAACTACCAAAACTGACCCAGGAAGAAATAGAAAACCTAAAGAGTCCTATAACCACGAAGGCAATTGAAGCAGTCATCAAAAATCTCCCAAGAAACCAAAGCCCAGGGCGAGGTGGCTTCCCAGGGGAATTCTATCAGACATTTAAAGAAGAAATAATACCTAGTCTCCTGAAACGGTTCCCAAAGGTAGAAAGGCAAGGAAAAGTTCCAAACTCATTTTACGAGGCCACCGTTACCTTGATCCCCAAACCAGACAAAGATCCCATCAAAAAGGAGAATTACAGACCCATATCCTTGATGAACATCGATGCAAAAATCCTCACCAAAATACTAGCCAAGAGGATCCAACAGTACATTAAAAGGACTATTCACCACGACCAAGTGGGATTTATCCCTGGGCCGCAAGGCTGGTTCAACATCCGCAAATCAATCAACGTGATAAAATACATTCACAAAAGAAAGAACAAGAATCATAGGATCCTCTCAATAGATGCAGAAAAAGCATTTGACAAAGTACAGCACCCTTTCTTCATCAAAACTCTTCAGAGTATAGGAACAGAGGGTACATACCTCAATATCATAAAAGCCATCTACGAAAAACCTACAGCGAATATCATTCTCAATGGGGAAAAGCTGAGAGCTTTTCCCCTAAGGTCAGGAACGCGGCAGGGAGAGCCACTCTCACCACTGCTACTCAACATAGTATTCGAAGTCCTAGCCACAGCAATCAGACAACAAAAAGAAATCAAAGGCATCCCAATCGGCAGAGAGGAAGTCAAACTCTCACTCTTTGCAGATGATATGATACTTTCTGTGGAAAACCCCAAAGACTCCACCCCAAAACTGCTAGAACTCACACAGGGATTCAGTCAAGGAGCAGGCTATAAAATCAATGCACAGAAATCAGTGGCATTCCTCTACACCAACAACAAGACAGAAGAGAGAAAAATCAAGGAGTCGATCCCATTCACAATTGCACCCAAAACCAGAAGATACCTAGGAATAAATTGAACCAAAGAGGCAAAGGATCTGTACTCAGAAATCTACAGAATACTCAGGAATGAAATTGAAGAAGACACAAAGAAATGGAAAAACGTTCCATGCTCATGGATTGGGAGAACCAACATTGTGAAGAGGTCAATGCTCCCTAGAGCAATCTACACATTCAATGCAATCCCCATCAAAATACCATCCACTTTTTTCAAAGGAATGGAACAAATAATCCTAAATTTTGAATGGAACCAGAAGAGACCCCGAATAGCCAGAGGAGTATTGAAAAAGAAGAGCAAAGCGGGCGGCATCACAATTCTGGACTTCGAGCGCTATGACAAAGCTGTCCTCGTCAAGACAGTATGGTACTGGCACAAAAACAGACACATAGATCCATGGAACAGAACCGAGAGCCCAGAAATGGACCCTCAACTCTATGGTCAACTTACCTTTGACAAAGCAGGAAAGAATGTCCAATGGCAAAAAGACAGCCTCTTCAACAACGGGTGTTGGGAAAATTGGACAGCCACATGCAGAAGAATGACACTGGACCATTTCCATACACCACACACAAAAATAGACTCCAAATGCGTGAAAGACCTCACTGTGAGACAGGAGTCCATCAAAATCCTAAAGGAGAACACAGGTAGCAAGCTCTTCGACGTCAGCCGCAGCAACTTCTTCCTAGAAACATCACCAAAGGCACGGGAAGCCAGGGCCAAAATGAACTATTGGGATTTCATCAAGATAAAAAGCTTTGGCACAGCAAAAGAAACAGTCCACAAAACCAAAAGACACCCGACACAATGGGAGAAAATATTTGCAAATGACATATCAGATAAAGGGCTACTATCCAAAATCTATAAAGAACTTATCGAACTCAACAGCCAAAGAACAAATAACCCAATCAACAAATGGGCAGAAGCCATGAACAGACATTTTTCCAAAGAAGACATCCAAATGGCCAACAGGCACATGAAAAAGTGCTCAACACGGCTCGGCATCAGGGAATTCCAAATCAAATCCTCAATGAGATACCACCTCACACCCGTCAGAAGGGCTAAAATTAAGAAGTCAGGGAACGACAGATGTTGGCGGGGATGTGGAGAAAGGGGAACCCTCCTACAGGGTTGGTGGGAATGCAAGCTGGCGCAACCCCTCTGGAAAACAGTATGGAGGTTCCTCAAACAGTTGAAATTAGAGCTACCATTCGATCCAGCAATGGCACTCCTGGGTATTTACCCCAAAGATACAAAGGTAGGGACCCGAAGCGGTACGTGCACCCCATTGTTTATAGCAGCAATGTCCACAATAGCCAAACTGTGGAAAGAGCCAAGATGTCCATCGCCAGAGGAATGGATAAAGAAGAGGTGGTATACATATACACAATGGAATATTATGCAGCCATCCAAAGGAATGAGATCTTGCCATGTGCAACGACGTGGATGGAACAGGAGGGTCCGATGATTAGTGAAATACGTCAATCAGAGAAAGACATGTATCATATGACCTCACTGATATGAGGAATTCTTAATGTCAGGAACAAACTGAGGGTTCCTGGAGTGGTCGGGGGTGGGAGGGATGGGGTGGCTGGGTGATAGACATTGGGGAGGGTATGAGCTACGGTGAGCGCTGTGAATTCTGTAAGATTGTTGATTCACAGATCTGTACTTCTGAAACAAATAACGCAATATATTTTAAGAATAAAGAAAAAGGAGAAGATAGCAGGAGAGGAAGAATGAAGGGGAGATAGTCAGACGGGGTGACGAACCAGGAGAGATGATGGACTCTGAAAAACAAACTGAGGTTTCAAGACGGGAGGTGGGTAGGGGGATGGGTTAGCCTGGTGATGGGTAATAAAGAGGGCACATTCCGCATGGAGCACTGTCTGTTAGGAATAAACAATGAATCATGGAACACTACACCAAAACAAATGATGTAGTACATGGTGATTAACAAAGCAATAAAAAACAAAGACTGTAATAAGAGATGAAGAAGGACACTATGTCCTACTTAAAGGGTCTATCCAACAAGAAGATCTAACAATTGTAAATATCTATGCCCCGAACATGGGAGCATCCAATTATATAAGGCAATTAATAAGAAAAGCAAAGAAACACATGGACAACAATACAATAATAGTGGGGCACTTTAACACCCCCCTGACTGAAATGGCCAGATCATCTAAGCAAAAGATCAACAAGGAAATAAAGACTTGAAATGACACACTGGAGCAAATGGACTTCACAGACATATGCAGAACGTTCCATCCCAAAGCAACGGAATACACTTTGTTCTCTAGTGCCCATGGAACATTGTCCAGAATGGATCACATCCTAGGTCCCAAATCAGGTCTCAACCGGTACCAAAAGTTTGGGATCATTCCCTGCACATTTTCAGACCACAATGCTTTGAAACTAGAACTCAATCACAAGAGGAACGTCGGAAAGAACTCAAATACATGGAGGCTAAAGAGCCTCCTACTAAAGAATGAATGGGTCAACCAGGAAATTAAAGAAGATTTTAAAAAACTCATGGAAACCAATGAAAATGAAAACACAACTGCCCAAAATCGTTGGGATACACCCACGGCAGTCCTGCGAGGAAAGTAGAGAGCAATACAAGCCTTTGTCAAGAAACAAGAAAGGTCTCAAATACACAACCTAACCCTACACCTAAAGGAGCTGGAGAAAGAACGGCAAAGAAAGCCTAAACCCAGCAGGAGAAGAGAAATCATGAAGATCAGAGCAGAAATCAATGAACTAGAACCCAAAAGAACAGGAGAACAGATCAACGGAACTAGGAGCTGGTTCTTTGAAAGAATTCACAAGGTTGATAAACCCCTGGCCAGGCTGATCAAAAAGAAAAGAGAAATGACCCAAATCAACAAAATCAGGAATGAAAGAGGAGAGATCACAACCAACACCAAAGAAATACAAACAATGATAAGAACATAATATGAGCAACCCTATGGCAGTAAATTAGATAACCTGGAAGAAATGGGTGCCTTCCTAGAGATGTGTCAACTACCAAAACTGACCCAGGAAGAAATAGAAAACCTAAAGAGTCCTATAACCACGAAGGCAATTGAAGCAGTCATCAAAAATCACCCAAGAAACCAAAGCCCAGGGCCAGGTGGCTTCCCAGGGCAATTCTATCAGACATTTAAAGAAGAAATAATACCTAGTCTCCTGAAACGGTTCCAAAAGGTAGAAAGGCAAGGAAAACTTCCAAACTCATTTTATGAGGCCACCGTTACCTTGATCCCCAAACCAGACAAAGATCCCATCAAAAAGGAGAATTACAGACCCATATCCTTGATGAACATCGATGCAAAAATCCTCACCAAATTACTAGCCAAGAGGATCCAACAGTACATTAAAAGGACTATTCACCACGACCAAGTGGGATTTATCCCTGGGCCGCAAGGCTGGTTCAACATCCGCAAATCAATCAACGTGACAAAATACATTCACAAAAGAAAGAACAAGAATCATAGGATCCTCTCAATAGATGCAGAAAAAGCATTTGACAAAGTACAGCACCCTTTCTTGATCAAAACTCTTCAGAGTATAGGGACAGAGGGTACATACCTCAATATCATAAAAGCCATCTACGAAAAACCTACAGCGAATATCATTCTCAATGGGGAAAAGCTGAGAGCTTTTCCCCTAAGGTCAGGAACGCGGCAGGGAGAGCCACTCTCACCACTGCTACTCAACATAGTATTCGAAGTCCTAGCCACAGCAATCAGACAACAAAAAGAAATCAAAGGCATCCCAATCGGCAGAGAGGAAGTCAAACTCTCACTCTTTGCAGATGATATGATACTTTATGTGGAAAACCCAAAAGACTCCACCCCAAAACTGCTAGAACTCACACAGGAATTCAGTCAAGGAGCAGGCTATAAAATCAAAGCACAGAAATCAGTGGCATTCCTATACACCAACAACAAGACAGAAGAGAGACAAATCAAGGAGTCGATCCCATTCACAATGGCACCCAAAACCATAAGATACCTAGGAATAAATTGAACCAAAGAGGCAAAGGATCTGTACTCAGAAAACTACAGAATACTCAGGAATGAAATTGAAGAAGACACAAAGAAATGGAAAAACGTTCCATGCTCATGGATTGGGAGAACCAACATTGTGAAGAGGTCAATGCTCCCTAGAGCAATCTACACATTCAATGCAATCCCCATCAAAATACCATCCACTTTTTTCAAAGGAATGGAACAAATAATCCTAAATTTTGAATGGAACCAGAAGAGACCCCGAATAGCCAGAGGAGTATTGAAAAAGAAGAGCAAAGCGGGCGGCATCACAATTCTGGACTTCGAGCGCTATGACAAAGCTGTCCTCATCAAGACAGTATGGTACTGGCACAAAAACAGACACATAGATCCATGGAACAGAATCGAGAGCCCAGAAATGGACCCTCAACTCTATGGTCAACTTACCTTTGACAAAGCAGGAAAGAATGTCCAATGGCAAAAAGACAGCCTCTTCAACAACGGGTGTTGGGAAAATTGGACAGCCACATGCAGAAGAATGACACTGGACCATTTCCATACACCACACACAAAAATAGACTCCAAATGCGTGAAAGACCTCACTGTGAGACAGGAGTCCATCAAAATCCTAAAGGAGAACACAGGTAGCAAGCTCTTCGACGTCAGCCGCAGCAACTTCTTCCTAGAAACATCACCAAAGGCACGGGAAGCCAGGGCCAAAATGAACTATTGGGATTTCATCAAGATAAAAAGCTTTGGCACAGCAAAAGAAACAGTCCACAAAACCAAAAGACACCCGACACAATGGGAGAAAATATTTGCAAATGACATATCAGATAAAGGGCTACTATCCAAAATCTATAAAGAACTTATCGAACTCAACAGCCAAAGAACAAATAATCCAATCAAGAAATGGGCAGAAGCCATGAACAGACATTTCTCCAAAGAAGACATCCAAATGGCCAACAGGCACATGAAAAAGTGCTCAACACGGCTCGGCATCAGGGAAACCCAAATCAAAACCTCAATGAGACACCACATCACACCCGTCAGAAGGGCTAAAATTAACAAGTCAGGGAACGACAGATGTTGGCGGGGATGTGGAGAAAGGGGAACCCTCCTACAGTGTTGGTGGGAATGCAAGCTGGCGCAACCCCTCTGGAAAACAGTATGGAGGTTCCTCAAACAGTTGAAATTAGAGCTACCATTCGATCCAGCAATGGCACTCCTGGGTATTTATCCCAAAGATACAAAGGTAGGGACCCGAAGCGGTACGTGCACCCCATTGTTTATAGCAGCAATGTCCACAATAGCCAAACTGTGGAAAGAGCCAAGATGTCCATCGACAGAGGAATGGATAAAGAAGAGGTGGTATACATATACACAATGGAATATTATGCAGCCATCAAAAGGAATGAGATCTTGCCATGTGCAACGACGTGGATGGAACAGGAGGGTCCGATGATTAGTGAAATACGTCAATCAGAGAAAGACATGTATCATATGACCTCACTGATATGAGGAATTCTTCATGTCAGGAACAAACTGAGGGTTGCTGGAGTGGTCGGGGGTGGGAGGGATGGGGTGGCTGGGTGATAGACATTGGGGAGGGTATGAGCTACGGTGAGCGCTGTGAATTGTGTAAGACTGTTGAATCACAGATCTGTACTTCTGAAACAAATAACGCAACATATTTTAAGAATAAAGAAAAAGGAGAAGATAGCAGGAGAGGAAGAATGAAGGGGAGATAGTCAGACGGGGAGACGAACCAGGAGAGATGATGGAATCTGAAAAACAAACTGAGGTTTCAAGACGGGAGGTGGGTAGGGGGATGGGTTAGCCTGGTGATGGGTAATAAAGAGGGCACATTCCGCATGGAGCACTGTGTGTTAGGAAAAAACAATGAATCATGGAACACTACACCAAAACAAATGATGTAGTACATGGTGATTAACAAAGCAATAAAAAACAAAGACTGTAAAAAGAGATGAAGAAGGACACTATGTCCTACTTAAAGGGTCTATCCAACAAGAAGATCTAACAATTGTAAATATCTATGCCCCGAACATGGGAGCATCCAATTATATAAGGCAATTAATAAGAAAACCAAAGAAACACATGGACAACAATACAATAATAGTGGGGCACTTTAACACCCCCCTGACTGAAATGGCCAGATCATCTAAGCAAAAGATCAACAAGGAAATAAAGACTTGAAATGACACACTGGAGCAAATGGACTTCACAGACATATGCAGAACGTTCCATCCCAAAGCAACGGAATACACTTTGTTCTCTAGTGCTCATGGAACATTCTCCAGAATGGATCACATCCTAGGTCCCAAATCAGGTCTCAACCGGTACCAAAAGTTTGGGATCATTCCCTGCACATTTTCAGACCACAATGCTTTGAAACTAGAACTCAATCACAAGAGGAAATTCGGAAAGAACTCAAATACATGGAGGCTAAAGAGCCTCCTACTAAAGAATGAATGGGTCAACCAGGAAATTAAAGTAGATTTTAAAAAACTCATGGAAACCAATGAAAATGAAAACACAACTGCCCAAAATCGTTGGGATACACCCACGGCAGTCCTGCGAGGAAAGTAGATAGTAATAGAAGCCTTTGTCAAGAAACAAGAAAGGTCTCAAATACACAACCTAACCCTACACCTAAAGGAGCTGGAGAAAGAACGGCAAAGAAAGCCTAAACCCAGCAGGAGAAGAGAAATCATGAAGATCAGAGCAGAAATCAATGAACTAGAACCCAAAAGAACAGGAGAACAGATCAACGGAACTAGGAGCTGGTTCTGTGAAAGAATTCACAAGGTTGATAAACCCCTGGCTAGGCTGATCAAAAAGAAAAGAGAAATGACCCAAATCAACAAAATCATGAATGAAAGAGGAGAGATCACAACCAACACCAAAGAAATACAAACAATTATAAGAACATAATATGAGCAACCCTATGGCAGCAAATTAGATAACCTGGAAGAAATGGGTGCCTTCCTAGAGATGTGTCAACTACCAAAACTGACCCAGGAATAAATAGAAAACCTAAAGAGTCCTATAACCACGAAGGCAATTGAAGCAGTCATCAAAAATCTCCCAAGAAACCAAAGCCCAGGTCCAGGTGGCTTCCCACGGGAATTCTATCAGACATTTAAAGAAGAAATAATACCTAGTCTCCTGAAACGGTTCCAAAAGGTAGAAAGGCAAGGAAAACTTCCAAACTCATTTTATGAGGCCACCGTTACCTTGATCCCCAAACCAGACAAAGATCCCATCAAAAAGGAGAATTACAGACCCATATCCTTGATGAACATCGATGCAAAAATCCTCACCAAATTACTAGCCAAGAGGATCCAACAGTACATTAAAAGGACTATTCACCACGACCAAGTGGGATTTATCCCTGGGCCGCAAGGCTGGTTCAACATCCGCAAATCAATCAACGTGATAAAATACATTCACAAAAGAAAGAACAAGAATCATAGGATCCTCTCAATAGATGCAGAAAAAGCATTTGACAAAGTACAGCACCCTTTCTTGATCAAAACTCTTCAGAGTATAGGGACAGAGGGTACATACCTCAATATCATAAAAGCCATCTACGAAAAACCTACAGCGAATATCATTCTCAATGGGGAAAAGCTGAGAGCTTTTCCCCTAAGGTCAGGAACGTGGCAGGGAGAGCCACTCTCACCACTGCTACTCAACATAGTATTCGAAGTCCTAGCCACAGCAATCAGACAACAAAAAGAAATCAAAGGCATCCCAATCGGCAGAGAGGAAGTCAAACTCTCACTCTTTGCAGATGATATGATACTTTATGTGGAAAACCCAAAAGACTCCACCCCAAAACTGCTAGAACTCACACAGGAATTCAGTCAAGGAGCAGGCTATAAAATCAAAGCACAGAAATCAGTGGCATTCCTATACAGCAACAACAAGACAGAAGAGAGACAAATCAAGGAGTCGATCCCATTCACAATGGCACCCAAAACCATAAGATACCTAGGAATAAATTGAACCAAAGAGGCAAAGGATCTGTACTCAGAAAACTACAGAATACTCAGGAATGAAATTGAAGAAGACACAAAGAAATGGAAAAACGTTCCATGCTCATGGATTGGGAGAACCAACATTGTGAAGAGGTCAATGCTCCCTAGAGCAATCTACACATTCAATGCAATCCCCATCAAAATACCATCCACTTTTTTCAAAGGAATGGAACAAATAATCCTAAATTTTGAATGGAACCAGAAGAGACCCCGAATAGCCAGAGGAGTATTGAAAAAGAAGAGCAAAGCGGGCGGCATCACAATTCTGGACTTCGAGCGCTATGACAAACCTGTCCTCATCAAGACAGTATGGTACTGGCACAAAAACAGACACATAGATCCATGGAACAGAATCGAGAGCCCAGAAATGGACCCTCAACTCTATGGTCAACTTACCTTTGACAAAGCAGGAAAGAATGTCCAATGGCAAAAAGACAGCCTCTTCAACAACGGGTGTTGGGAAAATTGGACAGCCACATGCAGAAGAATGACACTGGACCATTTCCATACACCACACACAAAAATAGACTCCAAATGCGTGAAAGACCTCACTGTGAGACAGGAGTCCATCAAAATCCTAAAGGAGAACACAGGGAGCAAGCTCTTCGACGTCAGCCGCAGCAACTTCTTCCTAGAAACATCACCAAAGGCACGGGAAGCCAGGGCCAAAATGAACTATTGGGATTTCATCAAGATAAAAAGCTTTGGCACAGCAAAAGAAACAGTCCACAAAACCAAAAGACACCCGACACAATGGGAGAAAATATTTGCAAATGACATATCAGATAAAGGGCTACTATCCAAAATCTATACAGAACTTATCGAACTCAACAGCCAAAGAACAAATAATCCAATCAAGAAATGGGCAGAAGCCATGAACAGACATTTCTCCAAAGAAGACATCCAAATGGCCAACAGGCACATGAAAAAGTGCTCAACACGGCTCGGCATCAGGGAAACCCAAATCAAAACCTCAATGAGACACCACCTCACACCCGTCAGAAGGGCTAAAATTAACAAGTCAGGGAACGACAGATGTTGGCGGGGATGTGGAGAAAGGGGAACCCTCCTACAGTGTTGGTGGGAATGCAAGCTGGCGCAACCCCTCTGGAAAACAGTATGGAGGTTCCTCAAACAGTTGAAATTAGAGCTACCATTCGATCCAGCAATGGCACTCCTGGGTATTTACCCCAAAGACACAAAGGTAGGGACCCGAAGCGGTACGTGCACCCCATTGTTTATAGCAGCAATGTCCACAATAGCCAAACTGTGGAAAGAGCCAAGATGTCCATCGACAGAGGAATGGATAAAGAAGAGGTGGTATACATATACACAAAGGAATATTATGCAGCCATCAAAAGGAATGAGATCTTGCCATGTGCAACGACGTGGATGGAACAGGAGGGTCCGATGATTAGTGAAATACGTCAATCAGAGAAAGACATGTATCATATGACCTCACTGATATGAGGAATTCTTAATGTCAGGAACAAACTGAGGGTTGCTGGAGTGGTCGGGGGTGGGAGGGATGGGGTGGCTGGGTGATAGACATTGGGGAGGGAATGAGCTACGGTGAGCGCTGTGAATTGTGTAAGACTGTTGAATCACAGATCTGTACTTCTGAAACAAATAACGCAACATATTTTAAGAATAAAGAAAAAGGAGAAGATAGCACGAGAGGAAGAATGAAGGGGAGATAGTCAGACGGGGAGACGAACCAGGAGAGATGATGGAATCTGAAAAACAAACTGAGGTTTCAAGACGGGAGGTGGGTAGGGGGATGGGTTAGCCTGGTGATGGGTAATAAAGAGGGCACATTCCGCATGGAGCACTGTGTGTTAGGAAAAAACAATGAATCATGGAACACTACACCAAAACAAATGATGTAGTACATGGTGATTAACAAAGCAATAAAAAACAAAGACTGTAAAAAGAGATGAAGAAGGACACTATGTCCTACTTAAAGGGTCTATCCAACAAGAAGATCTAACAATTGTAAATATCTATGCCCCGAACATGGGAGCATCCAATTATATAAGGCAATTAATAAGAAAACCAAAGAAACACATGGACAACAATACAATAATAGTGGGGCACTTTAACACCCCCCTGACTGAAATGGCCAGATCATCTAAGCAAAAGATCAACAAGGAAATAAAGACTTGAAATGACACACTGGAGCAAATGGACTTCACAGACATATGCAGAACGTTCCATCCCAAAGCAACGGAATACACTTTGTTCTCTAGTGCTCATGGAACATTCTCCAGAATGGATCACATCCTAGGTCCCAAATCAGGTCTCAACCGGTACCAAAAGTTTGGGATCATTCCCTGCACATTTTCAGACCACAATGCTTTGAAACTAGAACTCAATCACAAGAGGAACGTCGGAAAGAACTCAAATACATGGAGGCTAAAGAGCCTCCTACTAAAGAATGAATGGGTCAACCAGGAAATTAAAGTAGATTTTAAAAAACTCATGGAAACCAATGAAAATGAAAACACAACTGCCCAAAATCGTTGGGATACACCCACGGCAGTCCTGCGAGGAATGTAGAGAGCAATACAAGCCTTTGTCAAGAAACAAGAAAGGTCTCAAATACACAACCTAACCCTACACCTAAAGGAGCTGGAGAAAGAACGGCAAAGAAAGCCTAAACCCAGCAGGAGAAGAGAAATCATGAAGATCAGAGCAGAAATCAATGAACTAGAACCCAAAAGAACAGGAGAACAGATCAACGGAACTAGGAGCTGGTTCTTTGAAAGAATTCACAAGGTTGATAAACCCCTGGCCAGGCTGATCAAAAAGAAAAGAGAAATGACCCAAATCAACAAAATCATGAATGAAAGAGGAGAGATCACAACCAACACCAAAGAAATACAAACAATTATAAGAACATAATATGAGCAACCCTATGGCAGCAAATTAGATAACCTGGAAGAAATGGGTGCCTTCCTAGAGATGTGTCAACTACCAAAACTGACCCAGGAAGAAATAGAAAACCTAAAGAGTCCTATAACCACGAAGGCAATTGAAGCAGTCATCAAAAATCTCCCAAGAAACCAAAGCCCAGGGCCAGGTGGCTTCCCACGGGAATTCTATCAGACATTTAAAGAAGAAATAATACCTAGTCTCCTGAAACGGTTCCCAAAGGTAGAAAGGCAAGGAAAACTTCCAAACTCATTTTATGAGGCCACCGTTACCTTGATCCCCAAACCAGACAAAGATCCCATCAAAAAGGAGAATTACAGACCCATATCCTTGATGAACATCGATGCAAAAATCCTCACCAAATTACTAGCCAAGAGGATCCAACAGTACATTAAAAGGACTATTCACCACGACCAAGTGGGATTTATCCCTGGGCCGCAAGGCTGGTTCAACATCCGCAAATCAATCAACGTGATAAAATACATTCACAAAAGAAAGAACAAGAATCATAGGATCCTCTCAATAGATGCAGAAAAAGCATTTGACAAAGTACAGCACACTTTCTTGATCAAAACTCTTCAGAGTATAGGGACAGAGGGTACATACCTCAATATCATAAAAGCCATCTACGAAAAACCTACAGCGAATATCATTCTCAATGGGGAAAAGCTGAGAGCTTTTCCCCTAAGGTCAGGAACGTGGCAGGGAGAGCCACTCTCACCACTGCTACTCAACATAGTATTCGAAGTCCTAGCCACAGCAATCAGACAACAAAAAGAAATCAAAGGCATCCCAATCGGCAGAGAGGAAGTCAAACTCTCACTCTTTGCAGATGATATGATACTTTATGTGGAAAACCCAAAAGACTCCACCCCAAAACTGCTAGAACTCACACAGGAATTCAGTCAAGGAGCAGGCTATAAAATCAAAGCACAGAAATCAGTGGCATTCCTATACAGCAACAACAAGACAGAAGAGAGACAAATCAAGGAGTCGATCCCATTCACAATGGCACCCAAAACCATAAGATACCTAGGAATAAATTGAACCAAAGAGGCAAAGGATCTGTACTCAGAAAACTACAGAATACTCAGGAATGAAATTGAAGAAGACACAAAGAAATGGAAAAACGTTCCATGCTCATGGATTGGGAGAACCAACATTGTGAAGAGGTCAATGCTCCCTAGAGCAATCTACACATTCAATGCAATCCCCATCAAAATACCATCCACTTTTTTCAAAGGAATGGAACAAATAATCCTAAATTTTGAATGGAACCAGAAGAGACCCCGAATAGCCAGAGGAGTATTGAAAAAGAAGAGCAAAGCGGGCGGCATCACAATTCTGGACTTCGAGCGCTATGACAAAGCTGTCCTCATCAAGACAGTATGGTACTGGCACAAAAACAGACACATAGATCCATGGAACAGAATCGAGAGCCCAGAAATGGACCCTCAACTCTATGGTCAACTTACCTTTGACAAAGCAGGAAAGAATGTCCAATGGCAAAAAGACAGCCTCTTCAACAACGGGTGTTGGGAAAATTGGACAGCCACATGCAGAAGAATGACACTGGATCATTTCCATACACCACACACAAAAATAGACTCCAAATGCGTGAAAGACCTCACTGTGAGACAGGAGTCCATCAAAATCCTAAAGGAGAACACAGGGAGCAAGCTCTTCGACGTCAGCCGCAGCAACTTCTTCCTAGAAACATCACCAAAGGCACGGGAAGCCAGGGCCAAAATGAACTATTGGGATTTCATCAAGATAAAAAGCTTTGGCACAGCAAAAGAAACAGTCCACAAAACCAAAAGACACCCGACACAATGGGAGAAAATATTTGCAAATGACATATCAGATAAAGGGCTACTATCCAAAATCTATACAGAACTTATCGAACTCAACAGCCAAAGAACAAATAATCCAATCAAGAAATGGGCAGAAGCCATGAACAGACATTTCTCCAAAGAAGACATCCAAATGGCCAACAGGCACTTGAAAAAGTGCTCAACACGGCTCGGCATCAGGGAAACCCAAATCAAAACCTCAATGAGACACCACCTCACACCCGTCAGAAGGGCTAAAATTAACAAGTCAGGGAACGACAGATGTTGGCGGGGATGTGGAGAAAGGGGAACCCTCCTACAGTGTTGGTGGGAATGCAAGCTGGCGCAACCCCTCTGGAAAACAGTATGGAGGTTCCTCAAACAGTTGAAATTAGAGCTACCATTCGATCCAGCAATGGCACTCCTGGGTATTTACCCCAAAGACACAAAGGTAGGGACCCGAAGCGGTACGTGCACCCCATTGTTTATAGCAGCAATGTCCACAATAGCCAAACTGTGGAAAGAGCCAAGATGTCCATCGACAGAGGAATGGATAAAGAAGAGGTGGTATACATATACACAAAGGAATATTATGCAGCCATCAAAAGGAATGAGATCTTGCCATGTGCAACGACGTGGATGGAACAGGAGGGTCCGATGATTAGTGAAATACGTCAATCAGAGAAAGACATGTATCATATGACCTCACTGATATGAGGAATTCTTAATGTCAGGAACAAACTGAGGGTTGCTGGAGTGGTCGGGGGTGGGAGGGATGGGGTGGCTGGGTGATAGACATTGGGGAGGGAATGAGCTACGGTGAGCGCTGTGAATTGTGTAAGACTGTTGAATCACAGATCTGTACTTCTGAAACAAATAACGCAACATATTTTAAGAATAAAGAAAAAGGAGAAGATAGCACGAGAGGAAGAATGAAGGGGAGATAGTCAGACGGGGAGACGAACCAGGAGAGATGATGGAATCTGAAAAACAAACTGAGGTTTCAAGACGGGAGGTGGGTAGGGGGATGGGTTAGCCTGGTGATGGGTAATAAAGAGGGCACATTCCGCATGGAGCACTGTGTGTTAGGAAAAAACAATGAATCATGGAACACTACACCAAAACAAATGATGTAGTACATGGTGATTAACAAAGCAATAAAAAACAAAGACTGTAAAAAGAGATGAAGAAGGACACTATGTCCTACTTAAAGGGTCTATCCAACAAGAAGATCTAACAATTGTAAATATCTATGCCCCGAACATGGGAGCATCCAATTATATAAGGCAATTAATAAGAAAACCAAAGAAACACATGGACAACAATACAATAATAGTGGGGCACTTTAACACCCCCCTGACTGAAATGGCCAGATCATCTAAGCAAAAGATCAACAAGGAAATAAAGACTTGAAATGACACACTGGAGCAAATGGACTTCACAGACATATGCAGAACGTTCCATCCCAAAGCAACGGAATACACTTTGTTCTCTAGTGCTCATGGAACATTCTCCAGAATGGATCACATCCTAGGTCCCAAATCAGGTCTCAACCGGTACCAAAAGTTTGGGATCATTCCCTGCACATTTTCAGACCACAATGCTTTGAAACTAGAACTCAATCACAAGAGGAACGTCGGAAAGAACTCAAATACATGGAGGCTAAAGAGCCTCCTACTAAAGAATGAATGGGTCAACCAGGAAATTAAAGTAGATTTTAAAAAACTCATGGAAACCAATGAAAATGAAAACACAACTGCCCAAAATCGTTGGGATACACCCACGGCAGTCCTGCGAGGAATGTAGAGAGCAATACAAGCCTTTGTCAAGAAACAAGAAAGGTCTCAAATACACAACCTAACCCTACACCTAAAGGAGCTGGAGAAAGAACGGCAAAGAAAGCCTAAACCCAGCAGGAGAAGAGAAATCATGAAGATCAGAGCAGAAATCAATGAACTAGAACCCAAAAGAACAGGAGAACAGATCAACGGAACTAGGAGCTGGTTCTTTGAAAGAATTCACAAGGTTGATAAACCCCTGGCCAGGCTGATCAAAAAGAAAAGAGAAATGACCCAAATCAACAAAATCATGAATGAAAGAGGAGAGATCACAACCAACACCAAAGAAATACAAACAATTATAAGAACATAATATGAGCAACCCTATGGCAGCAAATTAGATAACCTGGAAGAAATGGGTGCCTTCCTAGAGATGTGTCAACTACCAAAACTGACCCAGGAAGAAATAGAAAACCTAAAGAGTCCTATAACCACGAAGGCAATTGAAGCAGTCATCAAAAATCTCCCAAGAAACCAAAGCCCAGGGCCAGGTGGCTTCCCACGGGAATTCTATCAGACATTTAAAGAAGAAATAATACCTAGTCTCCTGAAACGGTTCCCAAAGGTAGAAAGGCAAGGAAAACTTCCAAACTCATTTTATGAGGCCACCGTTACCTTGATCCCCAAACCAGACAAAGATCCCATCAAAAAGGAGAATTACAGACCCATATCCTTGATGAACATCGATGCAAAAATCCTCACCAAATTACTAGCCAAGAGGATCCAACAGTACATTAAAAGGACTATTCACCACGACCAAGTGGGATTTATCCCTGGGCCGCAAGGCTGGTTCAACATCCGCAAATCAATCAACGTGATAAAATACATTCACAAAAGAAAGAACAAGAATCATAGGATCCTCTCAATAGATGCAGAAAAAGCATTTGACAAAGTACAGCACACTTTCTTGATCAAAACTCTTCAGAGTATAGGGACAGAGGGTACATACCTCAATATCATAAAAGCCATCTAGGAAAACCTACAGCGAATATCATTCTCAATGGGGAAAAGCTGAGAGCTTTTCCCCTAAGGTCAGGAACGCGGCAGGGAGAGCCACTCTCACCACTGCTACTCAACATAGTATTCGAAGTCCTAGCCACAGCAATCAGACAACAAAAAGAAATCAAAGGCATCCCAAACGGCAGAGAGGAAGTCAAACTCTCACTCTTTGCAGATGATATGATACTTTATGTGGAAAACCCAAAAGACTCCACCCCAAAACTGCTAGAACTCACACAGGAATTCAGTCAAGGAGCAGGCTATAAAATCAATGCACAGAAATCAGTGGCATTCCTCTACACCAACAACAAGACAGAAGAGAGACAAATCAAGGAGTCGATCCCATTCACAATGGCACCCAAAACCATAAGATACCTAGGAATAAATTGAACCAAGGAGGCAAAGGATCTGTACTCAGAAATCTACAGAATACTCAGGAATGAAATTGAAGAAGACACAAAGAAATGGAAAAACGTTCCATTCTCATGGATTGGGAGAACCAACATTGTGAAGAGGTCAATGCTCCCTAGAGCAATCTACACATTCAATGCAATCCCCATCAAAATACCATCCACTTTTTTCAAAGGAATGGAACAAATAATCCTAAATTTTGAATGGAACCAGAAGAGACCCCGAATAGCCAGAGGAGTATTGAAAAAGAAGAGCAAAGCCGGCGGCATCACAATTCTGGACTTCGAGCGCTATGACAAAGCTGTCCTCATCAAGACAGTATGGTACTGGCACAAAAACAGACACATAGATCCATGGAACAGAATCGAGAGCCCAGAAATGGACCCTCAACTCTATGGTCAACTTACCTTTGACAAAGCAGGAAAGAATGTCCAATGGCAAAAAGACAGCCTCTTCAACAACGGGTGTTGGGAAAATTGGACAGCCACATGCAGAAGAATGACACTGGACCATTTCCATACACCACACACAAAAATAGACTCCAAATGCGTGAAAGACCTCACTGTGAGACAGGAGTCCATCAAAATCCTAAAGGAGAACACAGGGAGCAAGCTCTTCGACGTCAGCCGCAGCAACTTCTTCCTAGAAACATCACCAAAGGCACGGGAAGCCAGGGCCAAAATGAACTATTGGGATTTCATCAAGATAAAAAGCTTTGGCACAGCAAAAGAAACAGTCCACAAAACCAAAAGACACCCGACACAATGGGAGAAAATATTTGCAAATGACATATCAGATAAAGGGCTACTATCCAAAATCTATACAGAACTTATCGAACTCAACAGCCAAAGAACAAATAATCCAATCAAGAAATGGGCAGAAGCCATGAACAGACATTTCTCCAAAGAAGACATCCAAATGGCCAACAGGCACATGAAAAAGTGCTCAACACGGCTCGGCATCAGGGAAACCCAAATCAAAACCTCAATGAGACACCACCTCACACCCGTCAGAAGGGCTAAAATTAACAAGTCAGGGAACGACAGATGTTGGCGGGGATGTGGAGAAAGGGGAACCCTCCTACAGTGTTGGTGGGAATGCAAGCTGGCGCAACCCCTCTGGAAAACAGTATGGAGGTTCCTCAAACAGTTGAAATTAGAGCTACCATTCGATCCAGCAATGGCACTCCTGGGTATTTACCCCAAAGACACAAAGGTAGGGACCCGAAGCGGTACGTGCACCCCATTGTTTATAGCAGCAATGTCCACAATAGCCAAACTGTGGAAAGAGCCAAGATGTCCATCGACAGAGGAATGGATAAAGAAGAGGTGGTATACATATACACAAAGGAATATTATGCAGCCATCAAAAGGAATGAGATCTTGCCATGTGCAACGACGTGGATGGAACAGGAGGGTCCGATGATTAGTGAAATACGTCAATCAGAGAAAGACATGTATCATATGACCTCACTGATATGAGGAATTCTTAATGTCAGGAACAAACTGAGGGTTGCTGGAGTGGTCGGGGGTGGGAGGGATGGGGTGGCTGGGTGATAGACATTGGGGAGGGAATGAGCTACGGTGAGCGCTGTGAATTGTGTAAGACTGTTGAATCACAGATCTGTACTTCTGAAACAAATAACGCAACATATTTTAAGAATAAAGAAAAAGGAGAAGATAGCACGAGAGGAAGAATGAAGGGGAGATAGTCAGACGGGGAGACGAAACAGGAGAGATGATGGAATCTGAAAAACAAACTGAGGTTTCAAGACGGGAGGTGGGTAGGGGGATGGGTTAGCCTGGTGATGGGTAATAAAGAGGGCACATTCCGCATGGAGCACTGTGTGTTAGGAAAAAACAATGAATCATGGAACACTACACCAAAACAAATGATGTAGTACATGGTGATTAACAAAGCAATAAAAAACAAAGACTGTAAAAAGAGATGAAGAAGGACACTATGTCCTACTTAAAGGGTCTATCCAACAAGAAGATCTAACAATTGTAAATATCTATGCCCCGAACATGGGAGCATCCAATTATATAAGGCAATTAATAAGAAAACCAAAGAAACACATGGACAACAATACAATAATAGTGGGGCACTTTAACACCCCCCTGACTGAAATGGCCAGATCATCTAAGCAAAAGATCAACAAGGAAATAAAGACTTGAAATGACACACTGGAGCAAATGGACTTCATAGACATATGCAGAACGTTCCATCCCAAAGCAACGGAATACACTTTGTTCTCTAGTGCCCATGGAACATTCTCCAGAATGGATCACATCCTAGGTCCCAAATCAGGTCTCAACCGGTACCAAAAGTTTGGGATCATTCCCTGCACATTTTCAGACCACAATGCTTTGAAACTAGAACTCAATCACAAGACGAACGTCGGAAAGACCTCAAATACATGGAGCCTAAAGAGCCTCCTACTAAAGAATGAATGGGTCAACCAGGAAATTAAAGAAGATTTTAAAAAACTCATGGAAACCAATGAAAATGAAAACACAACTGCCCAAAATCGTTGGGATACACCCACGGCAGTCCTGCGAGGAAAGTAGATAGTAATACAAGCCTTTGTCAAGAAACAAGAAAGGTCTCAAATACACAACCTAACCCTACACCTAAAGGAGCTGGAGAAAGAACGGCAAAGAAAGCCTAAACCCAGCAGGAGAAGAGAAATCATGAAGATCAGAGCAGAAATCAATGAACTAGAACCCAAAAGAACAGGAGAACAGATCAACGGAACTAGGAGCTGGTTCTTTGAAAGAATTCACAAGGTTGATAAACCCCTGGCCAGGCTGATCAAAAAGAAAAGAGAAATGACACAAATCCACAAAATCAGGAATGAAAGAGGAGAGATCACAACCAACACCAAAGAAATACAAACAATTATAAGAACATAATATGAGCAACCCTATGGCAGTAAATTAGATAACCTGAAGAAATGGGTGCCTTCCTAGAGATGTGTCAACTACCAAAACTGACCCAGGAAGAAATAGAAAACCTAAAGAGTCCTATAACCACGAAGGCAATTGAAGCAGTCATCAAAAATCTCCCAAGAAACCAAAGCCCAGGGCCAGGTGGCTTCCCAGGGGAATTCTATCAGACATTTAAAGAAGAAATAATACCTAGTCTCCTGAAACGGTTCCAAAAGGTAGAAAGGCAAGGAAAACTTCCAAACTCATTTTATGAGGCCACCGTTACCTTGATCCCCAAACCAGACAAAGATCCCATCAAAAAGGAGAATTACAGACCCATATCCTTGATGAACATCGATGCAAAAATCCTCACCAAATTACTAGCCAAGAGGATCCAACAGTACATTAAAAGGACTATTCACCACGACCAAGTGGGATTTATCCCTGGGCCGCAAGGCTGGTTCAACATCCGCAAATCAATCAACGTGATAAAATACATTCACAAAAGAAAGAACAAGAATCATAGGATCCTCTCAATAGATGCAGAAAAAGCATTTGACAAAGTACAGCACCCTTTCTTGATCAAAACTCTTCAGAGTATAGGGACAGAGGGTACATACCTCAATATCATAAAAGCCATCTACGAAAAACCTACAGCGAATATCATTCTCAATGGGGAAAAGCTGAGAGCTTTTCCCCTAAGGTCAGGAACGTGGCAGGGAGAGCCACTCTCACCACTGCTACTCAACATAGTATTCGAAGTCCTAGCCACAGCAATCAGACAACAAAAAGAAATCAAAGGCATCCCAATCGGCAGAGAGGAAGTCAAACTCTCACTCTTTGCAGATGATATGATACTTTATGTGGAAAACCCAAAAGACTCCACCCCAAAACTGCTAGAACTCACACAGGAATTCAGTCAAGGAGCAGGCTATAAAATCAAAGCACAGAAATCAGTGGCATTCCTATACAGCAACAACAAGACAGAAGAGAGACAAATCAAGGAGTCGATCCCATTCACAATGGCACCCAAAACCATAAGATACCTAGGAATAAATTGAACCAAAGAGGCAAAGGATCTGTACTCAGAAAACTACAGAATACTCAGGAATGAAATTGAAGAAGACACAAAGAAATGGAAAAACGTTCCATGCTCATGGATTGGGAGAACCAACATTGTGAAGAGGTCAATGCTCCCTAGAGCAATCTACACATTCAATGCAATCCCCATCAAAATACCATCCACTTTTTTCAAAGGAATGGAACAAATAATCCTAAATTTTGAATGGAACCAGAAGAGACCCCGAATAGCCAGAGGAGTATTGAAAAAGAAGAGCAAAGCGGGCGGCATCACAATTCTGGACTTCGAGCGCTATGACAAAGCTGTCCTCATCAAGACAGTATGGTACTGGCACAAAAACAGACACATAGATCCATGGAACAGAATCGAGAGCCCAGAAATGGACCCTCAACTCTATGGTCAACTTACCTTTGACAAAGCAGGAAAGAATGTCCAATGGCAAAAAGACAGCCTCTTCAACAACGGGTGTTGGGAAAATTGGACAGCCACATGCAGAAGAATGACACTGGACCATTTCCATACACCACACACAAAAATAGACTCCAAATGCGTGAAAGACCTCACTGTGAGACAGGAGTCCATCAAAATCCTAAAGGAGAACACAGGGAGCAAGCTCTTCGACGTCAGCCGCAGCAACTTCTTCCTAGAAACATCACCAAAGGCACGGGAAGCCAGGGCCAAAATGAACTATTGGGATTTCATCAAGATAAAAAGCTTTGGCACAGCAAAAGAAACAGTCCACAAAACCAAAAGACACCCGACACAATGGGAGAAAATATTTGCAAATGACATATCAGATAAAGGGCTACTATCCAAAATCTATACAGAACTTATCGAACTCAACAGCCAAAGAACAAATAATCCAATCAAGAAATGGGCAGAAGCCATGAACAGACATTTCTCCAAAGAAGACATCCAAATGGGCAACAGGCACATGAAAAAGTGCTCAACACGGCTCGGCATCAGGGAAACCCAAATCAAAACCTCAATGAGACACCACCTCACACCCGTCAGAAGGGCTAAAATTAACAAGTCAGGGAACGACAGATGTTGGCGGGGATGTGGAGAAAGGGGAACCCTCCTACAGTGTTGGTGGGAATGCAAGCTGGCGCAACCCCTCTGGAAAACAGTATGGAGGTTCCTCAAACAGTTGAAATTAGAGCTACCATTCGATCCAGCAATGGCACTCCTGGGTATTTACCCCAAAGACACAAAGGTAGGGACCCGAAGCGGTACGTGCACCCCATTGTTTATAGCAGCAATGTCCACAATAGCCAAACTGTGGAAAGAGCCAAGATGTCCATCGACAGAGGAATGGATAAAGAAGAGGTGGTATACATATACACAAAGGAATATTATGCAGCCATCAAAAGGAATGAGATCTTGCCATGTGCAACGACGTGGATGGAACAGGAGGGTCCGATGATTAGTGAAATACGTCAATCAGAGAAAGACATGTATCATATGACCTCACTGATATGAGGAATTCTTAATGTCAGGAACAAACTGAGGGTTGCTGGAGTGGTCGGGGGTGGGAGGGATGGGGTGGCTGGGTGATAGACATTGGGGAGGGAATGAGCTACGGTGAGCGCTGTGAATTGTGTAAGACTGTTGAATCACAGATCTGTATTTCTGAAACAAATAACGCAACATATTTTAAGAATAAAGAAAAAGGAGAAGATAGCACGAGAGGAAGAATGAAGGGGAGATAGTCAGACGGGGAGACGAACCAGGAGAGATGATGGAATCTGAAAAACAAACTGAGGTTTCAAGACGGGAGGTGGGTAGGGGGATGGGTTAGCCTGGTGATGGGTAATAAAGAGGGCACATTCCGCATGGAGCACTGTGTGTTAGGAAAAAACAATGAATCATGGAACACTACACCAAAACAAATGATGTAGTACATGGTGATTAACAAAGCAATAAAAAACAAAGACTGTAAAAAGAGATGAAGAAGGACACTATGTCCTACTTAAAGGGTCTATCCAACAAGAAGATCTAACAATTGTAAATATCTATGCCCCGAACATGGGAGCATCCAATTATATAAGGCAATTAATAAGAAAACCAAAGAAACACATGGACAACAATACAATAATAGTGGGGCACTTTAACACCCCCCTGACTGAAATGGCCAGATCATCTAAGCAAAAGATCAACAAGGAAATAAAGACTTGAAATGACACACTGGAGCAAATGGACTTCAGAGACATATGCAGAACGTTCCATCCCAAAGCAACGGAATACACTTTGTTCTCTAGTGCCCATGGAACATTCTCCAGAATGGATCACATCCTAGGTCCCAAATCAGGTCTCAACCGGTACCAAAAGTTTGGGATCATTCCCTGCACATTTTCAGACCACAATGCTTTGAAACTAGAACTCAATCACAAGACGAACGTCGGAAAGAACTCAAATACATGGAGCCTAAAGAGCCTCCTACTAACGAATGAATGGGTCAACCAGGAAATTAAAGAAGATTTTAAAAAACTCATGGAAACCAATGAAAATGAAAACACAACTGCCCAAAATCGTTGGGATACACCCACGGCAGTCCTGCGAGGAAAGTAGATAGTAATACAAGCCTTTGTCAAGAAACAAGAAAGGTCTCAAATACACAACCTAACCCTACACCTAAAGGAGCTGGAGAAAGAACGGCAAAGAAAGCCTAAACCCAGCAGGAGAAGAGAAATCATGAAGATCAGAGCAGAAATCAATGAACTAGAACCCAAAAGAACAGGAGAACAGATCAACGGAACTAGGAGCTGGTTCTTTGAAAGAATTCACAAGGTTGATAAACCCCTGGCCAGGCTGATCAAAAAGAAAAGAGAAATGACACAAATCCACAAAATCAGGAATGAAAGAGGAGAGATCACAACCAACACCAAAGAAATACAAACAATTATAAGAACATAATATGAGCAACCCTATGGCAGTAAATTAGATAACCTGAAGAAATGGGTGCCTTCCTAGAGATGTGTCAACTACCAAAACTGACCCAGGAAGAAATAGAAAACCTAAAGAGTCCTATAACCACGAAGGCAATTGAAGCAGTCATCAAAAATCTCCCAAGAAACCAAAGCCCAGGGCCAGGTGGCTTCCCAGGGGAATTCTATCAGACATTTAAAGAAGAAATAATACCTAGTCTCCTGAAACGGTTCCAAAAGGTAGAAAGGCAAGGAAAACTTCCAAACTCATTTTATGAGGCCACCGTTACCTTGATCCCCAAACCAGACAAAGATCCCATCAAAAAGGAGAATTACAGACCCATATCCTTGATGAACATCGATGCAAAAATCCTCACCAAATTACTAGCCAAGAGGATCCAACAGTACATTAAAAGGACTATTCACCACGACCAAGTGGGATTTATCCCTGGGCCGCAAGGCTGGTTCAACATCCGCAAATCAATCAACGTGACAAAATACATTCACAAAAGAAAGAACAAGAATCATAGGATCCTCTCAATAGATGCAGAAAAAGCATTTGACAAAGTACAGCACCCTTTCTTGATCAAAACTCTTCAGAGTATAGGGACAGAGGGTACATACCTCAATATCATAAAAGCCATCTACGAAAAACCTACAGCGAATATCATTCTCAATGGGGAAAAGCTGAGAGCTTTTCCCCTAAGGTCAGGAACGCGGCAGGGAGAGCCACTCTCACCACTGCTACTCAACATAGTATTCGAAGTCCTAGCCACAGCAATCAGACAACAAAAAGAAATCAAAGGCATCCCAATCGGCAGAGAGGAAGTCAAACTCTCACTCTTTGCAGATGATATGATACTTTATGTGGAAAACCCAAAAGACTCCACCCCAAACCTGCTAGAACTCACACAGGAATTCAGTCAAGGAGCAGGCTATAAAATCAAAGCACAGAAATCAGTGGCATTCCTATACACCAACAACAAGACAGAAGAGAGACAAATCAAGGAGTCGATCCCATTCACAATGGCACCCAAAACCATAAGATACCTAGGAATAAATTGAACCAAAGAGGCAAAGGATCTGTACTCAGAAAACTACAGAATACTCAGGAATGAAATTGAAGAAGACACAAAGAAATGGAAAAACGTTCCATGCTCATGGATTGGGAGAAACAACATTGTGAAGAGGTCAATGCTCCCTAGAGCAATCTACACATTCAATGCAATCCCCATCAAAATACCATCCACTTTTTTCAAAGGAATGGAACAAATAATCCTAAATTTTGAATGGAACCAGAAGAGACCCCGAATAGCCAGAGGAGTATTGAAAAAGAAGAGCAAAGCGGGCGGCATCACAATTCTGGACTTCGAGCGCTATGACAAAGCTGTCCTCATCAAGACAGTATGGTACTGGCACAAAAACAGACACATAGATCCATGGAACAGAATCGAGAGCCCAGAAATGGACCCTCAACTCTATGGTCAACTTACCTTTGACTAAGCAGGAAAGAATGTCCAATGGCAAAAAGACAGCCTCTTCAACAACGGGTGTTGGGAAAATTGGACAGCCACATGCAGAAGAATGACACTGGACCATTTCCATACACCACACACAAAAATAGACTCCAAATGCGTGAAAGACCTCACTGTGAGACAGGAGTCCATCAAAATCCTAAAGGAGAACACAGGTAGCAAGCTCTTCGACGTCAGCCGCAGCAACTTCTTCCTAGAAACATCACCAAAGGCACGGGAAGCCAGGGCCAAAATGAACTATTGGGATTTCATCAAGATAAAAAGCTTTGGCACAGCAAAAGAAACAGTCCACAAAACCAAAAGACACCCGACACAATGGGAGAAAATATTTGCAAATGACATATCAGATAAAGGGCTACTATCCAAAATCTATAAAGAACTTATCGAACTCAACAGCCAAAGAACAAATAATCCAATCAAGAAATGGGCAGAAGCCATGAACAGACATTTCTCCAAAGAAGACATCCAAATGGCCAACAGGCACATGAAAAAGTGCTCAACACGGCTCGGCATCAGGGAAACCCAAATCAAAACCTCAATGAGACACCACCTCACACCCGTCAGAAGGGCTAAAATTAACAAGTCAGGGAACGACAGATGTTGGCGGGGATGTGGAGAAAGGGGAACCCTCCTACAGTGTTGGTGGGAATGCAAGCTGGCGCAACCCCTCTGGATAACAGTATGGAGGTTCCTCAAACAGTTGAAATTAGAGCTACCATTCGATCCAGCAATGGCATTCTTGGGTATTTACCCCAAAGATACAAAGGTAGGGACCCGAAGCGGTACGTGCACCCCATTGTTTATAGCAGCAATGTCCACAATAGCCAAACTGTGGAAAGAGCCAAGATGTCCATCGACAGAGGAATGGATAAAGAAGAGGTGGTATACATATACACAATGGAATATTATGCAGCCATCCAAAGGAATGAGATCTTGCCATGTGCAACGACGTGGATGGAACAGGAGGGTCCGATGATTAGTGAAATACGTCAATCAGAGAAAGACATGTATCATATGACCTCACTGATATGAGGAATTCTTAATGTCAGGAACAAACTGAGGGTTGCTGGAGTGGTCGGGGGTGGGAGGGATGGGGTGGCTGGGTGATAGACATTGGGGAGGGTATGAGCTACGGTGAGCGCTGTAATTGTGTAAGACTGTTGAATCACAGATCTGTACTTCTGAAACAAATAACGCAACATATTTTAAGAATAAAGAAAAAGGAGAAGATAGCAGGAGAGGAAGAATGAAGGGGAGATAGTCAGACGGGGAGACGAACCAGGAGAGATGATGGAATCTGAAAAACAAACTGAGGTTTCAAGACGGGAGGTGGGTAGGGGGATGGGTTAACCTGGTGATGGGTAATAAAGAGGGCACATTCCGCATGGAGCACTGTGTGTTAGGAACAAACAATGAATCATGGAACACTACACCAAAACAAATGATGTAGTACATGGTGATTAACAAAGCAATAAAAAACAAAGACTGTAATAAGAGATGAAGAAGGACACTATGTCCTACTTAAAGGGTCTATCCAACAAGAAGATCTAACAATTGTAAATGTCTATGCCCCGAACATGGGAGCATCCAATTATATAAGGCAATTAATAAGGAAAGGAAAGAAACACATGGACAACAATACAATAATAGTGGGGCACTTTAACACCCCCCTGACTGAAATGGCCAGATCATCTAAGCAAAAGATCAACAAGGAAATAAAGACTTGAAATGACACACTGGAGCAAATGGACTTCACAGACATATGCAGAACGTTCCATCCCAAAGCAACGGAATACACTTTCTTCTCTAGTGCCCATGGAACATTCTCCAGAATGGATCACATCCTAGGTCCCAAATCAGGTCTCAACCGGTACCAAAAGTTTGGGATCATTCCCTGCACATTTTCAGACCACAATGCTTTGAAACTAGAACTCAATCACAAGACGAACGTCGGAAAGAACTCAAATACATGGAGGCTAAAGAGCCTCCTACTAAAGAATGAATGGGTCAACCAGGAAATTAAAGAAGATTTTAAAAAACTCATGGAAACCAATGAAAATGAAAACACAACTGCCCAAAATCGTTGGGATACACCCACGGCAGTCCTGCGAGGAAAGTAGAGAGCAATACAAGCCTTTGTCAAGAAACAAGAAAGGTCTCAAATACACAACCTAACCCTACACCTAAAGGAGCTGGAGAAAGAACGCAAAGAAAGCCTAAACCCAGCAGGAGAAGAGAAATCATGAAGATCAGAGCAGAAATCAATGAACTAGAACCCAAAAGAACAGGAGAACAGATCAACGGAACTAGGAGCTGGTTCTTTGAAAGAATTCACAAGGTTGATAAACCCCTGGCCAGGCTGATCAAAAAGAAAAGAGAAATGACCCAAATCAACAAAATCATGAATGAAAGAGGAGAGATCACAACCAACACCAAAGAAATACAAACAATTATAAGAACATAATATGAGCAACCCTATGGCAGCAAATTAGATAACCTGGAAGAAATGGGTGCCTTCCTAGAGATGTGTCAACTACCAAAACTGACCAGGAAGAAATAGAAAACCTAAAGAGTCCTATAACCACGAAGGCAATTGAAGCAGTCATCAAAAATCTCCCAAGAAACCAAAGCCCAGGGCCAGGTGGCTTCCCAGGGGAATTCTATCAGACATTTAAAGAAGAAATAATACCTAGTCTCCTGAAACGGTTCCCAAAGGTAGAAAGGCAAGGAAAACTTCCAAACTCATTTTATGAGGCCACCGTTACCTTGATCCCCAAACCAGACAAAGATCCCATCAAAAAGGAGAATTACAGACCCATATCCTTGATGAACATCGATGCAAAAATCCTCACCAAATTACTAGCCAAGAGGATCCAACAGTACATTAAAAGGACTATTCACCACGACCAAGTGGGATTTATCCCTGGGCCGCAAGGCTGGTTCAACATCCGCAAATCAATCAACGTGACAAAATACATTCACAAAAGAAAGAACAAGAATCATAGGATCCTCTCAATAGATGCAGAAAAAGCATTTGACAAAGTACAGCACCCTTTCTTGATCAAAACTCTTCAGAGTATAGGCACAGAGGGTACATACCTCAATATCATAAAAGCCATCTACGAAAAACCTACAGCGAATATCATTCTCAATGGGGAAAAGCTGAGAGCTTTTCCCCTAAGGTCAGGAACGCGGCAGGGAGAGCCACTCTCACCACTGCTACTCAACATAGTATTCGAAGTCCTAGCCACAGCAATCAGACAACAAAAAGAAATCAAAGGCATCCCAATCGGCAGAGAGGAAGTCAAACTCTCACTCTTTGCAGATGATATGATACTTTATGTGGAAAACCCAAAAGACTCCACCCCAAACCTGCTAGAACTCACACAGGAATTCAGTCAAGGAGCAGGCTATAAAATCAAAGCACAGAAATCAGTGGCATTCCTATACACCAACAACAAGACAGAAGAGAGACAAATCAAGGAGTCGATCCCATTCACAATGGCACCCAAAACCATAAGATACCTAGGAATAAATTGAACCAAAGAGGCAAAGGATCTGTACTCAGAAAACTACAGAATACTCAGGAATGAAATTGAAGAAGACACAAAGAAATGGAAAAACGTTCCATGCTCATGGATTGGGAGAAACAACATTGTGAAGAGGTCAATGCTCCCTAGAGCAATCTACACATTCAATGCAATCCCCATCAAAATACCATCCACTTTTTTCAAAGGAATGGAACAAATAATCCTAAATTTTGAATGGAACCAGAAGAGACCCCGAATAGCCAGAGGAGTATTGAAAAAGAAGAGCAAAGCGGGCGGCATCACAATTCTGGACTTCGAGCGCTATGACAAAGCTGTCCTCATCAAGACAGTATGGTACTGGCACAAAAACAGACACATAGATCCATGGAACAGAATCGAGAGCCCAGAAATGGACCCTCAACTCTATGGTCAACTTACCTTTGACTAAGCAGGAAAGAATGTCCAATGGCAAAAAGACAGCCTCTTCAACAACGGGTGTTGGGAAAATTGGACAGCCACATGCAGAAGAATGACACTGGACCATTTCCATACACCACACACAAAAATAGACTCCAAATGCGTGAAAGACCTCACTGTGAGACAGGAGTCCATCAAAATCCTAAAGGAGAACACAGGTAGCAAGCTCTTCGACGTCAGCCGCAGCAACTTCTTCCTAGAAACATCACCAAAGGCACGGGAAGCCAGGGCCAAAATGAACTATTGGGATTTCATCAAGATAAAAAGCTTTGGCACAGCAAAAGAAACAGTCCACAAAACCAAAAGACACCCGACACAATGGGAGAAAATATTTGCAAATGACATATCAGATAAAGGGCTACTATCCAAAATCTATAAAGAACTTATCGAACTCAACAGCCAAAGAACAAATAATCCAATCAAGAAATGGGCAGAAGCCATGAACAGACATTTCTCCAAAGAAGACATCCAAATGGCCAACAGGCACATGAAAAAGTGCTCAACACGGCTCGGCATCAGGGAAACCCAAATCAAAACCTCAATGAGACACCACCTCACACCCGTCAGAAGGGCTAAAATTAACAAGTCAGGGAACGACAGATGTTGGCGGGGATGTGGAGAAAGGGGAACCCTCCTACAGTGTTGGTGGGAATGCAAGCTGGCGCAACCCCTCTGGATAACAGTATGGAGGTTCCTCAAACAGTTGAAATTAGAGCTACCATTCGATCCAGCAATGGCATTCTTGGGTATTTACCCCAAAGATACAAAGGTAGGGACCCGAAGCGGTACGTGCACCCCATTGTTTATAGCAGCAATGTCCACAATAGCCAAACTGTGGAAAGAGCCAAGATGTCCATCGACAGAGGAATGGATAAAGAAGAGGTGGTATACATATACACAATGGAATATTATGCAGCCATCAAAAGGAATGAGATCTTGCCATGTGCAACGACGTGGATGGAACAGGAGGGTCCGATGATTAGTGAAATACGTCAATCAGAGAAAGACATGTATCATATGACCTCACTGATATGAGGAATTCTTAATGTCAGGAACAAACTGAGGGTTGCTGGAGTGGTCGGGGGTGGGAGGGATGGGGTGGCTGGGTGATAGACATTGGGGAGGGTATGAGCTACGGTGAGCGCTGTAATTGTGTAAGACTGTTGAATCACAGATCTGTACTTCTGAAACAAATAACGCAACATATTTTAAGAATAAAGAAAAAGGAGAAGATAGCAGGAGAGGAAGAATGAAGGGGAGATAGTCAGACGGGGAGACGAACCAGGAGAGATGATGGAATCTGAAAAACAAACTGAGGTTTCAAGACGGGAGGTGGGTAGGGGGATGGGTTAACCTGGTGATGGGTAATAAAGAGGGCACATTCCGCATGGAGCACTGTGTGTTAGGAACAAACAATGAATCATGGAACACTACACCAAAACAAATGATGTAGTACATGGTGATTAACAAAGCAATAAAAAACAAAGACTGTAATAAGAGATGAAGAAGGACACTATGTCCTACTTAAAGGGTCTATCCAACAAGAAGATCTAACAATTGTAAATGTCTATGCCCCGAACATGGGAGCATCCAATTATATAAGGCAATTAATAAGGAAAGGAAAGAAACACATGGACAACAATACAATAATAGTGGGGCACTTTAACACCCCCCTGACTGAAATGGCCAGATCATCTAAGCAAAAGATCAACAAGGAAATAAAGACTTGAAATGACACACTGGAGCAAATGGACTTCACAGACATATGCAGAACGTTCCATCCCAAAGCAACGGAATACACTTTCTTCTCTAGTGCCCATGGAACATTCTCCAGAATGGATCACATCCTAGGTCCCAAATCAGGTCTCAACCGGTACCAAAAGTTTGGGATCATTCCCTGCACATTTTCAGACCACAATGCTTTGAAACTAGAACTCAATCACAAGACGAACGTCGGAAAGAACTCAAATACATGGAGGCTAAAGAGCCTCCTACTAAAGAATGAATGGGTCAACCAGGAAATTAAAGAAGATTTTAAAAAACTCATGGAAACCAATGAAAATGAAAACACAACTGCCCAAAATCGTTGGGATACACCCACGGCAGTCCTGCGAGGAAAGTAGAGAGCAATACAAGCCTTTGTCAAGAAACAAGAAAGGTCTCAAATACACAACCTAACCCTACACCTAAAGGAGCTGGAGAAAGAACGCAAAGAAAGCCTAAACCCAGCAGGAGAAGAGAAATCATGAAGATCAGAGCAGAAATCAATGAACTAGAACCCAAAAGAACAGGAGAACAGATCAACGGAACTAGGAGCTGGTTCTTTGAAAGAATTCACAAGGTTGATAAACCCCTGGCCAGGCTGATCAAAAAGAAAAGAGAAATGACCCAAATCAACAAAATCATGAATGAAAGAGGAGAGATCACAACCAACACCAAAGAAATACAAACAATTATAAGAACATAATATGAGCAACCCTATGGCAGCAAATTAGATAACCTGGAAGAAATGGGTGCCTTCCTAGAGATGTGTCAACTACCAAAACTGACCAGGAAGAAATAGAAAACCTAAAGAGTCCTATAACCACGAAGGCAATTGAAGCAGTCATCAAAAATCTCCCAAGAAACCAAAGCCCAGGGCCAGGTGGCTTCCCAGGGGAATTCTATCAGACATTTAAAGAAGAAATAATACCTAGTCTCCTGAAACGGTTCCCAAAGGTAGAAAGGCAAGGAAAACTTCCAAACTCATTTTATGAGGCCACCGTTACCTTGATCCCCAAACCAGACAAAGATCCCATCAAAAAGGAGAATTACAGACCCATATCCTTGATGAACATCGATGCAAAAATCCTCACCAAATTACTAGCCAAGAGGATCCAACAGTACATTAAAAGGACTATTCACCACGACCAAGTGGGATTTATCCCTGGGCTGCAAGGCTGGTTCAACATCCGCAAATCAATCAACGTGATAAAATACATTCACAAAAGAAAGAACAAGAATCATAGGATCCTCTCAATAGATGCAGAAAAAGCATTTGACAAAGTACAGCACCCTTTCTTGATCAAAACTCTTCAGAGTATAGGGACAGAGGGTACATACCTCAATATCATAAAAGCCATCTAGGAAAACCTACAGCGAATATCATTCTCAATGGGGAAAAGCTGAGAGCTTTTCCCCTAAGGTCAGGAACGCGGCAGGGAGAGCCACTCTCACCACTGCTACTCAACATAGTATTCGAAGTCCTAGCCACAGCAATCAGACAACAAAAAGAAATCAAAGGCATCCCAAACGGCAGAGAGGAAGTCAAACTCTCACTCTTTGCAGATGATATGATACTTTATGTGGAAAACCCAAAAGACTCCACCCCAAAACTGCTAGAACTCACACAGGAATTCAGTCAAGGAGCAGGCTATAAAATCAATGCACAGAAATCAGTGGCATTCCTCTACACCAACAACAAGACAGAAGAGAGACAAATCAAGGAGTCGATCCCATTCACAATGGCACCCAAAACCATAAGATACCTAGGAATAAATTGAACCAAGGAGGCAAAGGATCTGTACTCAGAAATCTACAGAATACTCAGGAATGAAATTGAAGAAGACACAAAGAAATGGAAAAACGTTCCATTCTCATGGATTGGGAGAACCAACATTGTGAAGAGGTCAATGCTCCCTAGAGCAATCTACACATTCAATGCAATCCCCATCAAAATACCATCCACTTTTTTCAAAGGAATGGAACAAATAATCCTAAATTTTGAATGGAACCAGAAGAGACCCCGAATAGCCAGAGGAGTATTGAAAAAGAAGAGCAAAGCGGGCGGCATCACAATTCTGGACTTCGAGCGCTATGACAAAGCTGTCCTCATCAAGACAGTATGGTACTGGCACAAAAACAGACACATAGATCCATGGAACAGAATCGAGAGCCCAGAAATGGACCCTCAACTCTATGGTCAACTTACCTTTGACAAAGCAGGAAAGAATGTCCAATGGCAAAAAGACAGCCTCTTCAACAACGGGTGTTGGGAAAATTGGACAGCCACATGCAGAAGAATGACACTGGACCATTTCCATACACCACACACAAAAATAGACTCCAAATGCGTGAAAGACCTCACTGTGAGACAGGAGTCCATCAAAATCCTAAAGGAGAACACAGGTAGCAAGCTCTTCGACGTCAGCCGCAGCAACTTCTTCCTAGAAACATCACCAAAGGCACGGGAAGCCAGGGCCAAAATGAACTATTGGGATTTCATCAAGATAAAAAGCTTTGGCACAGCAAAAGAAACAGTCCACAAAACCAAAAGACACCCGACACAATGGGAGAAAATATTTGCAAATGACATATCAGATAAAGGGCTACTATCCAAAATCTATAAAGAACTTATCGAACTCAACAGCCAAAGAACAAATAATCCAATCAAGAAATGGGCAGAAGCCATGAACAGACATTTTTCCAAAGAAGACATCCAAATGGCCAACAGGCACATGAAAAAGTGCTCAACACGGCTCGGCATCAGGGAAATCCAAATCAAAACCTCAATGAGACACCACCTCACACCCGTCAGAAGGGCTAAAATTAACAAGTCAGGGAACGACAGATGTTGGCGGGGATGTGGAGAAAGGGGAACCCTCCTACAGTGTTGGTGGGAATGCAAGCTGGCGCAACCCCTCTGGAAAACAGTATGGAGGTTCCTCAAACAGTTGAAATTAGAGCTACCATTCGATCCAGCAATGGCACTCCTGGGTATTTACCCCAAAGATACAAAGGTAGGGACCCGAAGCGGTACGTGCACCCCATTGTTTATAGCAGCAATGTCCACAATAGCCAAACTGTGGAAAGAGCCAAGATGTCCATCGACAGAGGAATGGATAAAGAAGAGGTGGTATACATACACACAATGGAATATTATGCAGCCATCAAAAGGAATGAGATCTTGCCATGTGCAACGACGTGGATGGAACAGGAGGGTCCGATGATTAGTGAAATACGTCAATCAGAGAAAGACATGTATCATATGACCTCACTGATATGAGGAATTCTTAATGTCAGGAACAAACTGAGGGTTCCTGGAGTGGTCGGGGGTGGGAGGGATGGGGTGGCTGGGTGATAGACATTGGGGAGGGTATGAGCTACGGTGAGCGCTGTGAATTCTGTAAGATTGTTGAATCACAGATCTGTACTTCTGAAACAAATAACGCAATATATTTTAAGAATAAAGAAAAAGGAGAAGATAGCAGGAGAGGAAGAATGAAGGGGAGATAGTCAGACGGGGAGACGAACCAGGAGAGATGATGGACTCTGAAAAACAAACTGAGGTTTCAAGACGGGAGGTGGGTAGGGGGATGGGTTAGCCTGGTGATGGGTAATAAAGAGGGCACATTCCGCATGGAGCACTGTCTGTTAGGAATAAACAATGAATCATGGAACACTACACCAAAACAAATGATGTAGTACATGGTGATTAACAAAGCAATAAAAAACAAAGACTGTAATAAGAGATGAAGAAGGACACTATGTCCTACTTAAAGGGTCTATCCAACAAGAAGATCTAACAATTGTAAATATCTATGCCCCGAACATGGGAGCATCCAATTATATAAGGCAATTAATAAGAAAAGCAAAGAAACACATGGACAACAATACAATAATAGTGGGGCACTTTAACACCCCCCTGACTGAAATGGCCAGATCATCTAAGCAAAAGATCAACAAGGAAATAAAGACTTGAAATGACACACTGGAGCAAATGGACTTCACAGACATATGCAGAACGTTCCATCCCAAAGCAACGGAATACACTTTGTTCTCTAGTGCCCATGGAACATTCTCCAGAATGGATCACATCCTAGGTCCCAAATCAGGTCTCAACCGGTACCAAAAGTTTGGGATCATTCCCTGCACATTTTCAGACCACAATGCTTTGAAACTAGAAATCAATCACAAGAGGAACGTCGGAAAGAACTCAAATACATGGAGGCTAAAGAGCCTCCTACTAAAGAATGAATGGGTCAATCAGGAAATTAAAGAAGATTTTAAAAAACTCATGGAAACCAATGAAAATGAAAACACAACTGCCCAAACTCGTTGGGATACACCCACGGCAGTCCTGCGAGGAATGTAGAGAGCAATACAAGCCTTTGTCAAGAAACAAGAAAGGTCTCAAATACACAACCTAACCCTACACCTAAAGGAGCTGGAGAAAGAACGGCAAAGAAAGCCTAAACCCAGCAGGAGAAGAGAAATCATGAGGATCAGAGCAGAAATCAATGAACTAGAACCCAAAAGAACAGGAGAACAGATCAACGGAACTAGGAGCTGGTTCTGTGAAAGAATTCACAAGGTTGATAAACCCCTGGCCAGGCTGATCAAAAAGAAAAGAGAAATGACCCAAATCAACAAAATCATGAATGAAAGAGGAGAGATCACAACCAACACCAAAGAAATACAAACAATTATAAGAACATAATATGAGCAACCCTATGGCAGCAAATTAGATAACCTGGAAGAAATGGGTGCCTTCCTAGAGATGTGTCAACTACCAAAACTGACCCAGGAAGAAAGAGAAAACCTAAAGAGTCCTATAACCACGAAGGCAATTGAAGCAGTCATCAAAAATCTCCCAAGAAACCAAAGCCCAGGGCCAGGTGGCTTCCCAGGGGAATTCTATCAGACATTTAAAGAAGAAATAATACCTAGTCTCCTGAAACGGTTCCCAAAGGTAGAAAGGCAAGGAAAACTTCCAAACTCATTTTATGAGGCCACCGTTACCTTGATCCCCAAACCAGACAAAGATCCCATCAAAAAGGAGAATTACAGACCCATATCCTTGATGAACATCGATGCAAAAATCCTCACCAAATTACTAGCCAAGAGGATCCAACAGTACATTAAAAGGACTATTCACCACGACCAAGTGGGATTTATCCCTGGGCCGCAAGGCTGGTTCAACATCCGCAAATCAATCAACGTGATAAAATACATTCACAAAAGAAAGAACAAGAATCATAGGATCCTCTCAATAGATGCAGAAATAGCATTTGACAAAGTACAGCACACTTTCTTGATCAAAACTCTTCAGAGTATAGGGACAGAGGGTACATACCTCAATATCATAAAAGCCATCTACGAAAAACCTACAGCGAATATCATTCTCAATGGGGAAAAGCTGAGAGCTTTTCCCCTAAGGTCAGGAACGTGGCAGGGAGAGCCACTCTCACCACTGCTACTCAACATAGTATTCGAAGTCCTAGCCACAGCAATCAGACAACAAAAAGAAATCAAAGGCATCCCAATCGGCAGAGAGGAAGTCAAACTCTCACTCTTTGCAGATGATATGATACTTTATGTGGAAAACCCAAAAGACTCCACCCCAAAACTGCTAGAACTCACACAGGAATTCAGTCAAGGAGCAGGCTATAAAATCAAAGCACAGAAATCAGTGGCATTCCTATACAGCAACAACAAGACAGAAGAGAGACAAATCAAGGAGTCGATCCCATTCACAATGGCACCCAAAACCATAAGATACCTAGGAATAAATTGAACCAAAGAGGCAAAGGATCTGTACTCAGAAAACTACAGAATACTCAGGAATGAAATTGAAGAAGACACAAAGAAATGGAAAAACGTTCCATGCTCATGGATTGGGAGAACCAACATTGTGAAGAGGTCAATGCTCCCTAGAGCAATCTACACATTCAATGCAATCCCCATCAAAATACCATCCACTTTTTTCAAAGGAATGGAACAAATAATCCTAAATTTTGAATGGAACCAGAAGAGACCCGGAATAGCCAGAGGAGTATTGAAAAAGAAGAGCAAAGCGGGCGGCATCACAATTCTGGACTTCGAGCGCTATGACAAAGCTGTCCTCATCAAGACAGTATGGTACTGGCACAAAAACAGACACATAGATCCATGGAACAGAATCGAGAGCCCAGAAATGGACCCTCAACTCTATGGTCAACTTACCTTTGACAAAGCAGGAAAGAATGTCCAATGGCAAAAAGACAGCCTCTTCAACAACGGGTGTTGGGAAAATTGGACAGCCACATGCAGAAGAATGACACTGGACCATTTCCATACACCACACACAAAAATAGACTCCAAATGCGTGAAAGACCTCACTGTGAGACAGGAGTCCATCAAAATCCTAAAGGAGAACACAGGTAGCAAGCTCTTCGACGTCAGCCGCAGCAACTTCTTCCTAGAAACATCACCAAAGGCACGGGAAGCCAGGGCCAAAATGAACTATTGGGATTTCATCAAGATAAAAAGCTTTGGCACAGCAAAAGAAACAGTCCACAAAACCAAAAGACACCCGACACAATGGGAGAAAATATTTGCAAATGACATATCAGATAAAGGGCTACTATCCAAAATCTATACAGAACTTATCGAACTCAACAGCCAAAGAACAAATAATCCAATCAAGAAATGGGCAGAAGCCATGAACAGACATTTCTCCAAAGAAGACATCCAAATGGCCAACAGGCACATGAAAAAGTGCTCAACACGGCTCGGCATCAGGGAAACCCAAATCAAAACCTCAATGAGACACCACCTCACACCCGTCAGAAGGGCTAAAATTAACAAGTCAGGGAACGACAGATGTTGGCGGGGATGTGGAGAAAGGGGAACCCTCCTACAGTGTTGGTGGGAATGCAAGCTGGCGCAACCCCTCTGGAAAACAGTATGGAGGTTCCTCAAACAGTTGAAATTAGAGCTACCATTCGATCCAGCAATGGCACTCCTGGGTATTTACCCCAAAGATACAAAGGTAGGGACCCGAAGCGGTACGTGCACCCCATTGTTTATAGCAGCAATGTCCACAATAGCCAAACTGTGGAAAGAGCCAAGATGTCCATCGACAGAGGAATGGATAAAGAAGAGGTGGTATACATATACACAATGGAATATTATGCAGCCATCCAAAGGAATGAGATCTTGCCATGTGCAACGACGTGGATGGAACAGGAGGGTCCGATGATTAGTGAAATACGTCAATCAGAGAAAGACATGTATCATATGACCTCACTGATATGAGGAATTCTTAATGTCAGGAACAAACTGAGGGTTGCTGGAGTGGTCGGGGGTGGGAGGGATGGGGTGGCTGGGTGATAGACATTGGGGAGGGAATGAGCTACGGTGAGCGCTGTGAATTGTGTAAGACTGTTGAATCACAGATCTGTACTTCTGAAACAAATAACGCAACATATTTTAAGAATAAAGAAAAAGGAGAAGATAGCACGAGAGGAAGAATGAAGGGGAGATAGTCAGACGGGGAGACGAACCAGGAGAGATGATGGAATCTGAAAAACAAACTGAGGTTTCAAGACGGGAGGTGGGTAGGGGGATGGGTTAGCCTGGTGATGGGTAATAAAGAGGGCACATTCCGCATGGAGCACTGTGTGTTAGGAAAAAACAATGAATCATGGAACACTACACCAAAACAAATGATGTAGTACATGGTGATTAACAAAGCAATAAAAAACAAAGACTGTAAAAAGAGATGAAGAAGGACACTATGTCCTACTTAAAGGGTCTATCCAACAAGAAGATCTAACAATTGTAAATATCTATGCCCCGAACATGGGAGCATCCAATTATATAAGGCAATTAATAAGAAAAGCAAAGAAACACATGGACAACAATACAATAATAGTGGGGCACTTTAACACCCCCCTGACTGAAATGGCCAGATCATCTAAGCCAAAGATCAACAAGGAAATAAAGACTTGAAATGACACACTGGAGCAAATGGACTTCATAGACATATGCAGAACGTTCCATCCCAAAGCAACGGAATACACTTTGTTCTCTAGTGCCCATGGAACATTCTCCAGAATGGATCACATCCTAGGTCCCAAATCAGGTCTCAACCGGTACCAAAAGTTTGGGATCATTCCCTGCACATTTTCAGACCACAATGCTTTGAAACTAGAACTCAATCACAAGAGGAAAGTCGGAAAGAACTCAAATACATGGAGCCTAAAGAGCCTCCTACTAACGAATGAATGGGTCAACCAGGAAATTAAAGAAGATTTTAAAAAACTCATGGAAACCAATGAAAATGAAAACACAACTGCCCAAAATCGTTGGGATACACCCACGGCAGTCCTGCGAGGAAAGTAGATAGTAATACAAGCCTTTGTCAAGAAACAAGAAAGGTCTCAAATACACAACCTAACCCTACACCTAAAGGAGCTGGAGAAAGAACGGCAAAGAAAGCCTAAACCCAGCAGGAGAAGAGAAATCATGAAGATCAGAGCAGAAATCAATGAACTAGACCCCAAAAGAACAGGAGAACAGAGCAACGGAACTAGGAGCTGGTTCTTTGAAAGAATTCACAAGGTTGATAAACCCCTGGCCAGGCTGATCAAAAAGAAAAGAGAAATGACCCAAATCAACAAAATCAGGAATGAAAGAGGAGAGATCACAAACAACACCAAAGAAATACAAACAATTATAAGAACATAATATGAGCAACCCTATGGCAGTAAATTAGATAACCTGGAAGAAATGGGTGCCTTCCTAGAGATGTGTCAACTACCAAAACTGACCCAGGAAGAAATAGAAAACCTAAAGAGTCCTATAACCACGAAGGCAATTGAAGCAGTCATCAAAAATCTCCGAAAAAAACCAAAGCCCAGGGCCAGGTGGCTTCCCAGGGGAATTCTATCAGACATTTAAAGAAGAAATAATACCTAGTCTCCTGAAACGGTTCCCAAAGGTAGAAAGGCAAGGAAAACTTCCAAACTCATTTTATGAGGCCACCGTTACCTTGATCCCCAAACCAGACAAAGATCCCATCAAAAAGGAGAATTACAGACCCATATCCTTGATGAACATCGATGCAAAAATCCTCACCAAATTACTAGCCAAGAGGATCCAACAGTATATTAAAAGGACTATTCACCACGACCAAGTGGGATTTATCCCTGGGCCGCAAGGCTGGTTCAACATCCGCAAATCAATCAACGTGACAAAATACATTCACAAAAGAAAGAACAAGAATCATAGGATCCTCTCAATAGATGCAGAAAAAGCATTTGACAAAGTACAGCACCCTTTCTTGATCAAAACTCTTCAGAGTATAGGGACAGAGGGTACATACCTCAATATCATAAAAGCCATCTACGAAAAACCTACAGCGAATATCATTCTCAATGGGGAAAAGCTGAGAGCTTTTCCCCTAAGGTCAGGAACGCGGCAGGGAGAGCCACTCTCACCACTGCTACTCAACATAGTATTCGAAGTCCTAGCCACAGCAATCAGACAACAAAAAGAAATCAAAGGCATCCCAATCGGCAGAGAGGAAGTCAAACTCTCACTCTTTGCAGATGATATGATACTTTATGTGGAAAACCCAAAAGACTCCACCCCAAAACTGCTAGAACTCACACAGGAATTCAGTCAAGGAGCAGGCTATAAAATCAATGCACAGAAATCAGTGGCATTCCTCTACACCAACAACGAGACAGAAGAGAGACAAATCAAGGAGTCGATCCCATTCACAATGGCACACAAAACCATAAGATACCTAGGAATAAATTGAACCAAAGAGGCAAAGGATCTGTACTCAGAAAACTACAGAATACTCAGGAATGAAATTGAAGAAGACACAAAGAAATGGAAAAACGTTCCATGCTCATGGATTGGGAGAACCAACATTGTGAAGAGGTCAATGCTCCCTAGAGCAATCTACACATTCAATGCAATCCCCATCAAAATACCATCCACTTTTTTCAAAGGAATGGAACAAATAATCCTAAATTTTGAATGGAACCAGAAGAGACCCCGAATAGCCAGAGGAGTATTGAAAAAGAAGAGCAAAGCGGGCGGCATCACAATTCTGGACTTCGAGCGCTATGACAAAGCTGTCCTCATCAAGACAGTATGGTACTGGCACAAAAACAGACACATAGATCCATGGAACAGAATCGAGAGCCCAGAAATGGACCCTCAACTCTATGGTCAACTTACCTTTGACAAAGCAGGAAAGAATGTCCAATGGCAAAAAGACAGCCTCTTCAACAACGGGTGTTGGGAAAATTGGACAGCCACATGCAGAAGAATGACACTGGACCATTTCCATACACCACACACAAAAATAGACTCCAAATGCGTGAAAGACCTCACTGTGAGACAGGAGTCCATCAAAATCCTAAAGGAGAACACAGGTAGCAAGCTCTTCGACGTCAGCCGCAGCAACTTCTTCCTAGAAACATCACCAAAGGCACGGGAAGCCAGGGCCAAAATGAACTATTGGGATTTCATCAAGATAAAAAGCTTTGGCACAGCAAAAGAAACAGTCCACAAAACCAAAAGACACCCGACACAATGGGAGAAAATATTTGCAAATGACATATCAGATAAAGGGCTACTATCCAAAATCTATACAGAACTTATCGAACTCAACAGCCAAAGAACAAATAATCCAATCAAGAAATGGGCAGAAGCCATGAACAGACATTTCTCCAAAGAAGACATCCAAATGGCCAACAGGCACATGAAAAAGTGCTCAACACGGCTCGGCATCAGGGAAATCCAAATCAAAACCTCAATGAGACACCACCTCACACCCGTCAGAAGGGCTAAAATTAACACGTCAGGGAACGACAGATGTTGGCGGGGATGTGGAGAAAGGGGAACCCTCCTACAGTGTTGGTGGGAATGCAAGCTGGCGCAACCCCTCTGGAAAACAGTATGGAGGTTCCTCAAACAGTTGAAATTAGAGCTACCATTCGATCCAGCAATGGCACTCCTGGGTATTTACCCCAAATTTACCTACACTCCTGGGTATTTACCCCAAATTTACCATTCGATCCAGCAATGGCACTCCTGGGTATTTACCCCAAATTTACCTACAAAGGTAGGGACCCGAAGCGGTACGTGCACCCCATTGTTTATAGCAGCAATGTCCACAATAGCCAAACTGTGGAAAGAGCCAAGATGTCCATCGACAGAGGAATGGATAAAGAAGAGGTGGTATACATACACACAATGGAATATTATGCAGCCATCAAAAGGAATGAGATCTTGCCATGTGCAACGACGTGGATGGAACAGGAGGGTCCGATGATTAGTGAAATACGTCAATCAGAGAAAGACATGTATCATATGACCTCACTGATATGAGGAATTCTTAATGTCAGGAACAAACTGAGGGTTCCTGGAGTGGTCGGGGGTGGGAGGGATGGGGTGGCTGGGTGATAGACATTGGGGAGGGTATGAGCTACGGTGAGCGCTGTGAATTCTGTAAGATTGTTGAATCACAGATCTGTACTTCTGAAACAAATAACGCAATATATTTTAAGAATAAAGAAAAAGGAGAAGATAGCAGGAGAGGAAGAATGAAGGGGAGATAGTCAGACGGGGAGACGAACCAGGAGAGATGATGGACTCTGAAAAACAAACTGAGGTTTCAAGACGGGAGGTGGGTAGGGGGATGGGTTAGCCTGGTGATGGGTAATAAAGAGGGCACATTCCGCATGGAGCACTGTGTGTTAGGAATAAACAATGAATCATGGAACACTACACCAAAACAAATGATGTAGTACATGGTGATTAACAAAGCAATAAAAAACAAAGACTGTAATAAGAGATGAAGAAGGACACTATGTCCTACTTAAAGGGTCTATCCAACAAGAAGATCTAACAATTGTAAATATCTATGCCCCGAACATGGGAGCATCCAATTATATAAGGCAATTAATAAGAAAAGCAAAGAAACACATGGACAACAATACAATAATAGTGGGGCACTTTAACACCCCCCTGACTGAAATGGCCAGATCATCTAAGCAAAAGATCAACAAGGAAATAAAGACTTGAAATGACACACTGGAGCAAATGGACTTCACAGACATATGCAGAACGTTCCATCCCAAAGCAACGGAATACACTTTCTTCTCTAGTGCCCATGGAACATTCTCCAGAATGGATCACATCCTAGGTCCCAAATCAGGTCTCAACCGGTACCAAAAGTTTGGGATCATTCCCTGCACATTTTCAGACCACAATGCTTTGAAACTAGAACTCAATCACAAGAGGAACGTCGGAAAGAACTCAAATACATGGAGGCTAAAGAGCCTCCTACTAAAGAATGAATGGGTCAACCAGGAAATTAAAGAAGATTTTAAAAAACTCATGGAAACCAATGAAAATGAAAACACAACTGCCCAAAATCGTTGGGATACACCCACGGCAGTCCTGCGAGGAATGTAGAGAGCAATACAAGCCTTTGTCAAGAAACAAGAAAGGTCTCAAATACACAACCTAACCCTACACCTAAAGGAGCTGGAGAAAGAACGGCAAAGAAAGCCTAAACCCAGCAGGAGAAGAGAAATCATGAAGATCAGAGCAGAAATCAATGAACTAGAACCCAAAAGAACAGGAGAACAGATCAATGGAACTAGGAGCTGGTTCTTTGAAAGAATTCACAAGGTTGATAAACCCCTGGCCAGGCTGATCAAAAAGAAAAGAGAAATGACCCAAATCAACAAAATCATGAATGAAAGAGGAGAGATCACAACCAACACCAAAGAAATACAAACAATTATAAGAACATAATATGAGCAACCCTATGGCAGCAAATTAGATAACCTGGAAGAAATGGGTGCCTTCCTAGAGATGTGTCAACTACCAAAACTGACCAGGAAGAAATAGAAAACCTAAAGAGTCCTATAACCACGAAGGCAATTGAAGCAGTCATCAAAAATCTCCCAAGAAACCAAAGCCCAGGGCCAGGTGGCTTCCCAGGGGAATTCTATCAGACATTTAAAGAAGAAATAATACCTAGTCTCCTGAAACGGTTCCCAAAGGTAGAAAGGCAAGGAAAACTTCCAAACTCATTTTATGAGGCCACTGTTACCTTGATCCCCAAACCAGACAAAGATCCCATCAAAAAGGAGAATTACAGACCAATATCCTTGATGAACATCGATGCAAAAATCCTCACCAAAATACTAGCCAAGAGGATCCAACAGTACATTAAAAGGACTATTCACCACGACCAAGTGGGATTTATCCCTGGGCCGCAAGGCTGGTTCAACATCCGCAAATCAATCAACGTGATAAAATACATTCACAAAAGAAAGAACAAGAATCATAGGATCCTCTCAATAGATGCAGAAAAAGCATTTGACAAAGTACAGCACCCTTTCTTGATCAAAACTCTTCAGAGTATAGGGACAGAGGGTACATACCTCAATATCATAAAAGCCATCTACGAAAAACCTACAGCGAATATCATTCTCAATGGGGAAAAGCTGAGAGCTTTTCCCCTAAGGTCAGGAACGCGGCAGGGAGAGCCACTCTCACCACTGCTACTCAACATAGTATTCGAAGTCCTAGCCACAGCAATCAGACAACAAAAAGAAATCAAAGGCATCCCAATCGGCAGAGAGGAAGTCAAACTCTCACTCTTTGCAGATGATATGATACTTTATGTGGAAAACCCAAAAGACTCCACCCCAAAACTGCTAGAACTCACACAGGAATTCAGTCAAGGAGCAGGCTATAAAATCAAAGCACAGAAATCAGTGGCATTCCTATACACCAACAACAAGACAGAAGAGAGACAAATCAAGGAGTCGATCCCATTCACAATGGCACCCAAAAACATAAGATACCTAGGAATAAATTGAACCAAAGAGGCAAAGGATCTGTACTCAGAAAACTACAGAATACTCAGGAATGAAATTGAAGAAGACACAAAGAAATGGAAAAACGTTCCATGCTCATGGATTGGGAGAACCAACATTGTGAAGAGGTCAATGCTCCCTAGAGCAATCTACACATTCAATGCAATCCCCATCAAAATACCATCCACTTTTTTCAAAGGAATGGAACAAATAATCCTAAATTTTGAATGGAACCAGAAGAGACCCCGAATAGCCAGAGGAGTATTGAAAAAGAAGAGCAAAGCGGGCGGCATCGCAATTCTGGACTTCGAGCGCTATGACAAAGCTGTCCTCATCAAGACAGTATGGTACTGGCACAAAAACAGACACATAGATCCATGGAACAGAATCGAGAGCCCAGAAATGGACCCTCAACTCTATGGTCAACTTACCTTTGACAAAGCAGGAAAGAATGTCCAATGGCAAAAAGACAGCCTCTTCAACAACGGGTGTTGGGAAAATTGGACAGCCACATGCAGAAGAATGACACTGGACCATTTCCATACACCACACACAAAAATAGACTCCAAATGCGTGAAAGACCTCACTGTGAGACAGGAGTCCATCAAAATCCTAAAGGAGAACACAGGTAGCAAGCTCTTCGACGTCAGCCGCAGCAACTTCTTCCTAGAAACATCACCAAAGGCACGGGAAGCCAGGGCCAAAATGAACTATTGGGATTTCATCAAGATAAAAAGCTTTGGCACAGCAAAAGAAACAGTCCACAAAACCAAAAGACACCCGACACAATGGGAGAAAATATTTGCAAATGACATATCAGATAAAGGGCTACTATCCAAAATCTATAAAGAACTTATCGAACTCAACAGCCAAAGAACAAATAATCCAATCAAGAAATGGGCAGAAGCCATGAACAGACATTTTTCCAAAGAAGACATCCAAATGGCCAACAGGCCCATGAAAAAGTGCTCAACACGGCTCGGCATCAGGGAAATCCAAATCAAAACCTCAATGAGACACCACCTCACACCCGTCAGAAGGGCTAAAATTAACACGTCAGGGAACGACAGATGTTGGCGGGGATGTGGAGAAAGGGGAACCCTCCTACAGTGTTGGTGGGAATGCAAGCTGGCGCAACCCCTCTGGAAAACAGTATGGAGGTTCCTCAAACAGTTGAAATTAGAGCTACCATTCGATCCAGCAATGGCACTCCTGGGTATTTACCCCAAAGATACAAAGGTAGGGACCCGAAGCGGTACGTGCACCCCATTGTTTATAGCAGCAATGTCCACAATAGCCAAACTGTGGAAAGAGCCAAGATGTCCATCGACAGAGGAATGGATAAAGAACAGGTGGTATACATACACACAATGGAATATTATGCAGCCATCAAAAGGAATGAGATCTTGCCATGTGCAACGACGTGGATGGAACAGGAGGGTCCGATGATTAGTGAAATACGTCAATCAGAGAAAGACATGTATCATATGACCTCACTGATATGAGGAATTCTTAATGTCAGGAACAAACTGAGGGTTGCTGGAGTGGTCGGGGGTGGGAGGGATGGGGTGGCTGGGTGATAGACATTGGGGAGGGTATGAGCTACGGTGAGCGCTGTAATTGTGTAAGACTGTTGAATCACAGATCTGTACTTCTGAAACAAATAACGCAACATATTTTAAGAATAAAGAAAAAGGAGAAGATAGCAGGAGAGGAAGAATGAAGGGGAGATAGTCAGACGGGGAGACGAACCAGGAGAGATGATGGAATCTGAAAAACAAACTGAGGTTTCAAGACGGGAGGTGGGTAGGGGGATGGGTTAACCTGGTGATGGGTAATAAAGAGGGCACATTCCGCATGGAGCACTGTGTGTTAGGAACAAACAATGAATCATGGAACACTACACCAAAACAAATGATGTAGTACATGGTGATTAACAAAGCAATAAAAAACAAAGACTGTAATAAGAGATGAAGAAGGACACTATGTCCTACTTAAAGGGTCTATCCAACAAGAAGATCTAACAATTGTAAATGTCTATGCCCCGAACATGGGAGCATCCAATTATATAAGGCAATTAATAAGGAAAGGAAAGAAACACATGGACAACAATACAATAATAGTGGGGCACTTTAACACCCCCCTGACTGAAATGGCCAGATCATCTAAGCAAAAGATCAACAAGGAAATAAAGACTTGAAATGACACACTGGAGCAAATGGACTTCACAGACATATGCAGAACGTTCCATCCCAAAGCAACGGAATACACTTTCTTCTCTAGTGCCCATGGAACATTCTCCAGAATGGATCACATCCTAGGTCCCAAATCAGGTCTCAACCGGTACCAAAAGTTTGGGATCATTCCCTGCACATTTTCAGACCACAATGCTTTGAAACTAGAACTCAATCACAAGACGAACGTCGGAAAGAACTCAAATACATGGAGGCTAAAGAGCCTCCTACTAAAGAATGAATGGGTCAACCAGGAAATTAAAGAAGATTTTAAAAAACTCATGGAAACCAATGAAAATGAAAACACAACTGCCCAAAATCGTTGGGATACACCCACGGCAGTCCTGCGAGGAAAGTAGAGAGCAATACAAGCCTTTGTCAAGAAACAAGAAAGGTCTCAAATACACAACCTAACCCTACACCTAAAGGAGCTGGAGAAAGAACGCAAAGAAAGCCTAAACCCAGCAGGAGAAGAGAAATCATGAAGATCAGAGCAGAAATCAATGAACTAGAACCCAAAAGAACAGGAGAACAGATCAACGGAACTAGGAGCTGGTTCTTTGAAAGAATTCACAAGGTTGATAAACCCCTGGCCAGGCTGATCAAAAAGAAAAGAGAAATGACCCAAATCAACAAAATCATGAATGAAAGAGGAGAGATCACAACCAACACCAAAGAAATACAAACAATTATAAGAACATAATATGAGCAACCCTATGGCAGCAAATTAGATAACCTGGAAGAAATGGGTGCCTTCCTAGAGATGTGTCAACTACCAAAACTGACCAGGAAGAAATAGAAAACCTAAAGAGTCCTATAACCACGAAGGCAATTGAAGCAGTCATCAAAAATCTCCCAAGAAACCAAAGCCCAGGGCCAGGTGGCTTCCCAGGGGAATTCTATCAGACATTTAAAGAAGAAATAATACCTAGTCTCCTGAAACGGTTCCCAAAGGTAGAAAGGCAAGGAAAACTTCCAAACTCATTTTATGAGGCCACCGTTACCTTGATCCCCAAACCAGACAAAGATCCCATCAAAAAGGAGAATTACAGACCCATATCCTTGATGAACATCGATGCAAAAATCCTCACCAAATTACTAGCCAAGAGGATCCAACAGTACATTAAAAGGACTATTCACCACGACCAAGTGGGATTTATCCCTGGGCCGCAAGGCTGGTTCAACATCTGCAAATCAATCAACGTGATAAAATACATTCACAAAAGAAAGAACAAGAATCATAGGATCCTCTCAATAGATGCAGAAAAAGCATTTGACAAAGTACAGCACCCTTTCTTGATCAAAACTCTTCAGAGTATAGGGACAGAGGGTACATACCTCAATATCATAAAAGCCATCTAGGAAAACCTACAGCGAATATCATTCTCAATGGGGAAAAGCTGAGAGCTTTTCCCCTAAGGTCAGGAACGCGGCAGGGAGAGCCACTCTCACCACTGCTACTCAACATAGTATTCGAAGTCCTAGCCACAGCAATCAGACAACAAAAAGAAATCAAAGGCATCCCAAACGGCAGAGAGGAAGTCAAACTCTCACTCTTTGCAGATGATATGATACTTTATGTGGAAAACCCAAAAGACTCCACCCCAAAACTGCTAGAACTCACACAGGAATTCAGTCAAGGAGCAGGCTATAAAATCAATGCACAGAAATCAGTGGCATTCCTCTACACCAACAACAAGACAGAAGAGAGACAAATCAAGGAGTCGATCCCATTCACAATGGCACCCAAAACCATAAGATACCTAGGAATAAATTGAACCAAGGAGGCAAAGGATCTGTACTCAGAAATCTACAGAATACTCAGGAATGAAATTGAAGAAGACACAAAGAAATGGAAAAACGTTCCATTCTCATGGATTGGGAGAACCAACATTGTGAAGAGGTCAATGCTCCCTAGAGCAATCTACACATTCAATGCAATCCCCATCAAAATACCATCCACTTTTTTCAAAGGAATGGAACAAATAATCCTAAATTTTGAATGGAACCAGAAGAGACCCGGAATAGCCAGAGGAGTATTGAAAAAGAAGAGCAAAGCGGGCGGCATCACAATTCTGGACTTCGAGCGCTATGACAAAGCTGTCCTCATCAAGACAGTATGGTACTGGCACAAAAACAGACACATAGATCCATGGAACAGAATCGAGAGCCCAGAAATGGACCCTCAACTCTATGGTCAACTTACCTTTGACAAAGCAGGAAAGAATGTCCAATGGCAAAAAGACAGCCTCTTCAACAACGGGTGTTGGGAAAATTGGACAGCCACATGCAGAAGAATGACACTGGACCATTTCCATACACCACACACAAAAATAGACTCCAAATGCGTGAAAGACCTCACTGTGAGACAGGAGTCCATCAAAATCCTAAAGGAGAACACAGGTAGCAAGCTCTTCGACGTCAGCCGCAGCAACTTCTTCCTAGAAACATCACCAAAGGCACGGGAAGCCAGGGCCAAAATGAACTATTGGGATTTCATCAAGATAAAAAGCTTTGGCACAGCAAAAGAAACAGTCCACAAAACCAAAAGACACCCGACACAATGGGAGAAAATATTTGCAAATGACATATCAGATAAAGGGCTACTATCCAAAATCTATACAGAACTTATCGAACTCAACAGCCAAAGAACAAATAATCCAATCAAGAAATGGGCAGAAGCCATGAACAGACATTTCTCCAAAGAAGACATCCAAATGGCCAACAGGCACATGAAAAAGTGCTCAACACGGCTCGGCATCAGGGAAACCCAAATCAAAACCTCAATGAGACACCACCTCACACCCGTCAGAAGGGCTAAAATTAACAAGTCAGGGAACGACAGATGTTGGCGGGGATGTGGAGAAAGGGGAACCCTCCTACAGTGTTGGTGGGAATGCAAGCTGGCGCAACCCCTCTGGAAAACAGTATGGAGGTTCCTCAAACAGTTGAAATTAGAGCTACCATTCGATCCAGCAATGGCACTCCTGGGTATTTACCCCAAAGATACAAAGGTAGGGACCCGAAGCGGTACGTGCACCCCATTGTTTATAGCAGCAATGTCCACAATAGCCAAACTGTGGAAAGAGCCAAGATGTCCATCGACAGAGGAATGGATAAAGAAGAGGTGGTATACATATACACAATGGAATATTATGCAGCCATCAAAAGGAATGAGATCTTGCCATGTGCAACGACGTGGATGGAACAGGAGGGTCCGATGATTAGTGAAATACGTCAATCAGAGAAAGACATGTATCATATGACCTCACTGATATGAGGAATTCTTAATGTCAGGAACAAACTGAGGGTTGCTGGAGTGGTCGGGGGTGGGAGGGATGGGGTGGCTGGGTGATAGACATTGGGGAGGGAATGAGCTACGGTGAGCGCTGTGAATTGTGTAAGACTGTTGAATCACAGATCTGTACTTCTGAAACAAATAACGCAACATATTTTAAGAATAAAGAAAAAGGAGAAGATAGCACGAGAGGAAGAATGAAGGGGAGATAGTCAGACGGGGAGACGAACCAGGAGAGATGATGGAATCTGAAAAATAAACTGAGGTTTCAAGACGGGAGGTGGGTAGGGGGATGGGTTAGCCTGGTGATGGGTAATAAAGAGGGCACATTCCGCATGGAGCACTGTGTGTTAGGAAAAAACAATGAATCATGGAACACTACACCAAAACAAATGATGTAGTACATGGTGATTAACAAAGCAATAAAAAACAAAGACTGTAAAAAGAGATGAAGAAGGACACTATGTCCTACTTAAAGGGTCTATCCAACAAGAAGATCTAACAATTGTAAATATCTATGCCCCGAACATGGGAGCATCCAATTATATAAGGCAATTAATAAGAAAAGCAAAGAAACACATGGACAACAATACAATAATAGTGGGGCACTTTAACACCCCCCTGACTGAAATGGCCAGATCATCTAAGCCAAAGATCAACAAGGAAATAAAGACTTGAAATGACACACTGGAGCAAATGGACTTCATAGACATATGCAGAACGTTCCATCCCAAAGCAACGGAATACACTTTGTTCTCTAGTGCCCATGGAACATTCTCCAGAATGGATCACATCCTAGGTCCCAAATCAGGTCTCAACCGGTACCAAAAGTTTGGGATCATTCCCTGCACATTTTCAGACCACAATGCTTTGAAACTAGAACTCAATCACAAGAGGAAAGTCGGAAAGAACTCAAATACATGGAGCCTAAAGAGCCTCCTACTAACGAATGAATGGGTCAACCAGGAAATTAAAGAAGATTTTAAAAAACTCATGGAAACCAATGAAAATGAAAACACAACTGCCCAAAATCGTTGGGATACACCCACGGCAGTCCTGCGAGGAAAGTAGATAGTAATACAAGCCTTTGTCAAGAAACAAGAAAGGTCTCAAATACACAACCTAACCCTACACCTAAAGGAGCTGGAGAAAGAACGGCAAAGAAAGCCTAAACCCAGCAGGAGAAGAGAAATCATGAAGATCAGAGCAGAAATCAATGAACTAGACCCCAAAAGAACAGGAGAACAGAGCAACGGAACTAGGAGCTGGTTCTTTGAAAGAATTCACAAGGTTGATAAACCCCTGGCCAGGCTGATCAAAAAGAAAAGAGAAATGACCCAAATCAACAAAATCAGGAATGAAAGAGGAGAGATCACAAACAACACCAAAGAAATACAAACAATTATAAGAACATAATATGAGCAACCCTATGGCAGTAAATTAGATAACCTGGAAGAAATGGGTGCCTTCCTAGAGATGTGTCAACTACCAAAACTGACCCAGGAAGAAATAGAAAACCTAAAGAGTCCTATAACCACGAAGGCAATTGAAGCAGTCATCAAAAATCTCCGAAAAAAACCAAAGCCCAGGGCCAGGTGGCTTCCCAGGGGAATTCTATCAGACATTTAAAGAAGAAATAATACCTAGTCTCCTGAAACGGTTCCCAAAGGTAGAAAGGCAAGGAAAACTTCCAAACTCATTTTATGAGGCCACCGTTACCTTGATCCCCAAACCAGACAAAGATCCCATCAAAAAGGAGAATTACAGACCCATATCCTTGATGAACATCGATGCAAAAATCCTCACCAAATTACTAGCCAAGAGGATCCAACAGTATATTAAAAGGACTATTCACCACGACCAAGTGGGATTTATCCCTGGGCCGCAAGGCTGGTTCAACATCCGCAAATCAATCAACGTGACAAAATACATTCACAAAAGAAAGAACAAGAATCATAGGATCCTCTCAATAGATGCAGAAAAAGCATTTGACAAAGTACAGCACCCTTTCTTGATCAAAACTCTTCAGAGTATAGGGACAGAGGGTACATACCTCAATATCATAAAAGCCATCTACGAAAAACCTACAGCGAATATCATTCTCAATGGGGAAAAGCTGAGAGCTTTTCCCCTAAGGTCAGGAACGCGGCAGGGAGAGCCACTCTCACCACTGCTACTCAACATAGTATTCGAAGTCCTAGCCACAGCAATCAGACAACAAAAAGAAATCAAAGGCATCCCAATCGGCAGAGAGGAAGTCAAACTCTCACTCTTTGCAGATGATATGATACTTTATGTGGAAAACCCAAAAGACTCCACCCCAAAACTGCTAGAACTCACACAGGAATTCAGTCAAGGAGCAGGCTATAAAATCAATGCACAGAAATCAGTGGCATTCCTCTACACCAACAACGAGACAGAAGAGAGACAAATCAAGGAGTCGATCCCATTCACAATGGCACACAAAACCATAAGATACCTAGGAATAAATTGAACCAAAGAGGCAAAGGATCTGTACTCAGAAAACTACAGAATACTCAGGAATGAAATTGAAGAAGACACAAAGAAATGGAAAAACGTTCCATGCTCATGGATTGGGAGAACCAACATTGTGAAGAGGTCAATGCTCCCTAGAGCAATCTACACATTCAATGCAATCCCCATCAAAATACCATCCACTTTTTTCAAAGGAATGGAACAAATAATCCTAAATTTTGAATGGAACCAGAAGAGACCCCGAATAGCCAGAGGAGTATTGAAAAAGAAGAGCAAAGCGGGCGGCATCACAATTCTGGACTTCGAGCGCTATGACAAAGCTGTCCTCATCAAGACAGTATGGTACTGGCACAAAAACAGACACATAGATCCATGGAACAGAATCGAGAGCCCAGAAATGGACCCTCAACTCTATGGTCAACTTACCTTTGACAAAGCAGGAAAGAATGTCCAATGGCAAAAAGACAGCCTCTTCAACAACGGGTGTTGGGAAAATTGGACAGCCACATGCAGAAGAATGACACTGGACCATTTCCATACACCACACACAAAAATAGACTCCAAATGCGTGAAAGACCTCACTGTGAGACAGGAGTCCATCAAAATCCTAAAGGAGAACACAGGTAGCAAGCTCTTCGACGTCAGCCGCAGCAACTTCTTCCTAGAAACATCACCAAAGGCACGGGAAGCCAGGGCCAAAATGAACTATTGGGATTTCATCAAGATAAAAAGCTTTGGCACAGCAAAAGAAACAGTCCACAAAACCAAAAGACACCCGACACAATGGGAGAAAATATTTGCAAATGACATATCAGATAAAGGGCTACTATCCAAAATCTATACAGAACTTATCGAACTCAACAGCCAAAGAACAAATAATCCAATCAAGAAATGGGCAGAAGCCATGAACAGACATTTCTCCAAAGAAGACATCCAAATGGCCAACAGGCACATGAAAAACTGCTCAACACGGCTCGGCATCAGGGAAATCCAAATCAAAACCTCAATGAGACACCACCTCACACCCGTCAGAAGGGCTAAAATTAACACGTCAGGGAACGACAGATGTTGGCGGGGATGTGGAGAAAGGGGAACCCTCCTACAGTGTTGGTGGGAATGCAAGCTGGCGCAACCCCTCTGGAAAACAGTATGGAGGTTCCTCAAACAGTTGAAATTAGAGCTACCATTCGATCCAGCAATGGCACTCCTGGGTATTTACCCCAAATTTACCTACACTCCTGGGTATTTACCCCAAATTTACCATTCGATCCAGCAATGGCACTCCTGGGTATTTACCCCAAATTTACCTACAAAGGTAGGGACCCGAAGCGGTACGTGCACCCCATTGTTTATAGCAGCAATGTCCACAATAGCCAAACTGTGGAAAGAGCCAAGATGTCCATCGACAGAGGAATGGATAAAGAAGAGGTGGTATACATACACACAATGGAATATTATGCAGCCATCAAAAGGAATGAGATCTTGCCATGTGCAACGACGTGGATGGAACAGGAGGGTCCGATGATTAGTGAAATACGTCAATCAGAGAAAGACATGTATCATATGACCTCACTGATATGAGGAATTCTTAATGTCAGGAACAAACTGAGGGTTCCTGGAGTGGTCGGGGGTGGGAGGGATGGGGTGGCTGGGTGATAGACATTGGGGAGGGTATGAGCTACGGTGAGCGCTGTGAATTCTGTAAGATTGTTGAATCACAGATCTGTACTTCTGAAACAAATAACGCAATATATTTTAAGAATAAAGAAAAAGGAGAAGATAGCAGGAGAGGAAGAATGAAGGGGAGATAGTCAGACGGGGAGACGAACCAGGAGAGATGATGGACTCTGAAAAACAAACTGAGGTTTCAAGACGGGAGGTGGGTAGGGGGATGGGTTAGCCTGGTGATGGGTAATAAAGAGGGCACATTCCGCATGGAGCACTGTGTGTTAGGAATAAACAATGAATCATGGAACACTACACCAAAACAAATGATGTAGTACATGGTGATTAACAAAGCAATAAAAAACAAAGACTGTAATAAGAGATGAAGAAGGACACTATGTCCTACTTAAAGGGTCTATCCAACAAGAAGATCTAACAATTGTAAATATCTATGCCCCGAACATGGGAGCATCCAATTATATAAGGCAATTAATAAGAAAAGCAAAGAAACACATGGACAACAATACAATAATAGTGGGGCACTTTAACACCCCCCTGACTGAAATGGCCAGATCATCTAAGCAAAAGATCAACAAGGAAATAAAGACTTGAAATGACACACTGGAGCAAATGGACTTCACAGACATATGCAGAACGTTCCATCCCAAAGCAACGGAATACACTTTCTTCTCTAGTGCCCATGGAACATTCTCCAGAATGGATCACATCCTAGGTCCCAAATCAGGTCTCAACCGGTACCAAAAGTTTGGGATCATTCCCTGCACATTTTCAGACCACAATGCTTTGAAACTAGAACTCAATCACAAGAGGAACGTCGGAAAGAACTCAAATACATGGAGGCTAAAGAGCCTCCTACTAAAGAATGAATGGGTCAACCAGGAAATTAAAGAAGATTTTAAAAAACTCATGGAAACCAATGAAAATGAAAACACAACTGCCCAAAATCGTTGGGATACACCCACGGCAGTCCTGCGAGGAATGTAGAGAGCAATACAAGCCTTTGTCAAGAAACAAGAAAGGTCTCAAATACACAACCTAACCCTACACCTAAAGGAGCTGGAGAAAGAACGGCAAAGAAAGCCTAAACCCAGCAGGAGAAGAGAAATCATGAAGATCAGAGCAGAAATCAATGAACTAGAACCCAAAAGAACAGGAGAACAGATCAATGGAACTAGGAGCTGGTTCTTTGAAAGAATTCACAAGGTTGATAAACCCCTGGCCAGGCTGATCAAAAAGAAAAGAGAAATGACCCAAATCAACAAAATCATGAATGAAAGAGGAGAGATCACAACCAACACCAAAGAAATACAAACAATTATAAGAACATAATATGAGCAACCCTATGGCAGCAAATTAGATAACCTGGAAGAAATGGGTGCCTTCCTAGAGATGTGTCAACTACCAAAACTGACCAGGAAGAAATAGAAAACCTAAAGAGTCCTATAACCACGAAGGCAATTGAAGCAGTCATCAAAAATCTCCCAAGAAACCAAAGCCCAGGGCCAGGTGGCTTCCCAGGGGAATTCTATCAGACATTTAAAGAAGAAATAATACCTAGTCTCCTGAAACGGTTCCCAAAGGTAGAAAGGCAAGGAAAACTTCCAAACTCATTTTATGAGGCCACTGTTACCTTGATCCCCAAACCAGACAAAGATCCCATCAAAAAGGAGAATTACAGACCAATATCCTTGATGAACATCGATGCAAAAATCCTCACCAAAATACTAGCCAAGAGGATCCAACAGTACATTAAAAGGACTATTCACCACGACCAAGTGGGATTTATCCCTGGGCCGCAAGGCTGGTTCAACATCCGCAAATCAATCAACGTGATAAAATACATTCACAAAAGAAAGAACAAGAATCATA